>NW_027122038.1:0-361363 GCF_030686945.1 Centruroides vittatus
AAAATGAAACACAAAGTGATATACACGAAACTGAAGTTAGTACAGTTTAACAAATTAATGTAATAGCCCTAGTACAAGATAATATAAAATAAAATATACAATAATAATTGTTTTCAGAAAAACAGGACACATTGATTATGTTTCCAGGATTTAAATCTTATCAAATGCTTTTTCCTACTTGCTTGAAATTTTATACAATGAAAGAATATATGTTCCCAAGTTTCACACAAATTTCCCAAGATTTATTATTAAACTACTATTTTTTGTCAAAATATAATTTTAACATATAATAGTAGTCATCCACCCAGCAAATAATCCTCACACATAAAAATTGTTTTAATATAATTAAAAATGTTTGGTCTTTGCTGGGGGAAAAAAAACAATCTTCTTGTGTGGTTTGTTCACAACCTTTGATAACTTTTGATTAAAAATGAGGATCTTGAGACAACCAGGAAAGAAAAACAGTCTCAACATAGCAATTTCTTAATGCCAATCAGTAATTGTATGTAGAATTATTCATCGTTAAATACATCTTATACAGTTTATTATATGATAATTTAGCATAACTTTTATCTAATTCCAAAAGTCTTATCCAAAATGAAACTATTAATTTTATTATTATTACTGATATTCTAGAAACACCAAATTCCAGACATATGCCATAAAATTCCAGCTTTTATATGTTAACATAAAAATTCTTCAAAGATATAAAACAAGAACAATTTCCAGTTTATCATAATAAGTAATTGCCCATACAGGAGCAGCATAAAGTAATACAGAAGAAATCATCAAACAAAATAACTTTACATAGATATAAGCAGAATTAATTCATCCCATTCTTTCTAATAGAAACCATAGAACTTTATGATTCATGGTATTGAAAGTCTACAAAAACAGCATAAAGTTTCCTTCTCTTTTTCTGCAATTTTAATTGTACCAATGCATTTAGTATAAATATTTTATCCCGACACGATTGGCCAGGTCAAAAACCTGCTTGCTCCTGACGCAAAATATTGTATTTAATAATCCAATCTTAACAATAAATAACAAAATAAATAAATAAATAATATTTTATAATTGGCTAGAATTAAATTTAATATTTTATCAAAAGATGTTTAAAATATAACTGTATTTTTAATTTTTCTTCTTGTTTATTTTCTAGTTTAAAAGAAAAAGTTTATTTTTAAATATGTATTTTTTAAAATTATTAAATGAATAAAATTTCTTTCATATAATATGTAGAATTATTTATTATTGTCTTCATCATATATATAAAATTATAAATAATTATTTTGCAGTTATGCATATATATGAATGTATGTATACAATTCTATTAATTTATAAAAAGATTTATTTAAAAAATATTCCAGAAAAAGGAAGATCATTTAATGTGACATCTGTGAAGGAGGAAGTTAGTAACAGTTTTAAAATGCTAACTTTAATAATTTTTAATAAAACGTTTTTTCCTTACTTTATAATAAATTATATAATCAACCATTTAAACGTAAATATATCAAGATTGCAAAACTGATAATGTATATCATTAAGGCACTCTGTTTACAAATGCCAAAATTATATAATTTTATAAATTTTGGCATTTTTTATGTAACTCATATATTATTATGTTATTACTTTATGTAACTCATGTTTTATGTAATTCATATAATGAAAAGACATTCACGTCACTAATCAACTATTGGAGTTGATATAAATACGTCCAAAGTTAAAAAAAAAAAAATGTGACAATTGTATAAAGTTTCTGTATATTATTAAATGTTTTTTGCTATATTATAAAATGAATGTTGTTGTTTATTGCGTATTAATATTTAAATACGAACAGAATTCTGGTAACTACTAACGAACAGAATTCTGGTTAAACTAATGATTATATTCGGGTTTTAAATTACGGTTCACTTATTATTGAATTGATAATTTGCAGTTATAAAACGACATTTTCCAAACTTTTAAAAAGCAGTTGGTTTTTCCATTATCTTCGTTTAATTGATTTAGAAGTAGCTAAAGTTTGTCGATTAGCAACAGACGAGAACAATTAGTCTATGTATTTAATATCTTTAAAAATTAATGCACAAGAAGAGATCCGAAATAATAAATACTGTATCCATAAAAATTAGAACAATAGAAACAACACATAGAAACAACACACACAAAAAGAACAATCTCGTGACTCTATCGTCTACACGTCCTCTCTCCATTCTTTCTTCCCTAAAAAAGTCCTCCTCTTCCGTTGAGCATGCGCGATCTCCTCTCTCTCTCCTTTTTTTTCCGAAAAACGCGGCCCATCCTTTCTTTACCCTGCGGCCCACCCAAGGATCACGCAATAGAACACGTGATCTTTGGACCACATATCTCCCCTTCTCCCATTAACTTTTACAACAGGAAGCTTTTATGCTATGAGGGCCTGTCCCTCCTTTACACCGTGAACCACCCAAGGGGTTGGTTACGAACCGGTTAGGCAACAGAACACGTGGTCTTCAGACCCCAGTATGTTTTATACAGCATAACCTTTTTTTTCCGAATCCATCAGTAGTGTGTAACCGTTTTTCCAATTTATGCCAGATTCATCTAGTAAGGCACTTGAAATTCCATACGATTGACGTGTGTTGTTAAATTTATATTGCCAAGTATCTTTGATGGGGTTTAGGACATTTCTTTGATACATATTTTGGTGTAAAAATTTTATATTTTCATCATCTGTATTTATAAGTCGTTAGTAACATCTTATTAATCTCTTTAAAAACCAAGGAAATATTTGAATTCTATTTGTTTCAGCTCTGATAGAGTAACCCCATTACTCTATCAGAGCAGACCCGGCACCGTTCTCTCGAGCTTGAATATTTTACGCAAATAATTAATGTGAAACTTTTCAAACTTATAAAAAAGATCAAGAGCCCACACCAGGCTGGCGTAAAAAAGCGAAGGAAGAATAATAGCGTTGAAAATTTTAATTTGAAGTTTTAAATCAGAAATTTTTAACGTTGAGCATAAATATATAGTATTATCAATGAGTGTATTAATTTTTGCAGTATGTACTTTCAAATGCTGTTGGTATAAACCATTCCAGTTAAAAGTTATTCCCAAGTATTTTATACTGCTGACAATTTCGAGAGGTCTGCGGTCTAAGTAGAAAGAAACCTGTTTCTTGATTAGCTAATTTAGGATTTTTTCTGAATATAATTATTTTTGTTTTGGAAGCATTAATCGATAAATATAACGATAATAAGTATTTATTTACTTTATCGATTTTATGTTGTAGTGTTATGCGAGTAGGTGCTAATAATACCAGATCATCTGTATACATGATATGGTGGAAGATACGGCCGTTGATATGTATTCCTTCATTGTCTTTATCAAATAAATTATTTATGTCATTTATGTAAAAATTGAAGAGATACGGAGATAGAGGTTCACCTTGAAGCCGTCCACGATTTGTAATTATTTCTGGATTATTTAAGTTGTCATTTACGATATAAAGTTTATAGGAAGAAAACAGATACATAATCGAGCCTGAGAAGCAGTTAAGAGCTAAAGAATTAAATCATTGTAATGATTTAATTCTTTAGCTACTTGCCACTGCAATATGCATAATTTTCATTTTTTAGTAGCTTTTAAAATGACAAGCATTGATGAAGCTACATTTGTGGATAAGATTTGGTTTTGGATTTTGGATAAGACTTTTGAAATTAGATGATAAAAGTTATGTTAAATTAGCATATAAAAGATGGTATGAAATGTATTTAACGAGAGATAATTCTATATACAATTAATCACATAATAATTCTACATACAATTAAGATGTAATTTTTACTATTAATGTTATTTTCATTACAATCTGCAAAGTGAGGAAATAAATTGGAATTATGTAACAGAGAACATAGTGATTGTCAAAGTTTATTAAATCCAAATAATAATTTTAAAAAATGTTAAAATAATTGTTAAATTCAAAAGACTTTATACTTTAAATAAATGATATTTATGTATGAAGTAATGTTACAAAGTTAATTTAGAAACCTACTTCTATAAGTAACACATATATATGTAATATATCAATGGCGTGGCTTCTTTATAATGTTTAAAAATCAATTTCTTTAAAAGAAGAACTTTCTTTCTTTAAAAAATAATTGATAAAACCTTCACAGTTAAGAACGAATAAGTTCAACCGTTGTTATGTTATCTGGACCGCATTTCATCAGAGACAAAAAATTACTACTGGTTGTAATCTTTGTTGTTGTTTATTTTACTATGTATTTCGGGTGCAAGGTTTTTCCTGTTATTCCTGTTATGGTACTTTACATTTTAATTTGTATTTAATCTATAGCAATGTCTAGATAAAATGTGAGTTAATTACACTTTATAAGATTTATTGTATTAAATTTGATTTTAAAAATATATATATGTTTAGAAGATAACCATAATACAAAATATGCTTTATCTATTTTTCAAAAATAACTAGTATTATATAATTGTATGGTCTGTAAAGTTAAACATTTAAACTAAAAGTTTGTCTTTAAATGTTATATAGTAATTGTAAAATTATTTAATGCTTTTACACTGCATTAAATCAAATTTGTAAATAATTATAGTAATTCTAAAAGTTTAACACTGTGTTGTGATAATGTAAAATTTGTCATTAAATATAAAGTGTTTTAAAAATTGTCAACATTAATGAATTATAGCTTCTTGACCAATCAATAAAACAAGAAGGAATGGAAAAATCTTTTTAAATGTATTTTTAAATATTTCATATTGTCTTAAGCACAATAAAAAATTATTAATTATTAATAAAACGATTTTATTTTTTCTTCTCATAATATAATTTCATTACATCAACGACAATTGCGAAATCGAAAAAGCAAGGGTGCCTGTAAAACTGATTTTGTGGTTAATGCGTTTTTAGTTTACGTGATAAAATTACTTGAATATTGCTTTTCTAAAAATATAACAGAAATAAGGTAGGTTGATACAGAAGCTATTTATTGCACGTGTACTGTATATAAACTTCAAAAAACTAAAATAAATTTTATCAAACGATGAGATCGGCCGATTAATTGTATGGTGTACATTATTTTATACCCCTAAGGAAAATACTGTAGATCTACGGTAAATTAAATTTCGTTTTCCCAAATCGGAAATGAACTATATAATCGAAAAATTATATCTATGATTGATTATTATTTATAATTTACACAATTCGAACTGTCATTTTTAACATATTTTTCAATTATACCAGCACTAAGCTGGCTTTATAATTGTATAATTGAACACAAGACTAGACAAGAAGCCTATCACATAACATATTTTTTGGGAGAAATTTTTTATGCTAGCGAAACTTGACTACTGTAAAAAACGAAAAGTAACGTATACACGTGAATTTTTTCGTATGTGTATCATCATACACATACGAACCCCCCCCCCGCACTTACTCAGGAAGGGACAAAGAGTAAATCGTAAACAAGGCAGTAACTTTACGCCCTGAGGCCCCGCAGAGGTGAACTTTGTAAGAAAAGAAAGAAAACATTACTCTGTTTTAAAGTCAGGAAATATTCACGATCATTTTAATTCTTTTTATAACGCTTTTTCTTGAAAATGAAATATTTAAATATTGCTTTTAAAAAAAGCTTTTCTAAAACTGTAAAACAAATTTAATTCTTGTAAATTTATAATTGAAAAACATTCAAAATAAGACAATGAATGCAGGGTGTGACTAGCTAACAGTATATTTCTAAATGTTTTACAAAATTTCCAATTTTTATTGCTATTTCTGTCCCTTATATTTTATTAAACGTATATGTAATAAAATCTGTTAATTAAATTAATTTGATAATAATATCCCATAAAAAATAATCAAGTAATCCTCCTCTATGAAAGGTTGACGCTCGTCTTCGGATAGAAGCTTCCACCTGCAACCCAACCATTTACTGATCTCCTAATTGTGCATGTCTGGCCGTTGCTTGCAGAAATTTCTTCGATGGATCTTACTCCAGACCATAAAAGCATTAATCGGTCTTTTGATATGGTTTGTAATAGGTTACGTCAACAGAATATACACTAAAAAGGGATTTTTCGATATTCCCCGCGGGGGAGAGGGACAGGATTAAGGCTTACTGTGAAGAACTCGGCTTTTATTATACTATTTTAGATGCGTTTTTGATTGCGTTTTAATAGGGTACGTCAACAGAATGTACACTAAGAAGGGATTTTTTAAAATTCTTCCCACGGGGGAAGTGTTATACATTTATAATAGATACATTTTGAGCCACAACAACGCGTGGCCGGGTCAGCTAGTTTAGTACATAATCACATTGCACTAATTTTATACATTGAGAAAATACCGACAGTATAAAAAATTTAGTCCCAGAAGCATTGAAAACGTTAATCCCTTTCGTCATGTGTTATCTCTGTGAAAAGGGTTTTTCGTCAATAGTCCAATAAATCGGTGTCATCTTTCCTAAACAGTAACAGGATGTAATTCTCAACATTCCTCTGCAATAGTAAATCTTTCAAGTATCGAGAGAGCTATTTAATTATTACAATAACAATACAATAATACTCAAACACCAAAACACGCTTACTGCTATTTTTAATTTCAAACGTTTTCAACCTAATCTTTATAGGTCATCCTCAGGAAAAATTTTTTATTACATTTTCACATTCGAATATAAAGCTTTCGAATGCTCGCGACATTCAAAACTTTTCGAATCTTTAAAAATTTTTTAACGTTTTAAATAATAACAGATTAAACCAACTACAATTACTAATTAACAAACATAAAATAAATAAATAAATAAATATTGTATCAAAAGTAGATTAAACTAGTTACAGCTGCCATGTCCTTTCTACGGGTTTTTTTAATCCCATTTCTTTTTCTATTACGTACTTCCATGCCGTTGGAAGATTATTTGCGTCTTTTGCATTTAAACATTTGTCTTCCACCTTACTCCTATATATTTCTACTTTTTCCATCTCTAACGCAATCGTCGGGGAATGGACTGCTTTTACTATTCTCGCTTCATCCCATTTTACGTTCGCTCCTTCCTCTTGACCCATGATCGCCAAAATGGTGTTATTGTGCTCTTTTTTTACATCATATTTGTGTTCTTTTATACGTGTTGCCAAATTACGTCTAGTTACCCCAATATAATCTTTTGTTATCTCTAATTGCTCATTCTCAAAGGGAATCTTATACACTCCCGCCTTATCCTGCATTCTCATTGCGTCCTTATCATTTCTAAGTAATCTGTATATGCTTGGTGCTCTTTTATAAATCATGTTTGTGTCTTTATATCTACATAACTCTTCTATCACCCCTTCCATTTTTCTGTCGTACGTGAACTTGCTGATCCGATCCCCTCTATGAAATCCTCTGTGTCTATGCTGTTTGTAACTCTTAAGCAATCCTTCCATTACGTTCGCTTTATAACCTAACTGCTTTGCCACCTTTTTAATTCTGTTAATCTCCTTAATTTGATCTCGTATGTCGGTGCAATATACGTACGCCCTTTTAATAAGCGCTTTAAACGCTGACATCTTTTTAATCTATTTAATTATTATTCTTTCCGAAATTCACCTTTCATTCATTTTTCGTCCTGGGTTATGATAATATCAACTTAGTTTTTATAATTTCCTCGTTTAAGATATTATAATGTACTCATCATTTAGAGATGATAATTTATTACTGCTTAACACTGCCTCGCTTAACACTGATTCGATATAACGTGGTCTGCTAAAACCTAAAAAAAGCTCAGAATTTACGCTGATTTAAATTATCGCAGCATTTCATTGATTTGTATATAATACGATCATTTACGAACACGAAGCAATCAGAAAAAGGTGGCAAAAGGTGCACTTTCTTTAAACTTTATCTCTCTTGTTCTCGTTAACTAAATTGTTAGAAATGCCACATAGAAATTTTCTAATTGATGACTTCACTCATATTAATATATTTCAGTTTTTTAAATTTTTTTTTGTGTAGTTTATCTTCTGGATGAAAACTAAATTCAGTTTTGAAATATTGAAGATGTGTGTTAAATTCGATATTCAATTTAACAAAATTGTAACACGTGTGTTTATGTTACGTAGTGTTGATGTACAGTCCACAGCTATGTCACACATGTCAGGTGTGTTGTGTAACTATAGACTTCAGAATGCGGGAGAGATCTTCCTGCCTAGAGAGGGAAAAATTGTGCTTTCCATCGTAATTGTTTTTATAATTGATGAGAACAAATTTTTTAAAATACAAAAGTTTGACGTATTTTCATTTAAAAAAATTAATTTAAAAAATTGTATATCTTGGAAATTCCTGTGGACAGCTAAAATTTCTTGTCCTAAAAAGAATTCCTTAGAAAAATAATGACAGCAAGTGATACACTAGTAATTCGAACAAAAGAGGTATTCACATAAACACCATTATCACCGACCCCTAAATATATAGAATATGCCTACAGCTAAGAACACTAAAAGAGATAGTAGGTTCATAGCAACTTTTAAAATGTCAAGCGTTAATGAAGTCACAAGCCTCACGGGAGCCCTACTGTACTGCTTCACCTAAATATCGGCATACATAAAGGCAATACTCAGAAACACACATACACACGTTACACATACCCCTTATTATTGAGAATCTTCTAATGCAATCGAACGTTTTCAATTTGATCAATTTTCTAGAACGTTTGCAATCGTTCTATAATCGAACAAATATGTAGTAACACATTTCGTTCATTCGTTTATTTTATTGAAATTTCGTATTTTTTTGATAGGATTAAAACAAAAAATTCAATTCGGTTTAACCATTTTTTTAAAGAAATTGTAGCAAATATCAATCAATCAATTCTTTATTGTACTAAGGAAAAAATCCTTGTTAAGGGGGGTTATTTAAACGTGAAATAGACTCATAATAAGTTATTGTACATCATATGTTAGTTCAGTTATTACACATAAATCGAATAAAAAAAGATAAGTTTATTTATACATATAATAAGTTATTGTTGACTATCATTCTCTGAGTCATGATTACTAACATCGTTGTTAAATATATCAGTAATTTGGGTAAAAAAATTATTTAGTTTATATATTTTATTCTTTGATAAGTCTCCAATTCTTGATTTATAATTTAAGTTTTGGTTGATGCCAAGTATTTCTATTATTTGGTATTTTTGACGATATTTTTTAATAACTGTACAGTCTTTCAGCAGATGAAGTATAGAAAAGTTGTTTGATTTGCACCAATAGCAGTTTTGATTGGAAAAGTTTATATATGTATTATTAACCAGTAAGAAATATTTATTAAGACGGGGTTGTAAGCATAATCGTTTAACCCGATGACGACAGAATTTATTTTTAATTAACATGCCTTGAGGCTTGGATTTTTTGTAAAATAATTTAAAATTGCCATATTTTTCGTAATTTTTGCGCTAGACACGCGCTCTCTTTTTATTTTGTCTACAAACACTTCAGTCTCTCCGATTATCGTATCTTTTTACATAATTGACAAGAAAAAGTTTTTTAAAAAGTCAAAAGTTCGACGTATTTTCATTTAAAAAAATTAATTTAAAAAATTGTATTGTTTAACATACTGATTACAAACTTGAAGTGTTTTTACGTCTATCAAAACAAACCACGTCATTCTAGCTGCAGTAGAAGGCCAGATGTTTACGTTCAAAGTTGTGATCTATGACAGGGGAGTTACACACGCTGTCATGGCGGCGGCCCCCCGCTGTGACAAGCGATACTTATTTTTTATTATTTCCAAATATGTAAGATTTAATAAATGTTCGCAATAGAATTACTTGGATTGGCTTTTGTTCAGGTTGTCTGACTGTACACCAACAAATCAGTTCATCTCTAGTCAAATATTCCCGGGAAACCACCTTCCTATATTAAGTCTATGGGAGACTTTCTTGCCGTTAATTGGCTTTAAATTTCTTGTTTATGCGCCTTTTACTCTCTAATTAGTCATTTCTATCATGATTGAATCTATATTAACAAATGAGCGTTCTCTCAGAACCGTCTATTCAGGATTTTCCCTCGAAGAACCAATGTCTTCCGTAGTCACGTGATCGGAGTCAGACCTAAACAAACGTTGAGAAATAGCTATTTTTTCATATTATTGTTGTAATTTTACTAGTTTTCATGTTATTTGACTTTATTTAGACCAGAAGATTACATATCAGAAGCTTCCAGTCGAAAAATTTACTCATTACTTCCGGATGTTGCCTATTCTCTGGAAAAAATTAATTCATCGCTAATTATATTTGAATATTGTAATATTCGTTTTAAAAATATTTATAGTGTTTAACATTTACTTCTCGAAGCAAAAATACGTTTAAAACTCGTTAATGGACTTAACATGACCTAGTTATCAAACCCCACCACTCCCTCGTTGAGTCAGGAAGTAATTATAAACTATTAAGAGATTAAGAGATAAGCGATTAAGAGAATTACTTCTGCAGCATTCAAATGAAGCATCTCTCATTGTGATGACGCTTCCAATGCCTCGTAAGAGTACCTGTTCAGCACCTTTGTATATGGCATGGTTAGAAATGTTAACCAGAGATATGCCACCTTTTTTACTGATTAGAGGAAACCAAAGAAGTGTGACCAACTTTTTACTCATAGAAATTTGTCATATTGATTTCATTTTTTTTTAATTTTATTAAAGAATTTTATTAAATTTTTTATTTATTTAATTTAATTTTATTATAGAAATTTAATTATTAGTTTAATTGATGTTTTAAATCTACATATTGATGAGAGCATCAAATTGAAGAGGGAAAATAACCTCTTGTCTTGGGACCTTCTTTTTGTAAAAAAAGACATGAAATTGAGAAAAAAAAAGCTGAAGTTGTTACTGTGTAACAAAGTGTCTTCCAAATACCCATTAAAATATAGATATATATATATGTGTGTGTATATTGCTTATTTTCATAAATAAAATACTAGCTGACCCGGCAAACGTTGTTTTGCCATATAAATTATTTCTAGGTAATTTCTAGTGTAGACAAAAAATAACTAACTTATTGTAAGTGTGTAAGGATGTGGTATATGCGTGAAATAGGCATGGAGCGCTGTGAACGATGAGGGAATATAAAAATAACAAATGCCAAACATTATTATTTTTAAGTTATTATAATTTATTCCTTAAAATTATATATCATTAATTAATTACGACAGCAACACTAACAAACAATATCAATTTCTTAATGCTATAGCGTGAACAATATTTTTTGTTAGCCCATCTTTAGCTAACACAAACAAACTGGATGGTTTACCCACTCGAGAGCATGCCACGTATAATTGTCCGTGTGAAAAACATGGCGTGCTCAAATCTAAGCCACAAATAGACATCGTTTGGCCTTGGGATTTGTTGATAGTCATTGCAAATGCCAATCTAATCGGAAACTGAATACAAAAAAGATGATAATTGATCAGTTATCGAGCGGGATGAAAAATGATTAAATTACTAAAATGGCTATTAAAAAATAGGGGTTGGTGATAAAAGGGTAAAAATTTAGGGTTGTATGTATTTTTTAATGCCACATTATAGAAAAATAAAAACAAAAAATTTTGTCCAAAAATTAAAAAAAAGGTTAAGGGTCAACAACCCTTATCACTTAGGGGTATGAAAAATAGATAGTAGCCGATTCTCAGACCTACTGAATATGCATATAAAATTTGGTAAAAATCGGTAAAGCCGTTTCGGAGGAGTAAGGTAACTAACATTGTGACACGAGAATTTTATATATAAGATTTAAATTAATCTGAATTGTAGATATGATCACTATAAATTATAAACTTTTTGAAAGTCTTAATTATTTTATTACCAAAACCATTTTTATATTAAAATTGGAAATTACAACAATTAAAAACCCCGGCGTAAAAAATACGCCTAGGAGAGTTTTCAAGCTTACATTAACGCCATCTGGATTTCACAATACTAACTATCTACATACAAAAGTAATATTTTATATTTAATATACAGTATTACAAAAATAAAACATTTAACTTATTAAATATTACACAAAATAATTAGAATGTATTATCTATATTTTTTATTACGATAACTTTGATAAATTTTATAATAATAATAATAGTAAATATAATTTCATTATTTTAATATATTTAAATTTAATTAATGGTAAATATCTAAACAATCAGAAATGAATTTATTTACTGAAATAATGCTTTTAAATAATGGAAAACATTTAAATTATTTCAATTTCTTAGCTAGCTTCTACGTCATAGGATCGTCACAGGAAATAGAATGGCGTCACCTTATCTGTTGCAGGTGTGTCTACGGTCACGTGACCTGTGACGTGGCCTTCAGAAACACGTGTTTTTGTTTTCAATATTATATTTTGTAAATTACTTAACAAAATTGAATAAAAATGTATAGAATTACAAGAAGCGATGTATAACAAATATATAAGAGCATAAATTAGTATAAAAACTAAGAAAATTATTATAAAAACCACAAAAGTGACTTCTATACATCGCATACATACGATTAAAAAAAAAACTTGAATCAGAAATCATGAAAACTATAACAGAAATATGTAATGAACTCAATAAATTTGTGATATCACAAAAACTAGCAAAAAAATTAAAGAAACAGAGAGAAAAACGATCATTTACCTCAGTACTATCATGACCTTGAATAGACTAAGTGGTAAGTTTATTTAAAAAATCAAAAATGACAAATTTATTTAAAAATAAAATCCAAAAAAATATTACTATGTAAAATAAGATCAGAAGAATATAATCGCGAAAACTGCATACTTCTAAGATGCATAGTTCAAATAAAAATGGTTGTTATTGCCTTCGTCGTCAGCCCGGCAGAAAATTCTGCCGGCTGAGTGTACCAACTTGAAAACGACCCGGCAGAAAATTCTGCCGGGTAACGTGAAACGGGTTGATTAAAAATTTAGACTGTATCCTATGCCCAATGTCTTCTAAGAAAAAGTATATTAAAATGCTCTTTATTTCTTACACACCTATTTATAGATTAATCAAGAAATATAGTGCAATCATCATCTGTCAATGACTGCTTTGAAAAAAAAATTGCAATGCCGAACCAAAACCCGTGCAAAGATGTTACGTCATTATCATCTTCTCTACCAAAGTAACATCTGATGAAACACATAATTATTCGTCTGCCGTAGAACTAACGTGAATTCCTGTCTCTTCGGTACAAATGTATTACAATGACATCGTATTGGGTGCGCTCCGTTTGTAGGCATTTAGAAACGATGTTGAAAGTAATAAAAAGATGGTGGCGTCCGTACTATCGATACTGTGTTTATGGTGTGGTCGTACGCCTTATTTTGTATATTGTTGTATATATTATTCTTAGTATTTATTGCAATTTCTTCCTCTTTGTTAGTTCTTTTGTCTATCACTTCCTAGAAACTTCTTCCCTAACCCTTCCCTGCTCAAATGGTGGTTACCTAACTAAAAGGCAAAGAAAAAGCGGTAGCCTGAGGACTAAGTGTAGGACAAGCCTTCACTTTTTCGCTTGGACGTTTGAGAGGTAGGACATGTTATGAAGACCTCCAGGTTGTTCTGGCATCGACTGGAGAACAAAGGAGACGACAAGCCTAAGCTAGCATTCGAGAGGAATCCGAAATATATCCCGATATAGGGACCTCGAGAAGCTTATTGAGAGAATCGGATAGATGTCTACAATTTCTACAATTCGGAAAGTCAATAATCTAGCAAGCGTCACCATGACCTCAAGATCGTCGACACTTTGGATACCCATTCTTTTCTATCATCATATATCTAACCATCCTATTGTCTATCTTTTCTTCTCTCTTTTTTATTTGTATTAGTAGTTTTAAGTATTTAGTCGTAGTTCCTTATTTTTGTACCGCGGTGAATATTTTTTGTCGCGAGGTTGCTTAACGATTCTACCCGAGTATCTGCAGGAATTATATGTAAAAAAGTTAACAGAGGAAGAACGAGGAGTGTCAGAATTATAAAAGAATCCTGTAAAGAAAATAAACACGGGTGACGAGAACATATATGTGTGTTATATTCTTTTGTTAAATCACTCACCACGTGCGTATCTTACAATGGAGAGATCTATGATTTTAAAATTTCTAAAGATAAAAATTAAAAGAAGATTCCCAATTGGGAAATTTAACCATAAAAAGAATTGTATTGCCGACAGGTCGTTCAAAGTAGCCACGAAAAAATTAAAATGCCGACTACCGTTAAAAATTCGAGATGACACTCACCGTGTGCACTAACGTGTGCTTTCACAACTCCTAAATTTCCATACATAAAAGCGCATAATGGACCCCGAAACGAAACTATCTGATCCACAGAGGATACCATGTTGCTTTTCACTGTAAACTATTACTACAAGCGGCCAGTTTTGCCGTCCGACGACGCCCACTCCAGCCGGAATATAAGAACACATTCAACAAGAATTTTTAAACGGATGCCGCGCTCCCGGAGTTTTTTCTTTTTTTGGTAACTCTTTTCGCCCTGTGGGCACGAAGAAGGCCTTTCTTTTAGCAAGCCCATTATGGGCTCGGCCAGGCCCATAATCAGGCGGCCGGGTGGTGAGGGGCGGGGCGGGGCCCGACATATTCGGATGGACCACCTCCGGAAAATTCCTGGGGATTTATCGACTCGTACGGATTCGAACCCGGGTTCTCCAAAGCGGTAAGCTGTCGCCTTGACCACTCGGCCATCCGGTCTTATGCGAAACGATCGTTAGATACATATTGTATTTCTGAAAACACTTTGCGTATTATAAAATTAATAAATAATTTTCGCATTTTAAGTTTTTCGCTTGCTAAAATAATATAAATCTCGCGTAAATAAGGAAATAAAAATTATAAACATTAGCCGTCAAGCATCGAAATTGAAAATATCTGAAATAAATTATTATTATTATTTTTTTATTCGAGTTATTTTCAGTTATACTTGCATATTTATTACATATTATATAGTAAATAAATTTTATACATATAAATTATAACCAATTTTAATAATTAAAGTTATTTTACTAAGAATACGCAACTAAATTTCCTCATAAAATTTATTATAAAATTTCATCCGCCAGGGCGCTATTGCATTTTGAATCGTTTGTATTCTGTAAGTTTGTCTCATTTTTTTCTTTCAAGTTGGAAATTGCGCTTTTGCACTGCTTTACTCGCTTAACCGTACGTATATAAATATATATTGATTCATTTCACATTTATTTATCGTTTTATACGCCCAATTCTATAATTAAATTGTACAAGAGTCCAACACTGACGTTAGGGCTAATGACAAAAGAAGTTTGAATTGAACAAACGTATAAACGTTCAATTGCAGAATCATCATCTCGTATTAATGCTAATGAGGCATTTAATTATATTTATTCAATTCCAGTTTTTAGATTTATTATCACCTTATTTATCAAGTGATCAAGTGTTTATGGTTATTAATGACAATAGAAAGTTGTTAAAAAATCTACTGTTTAATTCAAATGACAACACGTGACTTTATAAGATGTATGATGTGAGAATGTATTGATTTATTGATTTTTGAGGGAAATGTAAATAACAGTTGGTAAGTTCAAAATATAACAAGAATTAAGCAACACACAAAATTACAAATAAATCAATGTGTTAAAGTGTATCTAGGTAACCCCAATGGCAGCACTTCCGACTGTTCGTGCTCCTGACGGACTCCTCTCGGAGGGGAGCTGCCAGCAGGCTGCCCAGTGTTTAACATCACTAGTTATTGATTCATGGTAGTTCTTGAAAAAAAGGAAACGTCTACTGAAAGCATAGTTAACCTAACCAAACCAACCTAATCGAAGCACTGCCATTGGGTTACCTAGGTATGCTTTAACCAATCAATGTTTGTGAACAGTATTTATGGTCAGTGCTTTTGGGCGTATTACAATTACTTAATTTTTTTCAGGTAAGATTATCGGTATTTTTCATCGTGTCTAAAAGGAAGACTTATTCACCAGTAAGTCAGTTGGATAGTAGATCTAAGATTTTTTATTCTGACCCATTGGAGGAAATGAGGATCTTGGCATTACTTCAGGGAGAACTTGACATTAAGGATGGGATGCTGTTACTAATTCAACTAAATTTGAAGCAGAATTCTAAATTGGAAGGAGTGATTGCTAAAATTGATAGAATTTACACCTGGGTAGAAAATTTGGATGAAGCTATTGTTAATTTAGAAACTAGACTAGAGGATTTAGAGAGAAAATTTGCATAAGATATGGGCAAGGTTTTATCGATTGATGGAATAGACCTAGAAAATAAATTGGCCATGTTTACGTTAAGTTGGGAGTGATTTGAGTATTTCTTAAAGTGTAATAATTTAATAATTTCTGGCTTACTTTGAGTCTGAAAATGATAACTTATAGGTTAAAGTTGTAGTATTGGAATTTGTTCGAAATAAATTAAGTGTTGATCATGTTAGACTAGAGTGGTGCTATAGATAGGGTCAACAACTGAAAGATAGAACTAGGTTAATTTATTGTAGTTTTTTGGACTATGGTGACAAATGTAAGATCAGAAGAGTGGCATTTAAATTAAAAGGGACTAGAATATTTATAATGAATGACCTTTCTCCTTTAACTAGAGACATAAGGCAAATAATTGATGATTTTGCTAGAGAGAAAGAGGTTGGGAGCTTCAATTACTTATTTAAATAATAGATATACAGTAAAAGTTGACAATAAAATTTATAAATATAGTTTCTAAGAAAATGGAAGAGAAAATTTCAACTTGACTGGGAGTAGAGGAGGTTGGTACTTTTGTGGAATTGTGAAGGTATTGTAAATAAACCTATCTCTTTTTGAAATTATTTGTATACTTTTGATATAATTTTTTAATGGAGATGTGGTGGGATGGTAGGGCTGCTATTCCCGATTTTCAAAATATGGATAAATTTTCTGTTTTTTTTTGAAGGCAGGTTATCAAGAGACTGACAGAGGTTGTTTTATTGGTGGTTGGATGTTATTAATTCTTGGAAAGTGAATATTTTGGAAAAAGATAGGCATTGGATTGTTGTGGAATTAACAGTAGGGCATACAGCAATTTTTTTGTCTTATGTTTATAAGACCTGTGTTATGGAATACTATTTGGACAGAGATAGTTAGGTTGGTTTGTTGTTACAAGATAATTTTTTTTAATTGGTGATTTTAATGCTCGCATTGGGGTTAACTACAGGAATGGATTTATGATTGTAATGAGGATTTTGATCAGGATTGGATGTTGAGGCTATTGCAAGATACATTGATAAACAATCATGGAAGATTGGTGTTGGATTTTTGTGAAGATGTGGAATATATAATTTTAAATGGTAGAGGTTCGTCTATGTCTAAAGGTTAATAAAATTTTGTGGGTGATATAGGCTGCTCTGTAATTGATTTAGCCTTGGTTATGTTGAATCGATTATCTATTGTAACAAGTTTTTTCACTTTAGATAAAGTATATAGTAATCATTTTCCAATAAGTGTAGTTTTAGATTGTAAATTTAAGAAGCAAATACGAAAATTGTTTAAAAGGCCTATGAGTAAGAGTGAGAGAATTTTTTGGAGGAAAGAAAGTAGTGAGAAGGTTAATTATAAATATAGTAAACTATTGTGTGTGATTCAGAGTCAGTCAGTATTAACGTTTGAAGGTTTGAATTATTTAATTAAATCCTCATTTTCAGATTGGTGTCAAAGGCCAGTTGGATCTTTCAATTTTATGTGGTTTGATATAGATTTAAGTTGAATATTGCAAAAAGAAATCAGGCGTTGAACAGGATGAGATGAGCAAAGATTGGAAATAGTGTTGCTGTGAAGAATTTTGTTAAAGAACGTAATGTGACTCACAATTTATGTAGAGCTAAGAAAAAGCTTTTTTTTTTTACAGAACAGCAATAAGAATTTGGCATTTGGTGACAGTAAACAGTTCTGGCAATTCATTAATTTCTTTTTGTGCACTAAATACAAACACGAAGGACGAATTTTAGCGAGCACTCTGTATGACCATGGTTTTCACTGGCCATGCCACTTGAAAGCCTTTTTCACCAATCAAATGACCCTACAGGCTCTTGAAACTTTCATCAGAGCATTGGACATTCTAAAGTATAACAGCTAGGTGGTACATACACATTTGCTTTGGCCCCGTGGCAAGACAGCTATTGGGGGCCTCTTCTCATATACTGGCTGTATTGTGTACATGCTTTTTTTTTTGTTACCTCCAAAGCCATGGAGGCCTTGTCTTTTGTACACATGCAACTGTTTTAATTTGTTTTGTTTTATTTTATTATGTTACCTCTTAAGCCATGGAGGGCTTTCTGTTTTCCCCCCAAAGGGGCTGTTCATACACATTTTGTGTGTTGAGCACCAAGACAAGTTAGCCGTTATGGGGCTCCTAATGCCTCAAGTTGTAGAGGCAGTCATTCTGTACACAACTATATGTTTGTAATTTGTATTCATTGATGTTATACAATTAGCTCTCGGGTGGCACACTGTAGTCTCATATTTCACACTTTCCTGTCATTCTTTTCTTTTCTTCATTCTTCTAACTTCTATAACTCTTCATATTTCTTTTTCCAAGGCTGTACCTATTGGTGGAGGCCTTCTAATCCTTTGGTAAATGTAAAAATGTAAATATACTTATTGTAAATATTGATTTAAGTTAGTTTTAGTTTTCTTTGTTCTTTGTTTCCCTTTTTTTCTAGAACTTTTCTTTATAACCCTTTTCCCTTGGGGTGGGATTAACAATTCTGGGAACCACTGAGAACAAGGAGATGAACGAAGCCCTGATGCTGGTGAAAGAGGAGAAAGGACATTCTTTCCCCAGACCTTGAGATGGACAGACGAGCTGTGGTGTTCCAGGTTGCGTTTGGCAACAACTGGAAAGTGCAAGAGACTTTGATGAAAGGATCGGGTTTTATCGTGGTTATGGCAACAGTGTGGCAGTTAAGTGTATATGTTGGGGGGGCATAAGAATTTTAGAAAGGCTTAGGTGGGGCATAGCCCAAAAAAGGTTGGGAAACACTGCTTTAAAGTATTTTAAAAATAAGAGTTTACTAGTAGTATAATTTTTATTTTGCATTTTATATATTAAAGCTGACAATGGAAATGTACAATGTAAATTAAATTTCAAAATGAATTCTAATTATTAATCTTGGTATAAGATGATGTAATTGTCTGTCTTTAGATCAAATTATTGTTTTTAATTAATTTAAAATGTAAATTATCTAGCAGTTTAGATTTTATAGTAATAATGCACAATGGAAATCTTTATTAGCAATGGTATTGTTAGACATTTAAAGACTATATTATTTTCAATTAAATTAATAATTATAAACGAAGTATTTTTTTTACTCTGCTGAATTCAAAGAAGTTTGTGTGAGAAAATTGTAACACCTTGATGAAAATCATTAAAAACTTAAAGGAGCTGAAAAGGGTTCTTGTACAATTTCCTGGCATTCATAATTTACAAAGTCATCTGTTATGAGTTAAAAAACAAATTTTTAACCATCAAGAAAAAATTTTTGAGGGTTAAAATGAGTTTTTTAAAGAAAAGATGGCCTATGTCGGCGATGGCGAACCTGTGGCACGTAAGAGAAATCATCTGGCACGTATTGTATCATATGATTTCTGTCTTTTTCAATCATCCTTTCTGTTTATCACCTGATCATTTTTTTTTTCAATCAGATTTTTTACATTTATTGGAATTAAAGTGTATTTGTTTAATTTCTTTAAATATCATTATTCGAAGTCTAAGACATTGGCACGAATTAACGTCTTTGAAGCTAAGTATGCTTACAATATGGCACGCGGACTCAAAAAGGTTCACCATCCCTGGCCTATGTAAATCTCAATGTGTAATGATAGCATATCTTGTCTTAAGGGTCAGTTGCCTAGGCCTGATGAAAAGTAACAACTCAAGTTTTATTTATCCAGATAATCATATATATATATATATAGCATGTATATATACATACACAGATCTACAGGAAATTCTTGTGTGTGTAAATCTTCCCTCTTCCAAATGACAGCACAAATGAGGTCTGACAGTCTTATATCACAAATAAGATGAGTACTAAAATGCAGCAAATCTCCAACCAATGATGTATCCAGTTATTCTCTTGGGTTTTATTTTTTCAACCAACACTTTGCTGATTCTCTCTCTGTTTTGCTTTTTCTTGATCTCTTTTATGAGGGACTAGCCAATTTGTGTATTTTATAATCATATTCCATTTGGAAACCAATTGAAGGTTTATTTATCTGCTGTTCTTAGTTAGGGGAAGAAGGATCACTCAGTGTCATCACATGGGGTATCTGCACTGATAATGACAGATTTCTGCAGCACAGGAAATTAGGCTTATAAATTTATAAATTCAATCTAGAAGAAATTTTCTTTTAATATGGTAACAGATCAATTATTTGGTATCAGAAATCTGGAATTACCAGAAAACAGCCTAGTTTTAGATTAGACAGATTATAGAACAGTTTGCCATACATCTGTTTTGGTTTCCTGGCATATGCATTGCCCAATGCCAGTTCCATTGCATTCTTTACTTTTCATTTTCATCCTAATTATTATACTTTTCAAAGTTATTATCTATATTTTAAGAGGATTAATAATTAAACAGATCTTGATTTAAACATGTTATTTAAGGATGAAATTGTATTCAACAGAAACTTTCTGTTGCTTATTTTAAGTATGTATTTAGCACAAGTCTAGAAAACTGGAAAATCTGGATCACTATTGGTCCCATCCTTGCTGGATAATTGATCTACTACTATATAAGAACTGTCACATTTAACTGTATACAGGTGTTGACATTTATAAATAAATATTCAAAATAAAATTTATTAAAAGTATTTATAATTTACTTTTAATAAATCTTAGCTTTCTATAAATAAACTGAAAAGTTAGATACTTTAGTGTGTGTATTTTTTGTCACCATTCCATAATATAACATTTAAAAAAGATATATTTTCTGAATTTGTTTAAAGTGAAATAAAAACTTTTGAACTAGAGCATAATTATGAAATTAGGAATTTTCAGACTGGATTCCATAATTCTGTTCTAGACTGTAGTTTTAAGTATAACTGAGTGATTAGCAAAAGGTATGGTGCAAAAGCTAGAGAGACTGAACCAGTGCTTTATATTATAATTTATTTAAATAAAAATTAAATTGCAAACTTTTTTAAGTATTAAATTCTTAGATATTTTTAACAAAAATAATCTTTTTTCTAAAAACTTTACATTTAAGAACTCCAAATTTTGTCTATTTTTAATAATTTAGAACAGAATTATTTAAATATCTGCATATATTATTTTTTGATGTATAAAATTTCTTTCATTTATATCATTTTAACAAATGTTATATTATACTATTTGTTGCAATATTAAACCACTTTATAGATTTTGATTTTAATCATTTTTCTTTATACTATAATAAATAAAATAACTAACATTATTATAAAAAATCCTATTAATATTTTTTTAATTGTTCTTGTTGTATTACTTCTCCATAATCTTACATTAAGAATAAAAACAGAATAATTAATAACAAGGTATAGTTTTCATATGCTTAATGTAAGTTTTTCCTGTTTGGATATTTGTAATCTGTTCATTTGGTAAGCAATACAGTAATAATTTGTATTTCTGTTAAATATAAAATAACATTTTGAACTTCATATAATCAGGATCAGGTAAAATCATTTGGAATTGGATTTTAAATTATTTGAATTGGTTGAATTGATTCAAAACTGCTAGAATGAAAACAGGATTGAAACGAGCAATTATTTATTGTGACACGGTCACAATGTTGGGCTGCAATTTTTAATTTATTTAATTTAAAATATATTCCAATGTTAATCAGTCTCTGTAATCCAAACAAACACTTTTGGTAGATGTATCTCACAGCAATTTCTGGTTAGCAAAACTATTTTTTATTTACAATTGAACTGCATATGCATTTTGGGTTGGTATAAAGTACTCCAATCCCTCCTCAGTGTTTTCACCATTTTATAAATTACAAAAATATGCTTAAAATGGGAGGTGGGAGGGCAAACCTTCCTCATCCCCAACATAAACAGTTTGTAAAGGTCGCTTTTAGCGTCCTAAGTCGAAAAGCCACGCGACCGAGATAATTAGCCCCACCTGGGGTTTGGAGCTATAAACGGCCGGGAACAACAAAGGGAGTAACGTCTCCGTTTATGGTACATGTCAATGTGTTTGCCACGTGCTGGTCGACTTGTAAAATGTAAACAAGAGACGGACGCGTTTGTAAGCTACGTCGTCGGGTGTAGGGCGGACGTCTTGGGAAGCTCCCAGGGGAAAAGAAGAACCTGATTGGCCGCAAGTTGTCGCCGTAGAATCCCTTAAATTGGAAGGGTGGCGAGAGAAACGAGGAGAAGGGCAAGAGACTGATAATACGGTAGTCTCAGGCATTTGGACAGCCCGCTGAGCGTAGAGAGAGTGTTCTCTGACAACGATCTCAGGGACGGGTAAGTGCGGAGACTGGACAGGCCGTATAGTTGAGCCAACTCCGGAAAGGCGACCTGAATTCCCCGAAGTTTAACAGTCCCCAATAGACAAGCCGACGTGAGATACCACATCTTTGTTGCATAGCGTATGTAATGTCGAACATTATACATCTTGTAAATATTTGTTGTGTAAATAAACTGTATATATTTACTTTGAGTGTGGAGGTGTAGCTTTCCTCGAACCATCTTACGGACATTCTCGAGTCACAAAACCCAACTCGAGATGATTCATCGTAAAGATCGTGACTGATTACGTAAGGATCCTCACTCAGTTAAAATATTTTCCATGGGTATATAACAAATTCTGTTAAAGTATCAATAAAAATAAATTGACATACATATGTAGAGGCTTGATACACTTAAATATATTAAAATAACTGCATTTATTTTTATAATAATAATCTAATAGTAGTAATAAATCTAATTTAATTTTCTTTAAAGTTCAAAATAAAAAAAATAAAGCCGCACCTTGTCCGATATGTGCGATTGTCTTGTAAGCGAGTAAATATGGTAGTAGTGGCTTGCCCCCTGTACATTTTACTTTTCCTTTAACATTAGTCGTGCTGGTCGTCTCTCTAATACAGTGATTCCCAACCTTTTCTAGGATGCGTAACACTTTTGTGAGCAATTTTCTTTAGTGGAACACTTGCTTAAGTTAATATGAAATACATAAGCTTGTCATCAGTTATTTTATTAGAATTGAGCAGTTATAATTAAAAATCTCTACTCATATTATTAACGCCAATTCTAAGACAGGAAAAAATATACTTAAATAACTTTAATGGGAAACTTGTGCCTGATGTTTTTTACATATTTCATTCAGTTTTTATCATTGCTTTTATCTTATTCGAAACAGTAGTACACTCCATAAGTACGAGTCGTACATATATATTTAAGTTTATGAAAATTTTATGATTTTAATTTTTTGATATTCGGCGGCTCGAATACGATTGTACACTTTCCGATTTGCGACTAAATCTGCGGAACACTTGGGAAATGCTTACGGAACACCGGTTGGGAACCATTGCTCTAATACCTGTCGGGAAAATTTTTGAATTGAAATAACATGACTTCCAGTTTGCACCAGAAGTTCATATATAGTTAATCGGAGCCTCCTGCCTATAAGGTTCTCATATCTGGTCTCGTCTTTCATCTCTCTAACTCCATTCTCAAGATTAAAGAAAAACAGACAGATGGCAGTGGGAATTTATAGGTCTACAATTTTTTTTCAGTAGCATGACAGGAGGGAGAGATTCCATTTTATAGTATTGGTTTAGCAAGTTTTATAAAATATTTTATAAGTCTCTTGTGGGATAATAAAAATATTACTTTTAACATCTAATTTCTTGTACTTGTCTTTATATTATCTAAGCAAAATTTTAATGAATTTAATTTTAAAAATGAATATAATTGCAGATGATGATGCTTTGTAATTTTGCTTGAATTAAATATCATATCTCAGTTTTAAAGTAGAAGAGAGAAATATTTTTACATTACAATCTATTGATTATAGGAATCTTACTTTGTTTTTAGGATATTCGGGATAAGCAAATGGAAGTAATAAAATATTAGCTTGTCACGTAATATGTGACAAAGTAATGAGTTTCATTGAAATTTGTAAATTTGTATAGTGCATTATTTGACACAATGATTGAGTTTGAACAAATTATTTAGAATAAACAGTTTGATGCATCACATCTTCATTAAAAATGTCCAAGAAATTGTCTGAAAAATACATTTTGTTTAAGTTGAGTAATATACTTTTGTCGTCATAAATTTAACAGATCTTTCCTTATAAGTAACTGATAGAACTGGGGCTTTTTAAGCCTCTGTGTTGTGTTCAAGGAAAGATCTGTCATGAGTCATCATTATGGATGTAATTCATCAAAATCTCATGTTTTTTTAGAAATCAATAATTCAAAATTCCATCAAGAAATGAACAAAAAACATACAATGGATAGATAGTGTTATAAAATTTATTGGAAAGGATTGTAGAGTTTGCAAGATAATGTTGTCATCAGCCCTTTGATATCCAGTGCTTAACATATGCCTTCCCAGCTGTTTCCCAGTATGTGCATAATCTCTCTCGTGTTCTAATCTTTGTCTTTTTCCATCTCTGGGTTGTCATTCAGTCATGCTTTTACTCCATTTGTCATTATGGTTTCTCATCTCCACTTACCTTGTTACCTTCTTTGTATCTGTAACATTAAATTTTTCATTTGGTATTATATTGCCACAAAAGGAGACATAAAAAAATATAATGTTCTTTCAAGTCAAGTTATAAAACTCCATTTGATAAGTTTATTTAAGTGTCTGATCACAAATTTTTACATATTTTCATAATAAAATATTTACTAAGCATTTGTGTTAATATGTGCTAATACGTAAAATGTTTAATATCGAATATTTATAACTTAAATTTTTATATATAAAAATTATCTATAGTAATAAAAGTTAATATGATTATATTATTAATACTTATTAATACTTTAAAATGTAATTTTTTTTAATTTGTGTGTTTATCATTATATTTTCAGAGTCAAAAATGTCTTCGACATCACAAAAACACAAAAACTTTGTTACTGAGCCAATGGGAGATAAACCGGTCCAAGATTTAGCCGGAATTGGCGAAGTTTTAGGTAAAAGATTGGAAGCAAAAGGTTTTGATAAGGTAAATATCATTATCTCTGTTAATTATAATTTTTGAATTATCTGTAGAAAATTCACTTTCGTAGCATATTTGACATAACACGAAATTTATATTATACAAAAACATAATTAGTTTTAAGATTCTCATTAGTTACTATTATTTAAAAGGAGTAAAACAAAGTTACTTTTAAAATAAATAATTTTGTTGGCAAGAAAGTTGCCATAGAGAATAAATTATTCAGATTATGACATCAGTATGTAAAAGGAAAGTCTTGAATTGCTTTTTCTAATTGGAAAAGGTGGATCTTTCTATCTATAATATAAAAATCTCCATTGCAACTATCTTCATTTAAATAAAGGAATTTGTTATAGGGTTTTGAACGTAAAGGAAAAAGTATATTTAGTTTTGATGTTTTAGTGATCATGAAATATTTGTGCTATATTATAAAGATCCAAGTTTGTCATTAGAAATTGAATAATAATGATAAATTCTGAAAATGCTTTAATCTCTTTTGTTTTTTGTTTTTTTTTGAATTGATGCCCTTATGTTGATTTTTGTATTGAAAGTTTTCTGAGGTTAAAAATTTGTTTAATTTCAATAATTCATTACTTCAGTTGTTTTATATTGATTCCTAAGTTTGAATTAGAAAAAAAGATGTCATAAAATTAACATTATTCATAACTTAAAACAGAATATTGAAATAAACATTCAGTATAGCAACTTTTCTGCATAATTATAACATCCCGATAAGTATGTAATTATGATATCCTTTAGATTATATCATATCCTTTGAATATTCCATAAATAACTATGTATTTATGATTAGAAACTTGAGAAGAGTAAGAAATTTTAACTGCAGAAATGAATATATTTGCAAGGAGTAGCTAAGAGAACAGACTCTTTCAGATAATAAAATCATAATTCATATTGTTGAATTTTATTTTTCAAATTAAAGGGGAAGATTGTCATTTGATGACTGAAAATGTAGAGATTATAAATTTATTAATTCTATAATTAAATGACTTTATAATCTTTATTTTCTTACATATAAAGTATATACAGGGTGGGCCAGCGAAAACGAAACGGCAGAGTGTTCGTGTTCGTCCAAGCAAAGCGCTCGGACAGGTCGATTTTACTCTCGAGGGGACATCTTTTGCAATAAAGTTTTTGCGATTCTGAATACAACAGACAACAAAAAATTTTAAAAACTCATTTATTTTGTATTAAGTAAACAAGCATTTATTTCGAAAAAAATGTTTGTTTGGTTAATATTCAGAATCGCAAAAATTTTATTGCAAAAGATGTCCCCTTGAGAGTAAAATCGACCTGTCCGAGCGCTTTGCTTGGACGAACACGAACACTCTGCCGTTTCGTTTTCGCTGGCCCACCCTGTATAGATGAAGTATATTATTTTTGGATATTGGTTGATATAGTCATAGTGAAAATTTTAAGTGTTATCTGAAAATAAACACGTAATCTTCTTTTGAACTGTATGAAACATCTGCAGATTTTTGTTCTCATTTTTGAAACAGCTTATTACTTCATCTAATTTTTTGTTTCTGGTTATAGTTATGTTGTCTTCAATTTTAAGAATGAGTAATGTATAATAATTTTTAAATTCCTTTTTTTATTGACCAATAAACTTGTTTACCTATGTGAGAGCAGCCAAGGGTGTAGAGATAGGAATTTATCTTTTTACCGCTTACATGACACTGTTTGTAAGAACAGTTCTTTGATTTGTCATATCCAATTCAGGAGATGGCTCCAGCGGTTCGAGTGGTAGGTGGGACTTTGTTGAGTGGGGAGAAATTATGGCGAAAACAAACGATTGCAAAATCAACGTTCTCCTTAACGTCAGGATCCCGACACCAGTTATTCGCTTTTGTTATACGTGGAATAACATGCGTAAATAACTGAAGTCATTCATTAGAAATAATAAATGAATTTAATAAAATACCAAAGATAAATACAGTAATATACAATCAAATTGAGTATGCAGATAAATGAACAATCTATCAATAATTTGAGACTATCTAACTTAAAACTAATCTTAATCTACCTAACTCGTGTGGAGCGTAAAGTGCGAAGAGAGAGTGTACAAATATCTGACAATTATAATACCTTTGCAGGTTTCTTATTATATGATAAGTATGGTGAATTCTGGTCAGTCGTATCTTCTATGACTGTTCTATGTGGTCAGTTCAGATCGTGGATTACTTTCCGTCGAACTGCCTAACTACTATGGGCTACTGCCCTATCTACACATACATGGCTTCTCCTATCCTCAGGACTGCGCAATTTAGGTGGGAAAACATCTCTTTTTATAGAGACTAGCAACCGATTCCGACAGCCAAGTCCCTTTGAATGATTCAGCTTTACTCATCTTTTAGGAGGAAGTCTATTTCCTTTCAATCTTAAAAATGAAAGTATTTGTTTCTGTTGATTTTTACAAAATATCTATTTTATAAAACAACAATTTATATTTAAATTATTAATTCAAATAATTTCACAAACGATTGCCCCTTCTTCTTGGCTCTCACACCTACCTAACAGTTGCCTTTAACATATAATTACAAATTGATTCACAACATTTAAGAAATTTCTTTAAAACATCAGAAAATTTATAAGTATGTATATACATATATTGAACTCAACACACACTACTTACGGTTTCTTTTTTAAATATTACGAAGGGTTTTTATTTTAAGCACACAAAACAGATATCTACTGCCATAAGTTTAAGGGAGATATTACATATAATGAAAATAAAAATGCTAGTGTCAATATCAATGAAAATTGAATAAAAATAGATATTGTAAAGTGGGGTTACTTCATGACTATAGGAGAAACTTTGTGACATCACTAGGACTAATTTTGAATATGGCAGGTTTATATCCATTTCAAAATTTGTGAGTATGATATTGACAGCTTATACTGTGATTTCACCTGATTAAAGCTGGAAAGTATGACTGGGATGGCAAACCTTTTTGAGCTCACATGCCATATTGTAAGCACACTTAGCATTAAAGATGTTTATGCATTCAAAGGTTTGACTTTCAATAATGATATTTAAATAAATTAAATAAATGTACTTTACTTATGATAAATGTAGAAAAGCTGATTGAAAAAAGTGTGATCTGAAGATAACTGAAAAGATGATCAAAAAAGACAGATGATTTCTCCTTACATACCACAGGTTTCCCACTCCTGATTTAGGACATGATGCTTTCCATTATTGGTGTTTCTTCTGATAGTAACACTACTTGATTGCTTGGTTATCAAGGAGAGTAGTGAAACAAAAACAGTTGTATTAAAAGTATTTTAAATTAAAGTAATATTCTCATTTATAATCTATAAATACAATTAATTTTTATTAATTGGTTTCACTTTTGGAAGCTATAGAAATAAATTTTGTGGAGTGAGGGGTTAATTTGTGACAGTATGCAAAGATTCTAATGAAAGTATAGGGAATAAAATTGCAGACTTGAAATGCAGACAGCAAAATAAAAAAATCTTGTATAATGGAAATTTAACTTAGTGGACAAAAAATTAGTAGTCATGTAATTGTAATTTTAGAAGTGAACCGCTAATGGAATTATAACAGAAGGGAAAACAATAGTTTGTGTTTTCACTTTTGTACATGCAATAGAATCTGTTGGAATGGCCTGAAGAAAGACAAGAAATAGCTGATTTGCTGTCTAAATCATTTTTTTTAATTGCTCTTATTAAATTATAAAATCTTGTTAAGAATATTACATTGCCAACAAGTTTTATATTTCTGGTAGTAATAAAAGTAAGATTTAGTCTGTATTGAAGGATTAAAAATTGTTTTGAGATAATAAGTTAGTATTTCTAATGAATGATTTTTTTGTTTCCCCTTTTACTCTTCTACTATAGGGTTGTGCAACAAAAGAGTAGACACGAGTCAGTCTGAGCAGGAAGGGCCTGTCAGATGAAAGGGATGAAAGAAATTGGAATTGACACATTGATCACAGTAATAAAATTTGTAAAAAAAAAGTAAAATGATAAAATTAATATAAAAACATTTTTTAAAATGTAATAAACAAAACACCTGAAAGAAATCAATCCATGTGTTAACTTTCACATGTCTTTTAATCTGACATACAACCTTCCAGCTCAGGCTGACTCATGTCAAGTCTTTTGCTGTGCAGACTACAGCTATCACCATGGAAAACATGGTTCAATACAGATTTATGCAGCAAACAGGTTATCACAAAGTAATGGGACAAATGTTTTAAATAATATTGTGAAAAATAATAAAATTAACATAAAAGCTCACTTTATAACATGATAACACCCTAGGATATCTTCAATTAAAATTGAATTTTGACTATTTGAGGTGTAAAAAAGGATGTAAGATAGACTCAAATTTTATAATTTTTGTAAATAGTCAAAATTCAATTTTAAATAAATTAACAATTAAGAACTGTAAAGAAAGAGGAATGTTAAATTTTCCCAAAATGACAATGTGTTTGGTGCAATAATTCTGTGATTAGCATTAAATAAAAATGAACGCTGTCAGAGTAACCCTGATTACCAGTAATTAACCTAATGTCAAAAAATGCAAAAAGACACTGCCACAACACTAACAGTTCCAATAAAAATTTGAATGCAAGTCATGCAGTCATATTACCAATGAGGATTTGTGTTGTAAATAATGGGGCTGATGAATGATATATACATTACAGAATGTCATAAATTTTAACATATATGAAAATTATGTAAAGGAAGTATTTTAAACTAAAAAATTGATTTGAAACATTCTTATACAAATAAACACCAACGAAACCCGATAATATAAGTAACAACACACCCAACAGCCGTAAGCGAACGGGTTAAGATAAATGTAAATTTATAATTTTATGATTTTTAAAGCAGTTTTTAAAAGTTCTAAATAAATTTTAATTATGTTAAAAGCAACTAAAGAGGAGCGCATAGCTCAAAACACATCTTGCATGTAGATGGGTAAATCAAATTTGTATATTGATCTATAAAAGACAAATTTAAAAAAGATCATGTATTTCTCAATCTTTGAATCAAAGATAGCATAACCTGAAAATAAGTAAATCTGATTCTGTGCTAGTAAAAAGTATTGAATAGTACATGTTTTAAAAGAAGTAGATATCAAAAAAAGGGGGAAAATTATTTATATTACATTAATAAATTAGATTGATGCACATTAATAGAACAGAATAATCAGAGATGCTGAAATTGGATGTTAAATAAAATAGTAAAATAGATTAAAAACTATTTAAACTATTCTTGAATTCATTAATGTTAATCATAAAAATAAATATTAAATAAATGAATTAAAATGACAAATGCTATGAGATGTGAATAAAATGTTTTGCTATTTGTATATTAAGTAATTAATATTAGATATTAAAACAGTTGTTTTAATGTAATTAGACAATGGACCAAAATTTAATGGTGAATACTTTCAACAAAATTACCTCATCAGTGATAAAACAGTAATGTTTGGGTTAGAAAAATTAATAAACAGGAATAATTATTATGGAATGACTTGGTAAACTTTTTTTATGATAATAAAATGATCTTATTGAAATTTTTAATTTTATTCAAAGTAACTAATTGTTCTGAAATAATTGTTTCTCTTCAGATTTATTTTATTGAGTATTTTATTTTAAAAAAGTAGAAAATTTCAGCTTGCATAGTTGTTACAAAAGATTTTTAAATTCATTTTTAAAGATGAAGATAAAATAGAAATGTATTTTAACTTATTTTTGCAATGTAACACTTTAAATTATTTGTATTAAGTACAGAGTATATTGCTTCTAATCAGTTTGAGTTGCATGATGATATGATTGATTGATATTAGTATTGAGAATTGGAAGTATAAAGTATCTCTCAGTAATCAGAATGGAAATTTATCATGATTTCTGATTCTTAAAAAGATTCTTTAACATGTAATAACTAATTTTTTATTTTAAGTAATAATCATAATCATAATTTAAACAATCAAGTATTATAAAGTTTCATTTTGTTTGCCAAAAGTAAAGAATAAAACTATTTTGCATTGTCACTTAAGACATTATGCAAAATTAAATGAATTCTGTGCAGCACGTAACACGAAAACCTGAAACTGTGGTAAGAAATAACAGTAACACAGACCATCAAAACTAACAGCGTTGCCAGATTTGACTTTTTTGAGGAAGAGAAAATGGTAAAAATTTTAAATATGAAATCTTATTGAGATTGTATTTGGCATAAATTAAACACACTATTAATATACTGCCAGCAATAATATCAATTAGATGTAAACTACAGTTTTGCTTAAACTGCTGTCAAAATTATACTATTGAAATTCTTTTACTGTGCTTTACTCATTTAATGTCTCCATGTATGTTTTGATGTTGCAGCTACGTCGAAAACTCTTAATCCACTAGCTGATAAAAGCAATTATGTCGTCACTTTCTTGTTTGGTGTAGTTTTAAATAAAGATTTTATAATAAATTATTCATACTGTTAAGTATTGTTTATTTCTAACATAATAATTCAACTTGTAGGATTTTAGAATAAAAAATGGCAATAGAATAAATTTGCATCATTTGGCACATTTGTGCAAACCATTTGACTTGTTTGAATGAAAATGATTTGTCAACCTGAAAGTAACTACAGTACATGATTAGTATTAATACTATTATATTGCCTGCTTTGAGACTATATCCAACTATAACATGTAATGAAAATAATAATTCAAAGAAGTTATAAATAAAATTTTGAAAACAAAATGTAATATGTAAATCAAGTAGTATCAAAATTTAAAATCCTTTTTTGGAATTGTTATAGAAGATATTATATTTTGCCATGTTAGAGATGAACAAAGTAAATTTTAATTATTGTATTAATAATTAGATTTCTTTTTGTTATTCTCTCATCAGTTTACAATTTATTGAATATGCTACTTTAAGTCATAAGTCTAAATTTATTTTTTTAAATGATATTTGAGAAATCACAGCTTCAGTATAGTCTGTCACATAATTCTTTAGTTCATTTTAAACTATATAAAGCTATACTGTTAACTCTTTAAAATTTTAACAATACTTTATAACCTTTTTACAGATAAAATAACAATAATTTAATTTTTAAACTTAAATGTTAGGCACACTAATGTTCCAGTTGTTGTATTGATATTTTTGTGAGACTTTACACATCTGTGCTATGTTAATGCCAGGTTTTTCAAGTTTTTTTTTACTCTATCTTGAAATGTTAAACCATGCATATATGTCTGAAAAGATATAACAAAAATATATAAAACAGTAGGTAATCAATGAGTGACACTGTAATTTATTATTCAGAAAATATCTTATGATAAAGTATGAGTTGGTTATGTAAAATCAAATTTTAAGACATTCAAACTAAAATTCTTTTCTTTGATAAAGGATACAAACATTTTATCCTAGTTATGCATTATAAATAACTAGACTTTAAATTAGTTTGATATATCAATGACAATAAATTTGTTAAATATTAGAACTGTATCATGCAGAATTAGGTTATGTGCATATTTCTTTTGATATTCCTTTAAAAATTGAGAATTGCATCAATTGTCTACAGAAATTTACATATTTAATCCTTGTAGACTTATATACGCCATTGCCTCGTATATGAGTCGCATGCTCTCTGCTTTGTTGACAGATTAGGCATCAAGTTGTGAGATATACCAGCAATTACAGCTTTAATTCTAAATGAAGTTTGGCCAATGATGTATTGAGTCAAACAAATATCATCATTGTCACGAGTTTAACCAAGTTTTGAATTCATTCATTCATTCAAGCCAGGTTTTCCTAAATGTATAATTGCATGAACTTTTTTGAGGAAAGAAGAATGCCTAGACTGAAAAATCAATTTTTAAAACTCAAAGCAGCAGTAAATTTAGCACAAATTATTATTTTTACTTAGTTGTGCAAATTGCATTTGTTATGATCCACAGTATCATCTGTAAATCATGACAAAAACACTTCTTTATAAGCTGAAACTAATATAGCTTGAACAACACCTTAAATACTTTTTTCAGCAACACTAATTTTTTTAAATGAAAGTTTTTGGCCCCTTGTAGGTCTGCATTAGGTTTAACAAGAAGATTCAAACTGTCTTAGTTCGAATCTTCTTTTTAAACCCGATGCAGACTCACTCACCCCGTCGAGCGTATATGGGGACGTCGTGTGCTTTCTGCTTTGTCGCCACAAAAGCTTCCAATAAACTAATACTTGATTGTTAATACAATAATTTAAAAAAATTTTAATCTTTGACTGAAACAAATATTAACTTTCTTGTTAAATATGGAAGGATTGTTTTAAGAATCTGAAATTGTGATGAGATTTGCTTGATTCAGATACCGAAAAATTCCCATTTTTTAATAAATTAATCGTCTCATCGCTAGATGATATCAAAAGAAAAATTGATTGCACTGCTGTTGCTTTATACAATACGTAAATATTAAAATTATGAAAGAAATATGCCAATATCCTCACATTTAAAGAACAAATTAAATGCCAAATTAAAATTTACATATTTTTGTATTTTTAAAATGTGATTTATTAATTACTGTTCAACACTAATCATTAAACCAATGCTTTACTTTGAATGTTAATTTTTTCAAATAAATTAAATAAGCTGTAGTTTGTGGGATGGAATTTTACTTCCAAATTAGCATATGGTAATATGGTGACTGAGACATTATCAATGTTTTTTATGTACGCCACTTTGAAGGTATTTGTTTCACGAATAATTGCTTATCTTATTTTTTCCAAATAAATTATCTGATGATGACTATGGATTTAATTGAAAACATTAAGAACAATAAATTCTGCTGGATAAAGGTGTGTTTATATATCAAATTTAAATACATTTTATTCTGTTTTGAGTTTATTTTTAAGTTCATTTTTATTTAAAATGTTAAATAATTATATAACATCATTTTACTTTACTGAATAAACATTTTTGTTTATAAAGGCTCATGTGGTGTTAGGACAATTTTTAGTTTTGAAGAAGAATAAAGAACTGTTTATCGACTGGATGAAAGACATATGCGGCTCCAACAGCAAACAGGCCTCGGATTGCTATCAGTGTCTTTCGGATTGGTGCGACGACTTTTTGTGAATTTAAAACGTCAAAAGAAAAAAGATTGCTTCATCATATTATACTGGTTATAATTTGCCACCACTGTAAATATAGATTACCATAGTCATGTATCTGTGGTGATTTTTAAAACACTGCTTTTAATATTTGTAACGAATTAATCTAAGTTATCCTATTTGTTCTATAATATCTATTTTATATATTGAATCACATGTGTCTAAACAAGTGTTTGAGATAGACATTTTCAAATAAAAATAAAATTCTTACATGATTATTTTGTGACTTATTGTGTCCTCATGTTTAAACACTTTTTACACACACTGTAGAAACATCAACTACAATAAAAAAAAATACCACTAGCATTACATATTATTTATTGTGATTTGTATAATGAATTACTTTGTATAAATTGTTCTAGAATATTTGGTTTTGCTTATGATTCAAACACTAATTTATTTTTGTTGGGTTTCTTATTACACAATCTGTTGTGTGTAGATGAACTTATATCACTAAAGGTTTTTCTTTTAAAAAGGATCTGTAAACAAGAGATTCCAAACATTTTCCTTTATCCTCAAAAGAAACTACTCCTTTCTTAAACTTCCAGCATTTAAAAATTTCTTTTTTTCTTAAATTTTAAACTTTTCTTTTTAACATACTTTTTTGAATTTAAACTTCAGCATTCCTCGAAGCCAAACACACAATAAATAATAGAACACACAAATATAAATCTAGCAGCATACATATACAGTTATACCTCGAGTTAAGTCGTTCTCGATTATATGTCGTTTGTCAAAATATATATATATGTGAAAAAACAAATCGAGTTTGTCATTTTATTCGACTTTACGTCTGTCCGTCACAAATATTGAAGTCGTAATATCACTAGAAAAGCGTTAAAAGCGCATAAAATCATGTTACTTTTATTTATTGTACAGTATATAAAATCATATTAAAATAATCAGAATCGGCTGTTGATGCTGACGATCCACAGCCATCTACATCCGCGATGTAAATACACAAATTGAATGTAAATATTGGTAAATTCAACATAAAATTATTTTGCGATAGTAGAAAAAACTAATTTAATAACTATTTGTTGTTAAACCTTACAAAATCATTTTATTTTATAATGTCGTAGAGCAAACCACATTCACAGAGTCCGCGATGTACCGTAAACATGTACTGTACTGTACAGTACATATATTCGCAAATTTAGATTACGTTTTTTTCTGTACTATATTAAAAACTAAAATTTATTTATTTGTAAGCTTAAAATGGATTCTTATTAACTATATTTGATTAAAAATGCATTTATAAATAAAATACAGAACTGGGAATGGTTATTTTTAGTTAAGTCGAATTTACTTGTCGCTAGGCTAAAGTCGCCTCTCCTGGAACCAATTGCCGACGTAAGGCGAGGTATACCTGTATATAACACAGATCACACCGTAGGCAATCTCCCGATACAGTCCTTCGGCAAGGCCACACTCGGAGGGAAGCGAGTAGAACCAATATCACTACTGTGCGTTCAATGCATACACCTTTTATACGAAACATGTTTCATATTTTCTATAGCAGGTGTGGCCAAACTTTTGTCCCTTAGGGGCTATTTTTTCGGTAAAATATAGTCTGCGGGCGACTATGAATATGGGCAAACAATTTTAGGATTTTTCATTAATATTTTAATAAATAATGATAATTTTTTTTTTCTTCCGGCCTATACTTGGTTTATTCATTCTAAAATAATAGGGTTAAATATTAACATGTAAAACAATAATTAAACTAATATACCTGCTTCTGTTCGCTGTATGAATAAATAAATAAAAACTAAAATTGAAAGTAAATACAAGTGCACAAACAAGGAGTAACAAGTGGATTGAAGCGAGGGACTGTCACGTTACTGTCTGACACGATTTTGCGCCATTTTATGCGATTGCCATTTATATGCGCATGCGTTGCGACTACAATGAATTTAAAAGTTGACATTCATTTGTATTGTTCATCGGGATAAATACAAACAGTATTCGCTTGTGCCAACGATAGATCTGACACCTAGCGGTATTAGCGCGAACTACATAATGGCGGCTGCTATGGGTATAAAGTAGTTTGTTAGAATAAAAAGTGTTCACCCTATCTAATATAGGCCATCGTCAGGTTTAATATTATAAATGTTCCAAAATGGAACGTACCGTTTTCGAATATTTTACATATTTAAAATTCAAAAAAGTAATTTAACTTTAAAATAAATTGAAAGAAATGTGTATATTAAATAAGTAAATAAACAAATAAAATATAGAAAACAAAGCTAAGTAGAAAGAAATGATTTAAGGGTTTTTAAATGCCATTCTTTTTTCTATTATATATTTCCTCGCTGTTGGAAGCGCATTAGCATCCATACATTTAGGCAACGGTTTTTCATTTTACTTCTATAAATTTCCACCTTTTCCACCTCCAACGCAATGGATGGAGAGTGCACCGTTTAGCCTCTTCCCATTTTACAATCGCTCCTTCAGTCTGTGCCATAATTGATAATATTGTGTTGTGTCGTTTGTCACCATTGTATCAAATGCTCTTTTTTTTTATAAAAATCGAGAATGATCTATAAAAGAGCAGCAGCGCCGCTAGCTGTTTGAGCGCCCGTGTGCAATACTGATTATGCCGCCCCTGTTTAACTACGACTACCTACGCCGAGCTTGCCAGCAATATAAATTTTCCTCCCCATGGACGTGCCGCCCGCGTGCGGTGCACGCCTTGCACGCCCGCTTACGGCGGGCCTGTAAAAGAGCACCTGATATCTGTAGCTTGCTACGGAACGATAAACACAGCGTAAAAAAGGAAGGTAAAGCTGGGGTATATAAAATTCCATTTGAAAATCAACAGTTAGGAATCGAAAAAGATTATGTGGGTGTGACTAGAAGAAACCTGGCGGTACGTCTGCGAGAACATACATACAATTTTGACAAAGGACACAACACTATTAGCAATTATGGCACAGACTGAAGGAACGATTGTAAAATGGGAAGAGGCTAAACGGTGCACTCTCCATCCATTGCGTTGGAGGTGGAAAAGGTGGAAATTTATAGAAGTAAAATGAAAAACCGTTGCCTAAATGCTATGGATGCTAATGCGCTTCCAACAGCGAGGAAATATATAATAGAAAAAAGAATGGCATTTAAAAACCCTTAAATCATTTCTTTCTACTTAGCTTTGTTTTCTATATTTTATTTGTTTATTTACTTATTTAATATACACATTTCTTTCAATTTATTTTAAAGTTAAATTACTTTTTTGAATTTTAAATATGTAAAATATTCGAAAACGGTACGTTCCATTTTGGAACATTTATAATATTAAACCTGACCATGGCCTATATTAGATGGAGTGAAAACATTTGTATAAAAGAATTTTAAGCTCAGCAAAATTAGCTGTGGTAAAACTGGAGTGAATTGTTTGCTGAGAAAGAGCTGGATAGATGTGAAGTTATCAGTTTTAGTGTTTCCTCTCCTTCTGTAAGAAATCTTTTTCGATCAGCCACATATTCTAAAATGTCACAAAGTGTAATCATCGTGACATAAACAACTACGAAATCAACTAAGATTAATGTCGGATACAAATGCGAATAAAACGTTTTGACTACAGAGAGAAAAGTTATTAAAAAGACAACACACAAGTAACTCTCGTACGTTGTCAAGCACGTTATACCCTTTGTGGCAGCCATTTTGGTCAACTCATACGCCACCTATATTTACTGGCACAAGCGAATGGGTACGTTGCACAGACAGTGTATTATTGTAAGAATAAATTATCGAATTAAGATTTTTAAACATTAATTTAAGTGAAAGCAAATTGTTCAACTTTAGCTTCGCGGTCTACGTGTTGGCCATCCCTGTTCTATAGTATACATATGTTTGGAAAGTCAGTGGAATCGTGCTCGACATTCCAAACGCCATTGTCAAACTTCTAGGCTACAGGAAAGCGGCACTGAACGTCGACGTACATGTTTTCGCGTTTAAAACTTCGGCTTCAACCTCGCTGCTGTTAGAGACGTTAGTTATTGTGACAAAAAATCGAAAATTTCAGTATTATGCAGAATGTTCGTCTAGAGCTCGTACATCTTTTTGAAAAGTAATTAAATTTTAAATAACTCGGAACATCACGAAGGTTTCCTTATAAAAATTTGATGAATTCAAACCTTATCCTGATGCATTCTTTAAAGATTCAACCACTAATCTGGAAACATCTGATATGTCACGAAGAATGTATCCTATATAAACAAAAGTATTTTATCACAATTTTCATTATTAATGAAAAGTTTTATAAATTTTTCAAACTGATATAATTAGATTTATACATAAATTATGATACCAAATGATGATAGCTGTTAAAATCTTGAATCGTAATTAAACACGAACACATTTAATAGTCACGTTCTGTAGTGAATATTTAATTATTTAAATCGGAACGAAACACTTCGTTTTTCGTTAATTCGAAAAAATTATTTAAATTACCGTTAATTCAAATTTTAAATATGAGTGTTTCGATGATGATTGGTCGAGTTTAGAAGTAGGCGTGTTGTTTATTTCTCTAGCTAATCGTCGTTTTAAAAGCGCTTACGTAGTTTTTGTAGGCTTACAAATTAAGCAGAGAACCACCTGTACTCAAACTTTAGCCTACTTTTGTTTCTCTTAAATCTTTCAAGATTCAAACACTGCTTTCCTGTATGAATGAAGGAAATTTAAAATGTTTTAACGTGTTGAAAGGATATTTATGTATAAATTTGCAAATATATTTAAGATAACCTCGGATTTGGTTGGAAATTTCCTGAGTTGAAAATTCGAATATTTATCAGTAATAAGAGAAAAATGTGCGGAAGATGAATTATTTACATGGGAGATTTTATTGCAACAATACAAAGGCTTTCACAAAGCAAAAATATACATGGTACAGACCATTGTACATAATTTATCACAGCAGTTAGCCCATAATAACGAATTACATTGAATAAATTATTGCAGAAATACTTTCCTTCTTCGTTCGGTAAAAATAGGATCCGTTATCTTTCGATTCATTCTTCTACACGTAAATCCCAGTATCAAGCTACAATGGCGATGGGTTAACTTCGGCAGGAATATTATCTTGGGCAGTGGCACGAAAGAAGGGTTCTAATATCCCATTCGTCTGAAGTAAACCATTTTCAAGCTCACTTCTCTGCTTCTTTGTTTTTTAAGTCTTTCTTGATGGTGAAGGTGACTTCCCACTTCCTCTTGTCCTTCAGAGGATCCGTGGGAAGTTTGAAAGTATCACGACAACGTCCGTGGTCCACGTGGAAAGTAACAGGTTCGCTCTCTCCCTTCATTTTGGATGTGGCAGGCTTTTGGACGTCCGCAAAGGAGGCATTCCGATTTGTTTCTACTTTCAAGCTTCTTCTTTTTCCTGGACTACGTTTGAATTTCGTTTCTCTGCTACTATCTCTGGCCATCTGCGTGCTCAGTCTTGGCAGCTCGCGTTTCTGAATTTTCTCACTCGTTACTTTCTGCGACGTATGTTTTACGCTCTGAAAATTTGGTAAACTGACTCCTTTTTTCATTCTAGGAGCCACGAGAGGGTTTCTGCTCCTATCCATTATGTCGTCCATGCTCTTGGACTTAGTGGGGGTAATGTTAATCGATAACCGATGTTGAGTGGCCGTAGAAGAGCCTTCCAGCGTAACCAAGAAACTAACTGGAGAAGTCAAGGATTGTATCTGATCCAAAATGGAATTGACTCTACGATCGTATCTACTATATCGAGGTGGAACGTTGGGAGTAGGCAGCGAAGGAAGGATGGGTCTGGTGCGTGCACAGGGCCTGAGAGTGTCACCTAACAAGGAAAAACGACATACCGGACATTGCGTTACAGATAAATTATTCACAGATAAAATAGAAATAATTATATTACTTAATAGTAAGGAGAGAACCTTACCTACGCTACTTTCCGGTATTGTAGCCAACTTGCGCGAGCCGTGTCTATGATGGCTGAAATTCCGTGATGTCATCTTGTCAGAGAGTAACAAATCCTTCTTCAGGCAACACTGTGAACGAAGCAAAAAGTTAATTAATTAAGAAGGGCAGATAATAGGAGGAGCAGGAAGTTTCCTACCACTTTCTTCTCTTCGTCTTCACACACGCATATCCTCTTCTCTCGTCCAACTGCAAAAATGGACAAAGGACGTCGGTCAAGAATAAACAAGACGAAGGAAGACTATCCCAATGTTTCCTAACTACGACGCGAACCGGTCCTAAATTTGTATCGGGACTAAGGTTACGTGGATAAATCTAAACACAAATACCTAAAACATTTTCTGCAGTTGCAGTTGATCTGTACCTTGTGAGGTGGACTGCTCATTACTTTTGCAGCTCACGCATTGGATTACGGGATATTTGCCGCCATCCAGACACACTCGGTGGCGAGTCGAAAGTCGACCACTGGCTTGGATGGCCACGTTGCGCCTGTAAAGATTTTCCACCATAAGAATGATTTCCGGACAAGGCTACCGATCTTTTTTCCATATAATTTGTTTTAAAATTCTTAAAAGTGATCGTTAAAAATGGGCGTGGGCTTTTTATCTTGATGTAACAATTTCCAAAAATAACCTTTTTTTTCTTTTTTTCAAACATAACCTAGAGGAAGATCGATGCTTTACTGATCGATATTCATTCGAGATTCGAGTTTGGATTACGTTTAAATTGATTCAAGATCGATGTCTACTGTGAACAATCCAATCTCGACTTCTTAAATGTAAACGTCACGTTAAAAATAATGATGGAGCTAAGTCAAGGAAATTAAAAATTGCTTCGGCCTTGTCTGCCCTTTTTTTATTTTTGCGGGTGACACACTTTTCTTCTTATCTCGTGACACGAAAGGTCTAGTTCCTATCTGTACATCTGTCATTGTCTTGATTTATGTTCAAATTTCTACAATTTCACATTTTGATATCTATATCGCGCCCATTTAACTTCCTCAATTGTGATTTTGGTCTTGAATACGGGAAACAAATTTACATGACTTGTATCTAGACCTACTCCTACTGTTTCCTGAGTTCATTACTTTGAATTTATGCAAAGGTTGCGCTCGTTATAATCACTTTTAAATTTTTTTTCTTTAATCAGCAAGACTGATACGCATAATGAGTCACGTTCTGTTAAGAGTACGTGTAACCGGAAGGGTGTGATAGTTGTTATGGTGCTAGCCCAGTTAAATGCGAATTTATTCCTTAACTTAATCCAATTTTCGGAGCAATTCGTCGTTCATTGAAAGATTTAAGTTGTAAAGATACGCTACGCACTAAATTTAATGAAACAAATTTACATTAATTAGGTTTCGGTTAGAAATGTAACCTTGGAATTATTTATTACATGTGTATTTCTAATAGGAACTTATACATTATATTTAGCAATCTAAATTATTAGTTTAGTATGAAAGAAATCTCTTTTAATAATAGAATAATTTATGAATTTCCTTCAGCCAATTAAGCTTCTCTGAAAGAAATGCATAGTGTATAGTACGATACTATCTTCTAATCATAAAATACGCACTTTCTATTCTCTTAAAATAATACTGTTCACTGAGAATACTAGAATTCTAGTTTGTTCAGATAGTGAAAGTACAAACTAGTAATAGTTTGTACTATCTGCTCATTATTAACCATGCAATGTATTTCTCTCTGTTAGCTGGTGTTACTGTTCCCAGCACTATAACAGAAGCTACTCCTTTTGTTTCATCAACTAACAGCAAAACTGCGCATTTCGCATTACTCACTAGCAATACACACTACAGATTGTCTTCTATACAATGGTAACAGAGCTACCAATTTCCCACTATTTATTCAAAAGTACATCACATATTCCCTCTATTCTTAACAATAAAGCAAATCTACATTGTGTATTCCTAACAACAAAGTAATTCAGAACACAATGAAATTCATTGAAATTTATTTTAAACAATGCAATCTTTCGTGTTTTAATGTTTTAACTACGGAATAACATGAACCATAAAATCATTCTGAAAATTTCTAAAATAAAGCATTATTCTTTTGAAAATTACTCAAGGATATCGATAAGTGCAAATATTCAATCAAATTTACTTTAAGAATCCATTAAACTAGAGCTATAACAGTCCAAGGACACTTCCTTCAGAAATATCTCATCGATTCGAAACGGAAAAAAATTAATTTTTAACAGCAAAACTGGGTTTAAACTCCACCCAATCGCACCTATATTAACGACAATAATGTGCTGTTTTACAATATGAACTATTAAGTGAATGCCCACTTTTCTCAATGGATCACGTATCTCGCCCATAACTTGTACCTTTTTTCCTTTTTTTTAAATAAGTGACGAAGGAAATCAATTTATTAACGAGTTCCCTGATTATTTTACCACGCGTGACGACATACTTTCGGTGAGCCTCTTCCCATTATTGATATTATACCACTGATCGATACACAGATATTAACAAAAGCTGAACTGTACTCACGTTTTTGATCCTCCAATCTTCTTACCGAGAGAACTTCTTTCTTCTCTGGTGGTCCTGATGGTCACGGTCTTGTGTTTCTTGCAAGGAATCCGAACCGACGAACCATCCTTAAATCGATGCCTTAAAATTTTGTTTCTCTCCTTCTCTAGACTCATGTAAGAAACAATTTCATCTTCTGCATCTTCAGTGACGTATTCTTGATGATCTATCAGCGATGTCTCTTCTTTAACAATGGGCACACTTCTTTTGGCGCGACCTTTATCCGAAATTCTTCTCGAAGACACCGTGTCTGTGGTTCCAACCTCTTTGTAGCTTCCGGTGGAACCCGTTTTTCTCGTCGGAGTTTCGGGTAGGACATTTTTCAAACTGTTCTTGTGTTTGGCGTAACACTGACGAAATTTTTTCATTGCAGAATCTTCTTTGGACATGGGCTTCACGCGTCGAGGTGAAGCTCGTTGATTGATTGGCGCTTTTGGTGGTTCCAAAGGTTCTTCAACTTTGACTTTTATCTCTTTGACTTCTTCCACTTTTGTTTCCTCTTTGATTTTTGTCACTTCTTTTGTCTCTTTGTGTTTTGCCATTTCTGTTTCCACTATTTTTGTCTCTTTTACTTCCATAATATTTACAGATTTCGTGTCCTCCGTTTCAATATCTTCGTTTATTGCCGAATCTTCGCGACTTTTCTTTTCTTCTTCTTCCATGGCATCTTGCTTCTTTCTTTCTTCGTTTTCAGGTTTCTTTGGGTGTTCCTCTTGAGATTTTTGTATGCCATCGTTGTCTAAACTTTGTTCGTCATGTCTGAGCATAACTAAGCTCGTTTTTTGTCTCTTGTCGACTTTGCTTCCTGTCCGATTGGTTCCGTCGTCACTGCTATATGCGGCTTTCTCCGTGCATTGATTTCTGGACTGTAATGCGCCGCCCCGCTTTGGCTTAATTACTTTATTATTCTTAGTCGTGTTTTCGACGTATGTCACGTGACCGTCTGTGTCTACCTTTCTCAGATAAGTGGCACCATCTGGTGCACCCTTTTTCACAGTTATCTCTTCTATTTTGGGCTGCCCTCTTTTGACTTTGCTACAAATTCTGTTTCTATCTATAGCCACTTCTCTCCCTTTTCTCGTTTGTAGCGGATGTTTTCTCACTCCCAAATTGATCCTTTTATCTTTTTCTTTCTTTTCTAGTTTTGTAAAATTTGGTTTTTCTACAACTTGTGACGAAATTTCACCTAACTCTTCCGAAGTAGAAGTTTTGATAATTTCCGTATTTTTCTCTTTAACATTTATTCTTTCACCCTTGCGAACTTTTGCCATACTCTCTACATCTACGAATTTCATTGATTCGGCATCGAGATGAGCCATTATTTTTTCAGAATATTCTGATCCTTCCACTGGTTTTTTTGTCGTTTCATGTATATGTTTTTCTTCCATAATTTCGAATTTGTCTTGGATTTTATTCAAAATATTATCGTTATCATCATCAACTTTTATTGATTCTTTTTTATTCAAAACTTCAACTTTTTCATTAATTTCAGCATCAACCTTTTCATCAGCTTCAGCTTCAACTTTTTCAATTTCCTCTGCTATTTTTTCATTAGCTTTATCTTCAACCTTTTCATCAGCTTCAGCTTCAACCTTTTCATCAGCTTCGTCTTCAACCTTTTCATCATTTCTCTCTTCAACTTTTTCATCAGCTTCATCTTCAACCTTTTCATCTTCCTCTGCTACTTTTTCATCAGCTTCATCTTCAATTTTTTCAACTCTAATTTCAACCTTTTCATCAGCTTTATCTTCAACCTTTTCATCTTCCTCTGCTACTTTTTCATCAGCTTCATCTTCAACTTTTTCGTCAGTTTCATCTTCAACCTTTTCATCTTCCTCTGCTACTTTTTCATCAGCTTCATCTTCAATTTTTTCAACTCTAATTTCAACCTTTTCATCAGCTTTATCTTCAACCTTTTCATCTTCCTCTGCTACTTTTTCATCAGCTTCATCTTCAATTTTTTCAACTCTAATTTCAACCTTTTCATCAGCTTTATCTTCAACCTTTTCATCTTCCTCTGCTACTTTTTCATCAGCTTCATCTTCAACTTTTTCGTCAGTTTCATCTTCAACCTTTTCATCTTCCTCTGCTACTTTTTCATCAGCTTCATCTTCAATTTTTTCAACTCTAATTTCAACCTTTTCATCAGCTTTATCTTCAACCTTTTCATCTTCCTCTGCTACTTTTTCATCAGCTTCATCTTCAATTTTTTCAACTCTAATTTCAACCTTTTCATCAGCTTTATCTTCAACCTTTTCATCTTCCTCTGCTACTTTTTCATCAGCTTCATCTTCAACTTTTTCGTCAGTTTCATCTTCAACCTTTTCATCTTCCTCTGCTACTTTTTCATCAGCTTCATCTTCAATTTTTTCAACTCTAATTTCAACCTTTTCATCAGCTTTATCTTCAACCTTTTCATCTTCCTCTGCTACTTTTTCATCAGCTTCATCTTCAATTTTTTCAACTCTAATTTCAACCTTTTCATCAGCTTTATCTTCAACCTTTTCATCTTCCTCTGCTACTTTTTCATCAGCTTCATCTTCAACCTTTTCATCAACTCCAGCTTCAACCTTTTCATTTTCCTCTGCTACTTTTTCCTCAGCTTCATCTTCAATCTTTTCATCAACTCCAGTTACAACCTTTTCATCAGCTTCATCTTCAACCTTTTTATCAGCTTCATCTTCAACTTTTTCATCTTCCTCTGCTAGTTTTTCAACTTCAGTTTTAACTTCATCTCTATCTATAACTTCTTCACCAACTTCAGTTTCTTCTTTTTGGTTATTTTCATCAGGAACAATCTTCTCTGATGAATTGCTTGAAACTTTATCCAAACTCCCTTGAAGTGAATCATCTTCCATCACATCTTCACTCTTAAGTTGTTGTTTAGGCTCTTCTTCCTCTTTTTCAGCTTCTATAGTACTTAAGTTCTCGTTGCAAACTTCTGCTTTTTCTTCGGTTTCTTTTTCCTGGTTACTTTCTTTGTCTATCTTAGAATTCATTTCTTCACATTTTTCGTTGGTTTCTTCATCTATCTCATCTTTAATATCTCCAGTTTCTAAAATCAGGGAAACTTCTTCACTTTTTTGGGGAGTTTCTGTTATTTTCACGCTTTTATCATCATTACTCCCCGAAATGACTGTAATTTCATTATCATTTTTCGATTCTTCGTCAGACTTTTCTTTTTCTGATTTTATTTCGGTATCAATAGAATCCAAAACTGAACCAATTTCAGATTTTTCATCGGAATTTATAATCGATTCTTTTTCATTTGAAGATTTTATATTATTTTCATTTTTAACATTTTCAATCTCCGAATTTTCAAGTTCTTGTTCATTATATTTCTCTTGGTTTTTTTGTTCTTCATCTTTATCTGAGAATTTTTCCTCTGATTCACCTTCAACCTTATCATCTTCTGCTACTTTTTCTTCAGCTTCAGCCTTTTCACTTCCCTCTGCTACTTTCTCGTCATTTTCATCTTCAACTTTTTCATCTGCTAACTTTTCGTCAGATTTAGCTTTTTCATCTATCTCTGATACATTTCCATCAACTTCAGCTTTAGTTTTTTCATCTCCATCTGTAAGCTTTTCATCAACTTCAGCTTGAATTTTATCATTATGATCTACATCTTCAATTTTCTCATCTGTATGTTTAATTATTTTATCTTCTTCTTCTTCATTATCACTCGCAGATTTTACTTTATTATCTTTATCTGTTATGTTTTCTTCTACAACTTCATTGTTAATTTTTCCTTCACTTTGTAGTTCATTATCTATAATTGTCTTCTTCTCTAGTAAATCTTTTGTAATTTCTATATTATCTGATTCACTTCTTTCCTCTTCTTCGCATAGTTGTTTTGTAATTTTTTCTATTGTTTCTTTCTCTTGAATTTCCTCGATGATAACGGTATTTAAATTTTGTGTTTCCAAAACCATTTCAGAATTTCCTTTTACTTCTTTTGCTTCTTCAATTTTTTCTTCTAAATTTAGATGCTGATATTCTTCATCATTCGAAATCGATTCAGGAACATTGTCTTCCTGGTTCATTCTCGTGTTAAGATCTTGACATTCCTTATCATCCAAGGCAGTTTCACTAGATTTATCTTGTATTTGTTCTAAAACACTCTCTCCTACTATTAATTTTTTTTCAGTTTCCTCTTTTTCTGCTATGCTTTCAGCATTTTCTTCATTCATTTCAACTCCTTCAGATCTCACTTCATTATTTTTTTCATTAATTTTGATATCAGAAGCGGATTCAAATTGAGTTTCATTCTTTACATCTTTCACAATAGTCTCATTATCTAGAGAAGTTACAGACAAAGTTTGTGCGTCATTTACATCTTTATTGTCTTCTACAGTCGTTACTTTTTCCAACTTACTTTCTTCTTGACTCGGACCATCAACTGAATCATCATCTTTGTCCATTTTTAAAGGTGATTCATCTTTTTCAATTTCGTGTTCATTTTTTAAGTCTTGGCATTCTAAAATTTTTTCTTCTTTTACCTCTTCTGCAAAGTCATCTCCTGCAATTAATTTTTTAAATTCCTCGACTACCATAGCCTTAAGTGTTTTCTCACGTAATTGTTGATCCTGATCACTTTCTGAAGCTGGAGATTCTCTGTCAATCACTTTTTGTGATTCCATCGCTTCATCTTCAGTTTCTGGACATTTTATGTCACGAATTTGAACTGATTCTTCATCCAATGTTTTGTTTTCCCGAGAATCTTTTAGATCTTGTTTCTCACTCGAGCACTTCGTCTCCTCTCTTCTGTTCTCTTCTACTTCTTTCGCTTCTTCTAACGTTTCGTTAGATGAATCGTGAGGAGGAATTTCCTCTTCTTTCGATGATCGATCACTCGACAAACCCTCATTCATCATTTTAGTCGTGTGTGCGTGTTCATTCATTTGACTCTGTGACAGCTCTTCTTCGAAATGCTTTTTATCATCTGATCGTATGTTATCCATCTTTGTTTTAAATTCATTTTCTACGCATTCCGATTCAATTTTAGAATAATCGTTTTCTATTTTATTCTCTAAATAGAGTTTAGAATAATTAGAAATTTCTTTTTCTTCGACTTTTCCATATAATTCTACATTATTTTCACTATCTTCGGCTTGAATTTTCTCTGCTTTATTTTTATTATTCTTCCTTTCGTTTGACAATTCACTTATATTTTCATCTGTTTCTTGTTTGTCCTCTTCGTCCACAATTTGAAAATGTTCCTTCTTCAGACTGCCTTCTACTTCTCGAGAAAATGAAGACCCATCGTCTTTGGCTACGTCGTTATCGATTTTCGAATGTAAATATACAATTTCACCTGTTTCACTTTTATTGTGTAGGATCAATTCGTCTGTATCATAGATCTCTTCCTCGTCTATTCTCATTTCTTGGTGAGTTTCAAGTAATATTCCGTCAGATGTTTCTTTAATAAGTTGCTTACTTTCTTCTGCAACATCAATTGATTCTGTTTTATTCTTTTCAGAAGTATTATCTTCTTCATCACCGTCCACTTCTTCTGGTAATACAGAATCATCATATTTATTATCCTTATGAGATTCTTTGATGGAGATTCCTCTCGAACTGTCTTCTGTCGATTTTTCTCTAACTTCATCCATGACTTCTCCCATTTGAAACTTTGATAGAGACTGCTCTTCATTAGATTTGACTACTTCTAAATGTACCACTTCAATTTCGGATTGCACCTTTTCAAAATCCTCCTCCTTCCTTGGAATAATTATTAAATTTTCATCTTTCTCAACATTCTCTCGATCAAAATTTTCTATGACGGGTGAAACAATACAAACCTTATTAGCATTTTTAATTGTTTTATCCTCATCTTCCTCCGTTATCCTCGTCATTTCTTTCCTTTCCATTGGCTTCTTTTCAGTTTTCATGGTTAGTATTAAATCTCTTAATTTATCCACAGATTTTTTAGTCTCTTCTTCTAATTTGGCACTCGAATCATCAATTATCCTACTCAGTTCTTCCTTCGTAGTAAAAATTTCGTCACTTAAAGTTGAAGAAATGTTACTGATCTTCTCCTTCAACTCCATTGTTGACAACTCGATTGTTTCTTTCAAAGAATTTGTGTTTGATGCATAATGTTTTTCCACTTCTTGATCGATTTGAACTCCTTTATCCACGTAAGCAACTTCTGTAATTTCTACTGTATTTTCTTCAAAATTTTGCAAATTATCTCTTTCTAAACTGTCTTCTAGAGGACGAGACGATACGCCTTCCGAATTCTCGACATTTGCAATTTGTACATCTGTAGCATCAACACTGCTTAATATAATGACAGGAAGTTGTACTTCATGTTTCACTTTTAAAGCATCATCATCTTTACATTCACGTTTAACATTTTCTTCTATTGTTGGAAGTAGAGGAACGGATTTTCCTTCATTTTCTGATAAATTTTCACTTGAATCCAAATATTTCTCAGCATTTTCAATTAAATTTTTACATTCATTTGTGTGCGAATCATTAATTTCCGAAGAATTTTTATAGATTGCTTGATTTTGATTTTGTTTTGTCGGTTGATCAGCTGGAGGATTCTGTTCCAAAATTTCAGGAGATAACTCTAATGAAGCAGATGACTTCTTTATAATTGATAAAGAAGAGTTGCGATCATCTGAATCTTTAGTTTGCTTGTCTTTATTTTCCTCGGAAGTAGCAAGAGGAGCGGAAATGAGTTTCGAATCTCTTATTTTGATTGGAGGATGGACATGTTCTTCGATTTCTGAATGATGTTTCTGCCGAAGATACCTTTCTTGTTCAAGATTTTTATTATTTTGCGTACGATATTCTTCTGTAGATTGCTGTTTTGTGTTTCTTTTAAAAATTCCATTTTGAAAACTTTCGTTTTTTGAAATTTCCTCTTCTTTCTTTCGTTTTTTCAGATAATATATTACTTTCTTCGTCGCCTTCTTCCACTTCATTATCACAGTCTTGGGGCGGCTGTTGCTAGATTTAGTTATTTTTTTCATATTTTCCTCTTCTTTATTTAATAAATTTTCGTGTTTGCAAGTGATGTCGGAGAGTGCACTCGCTCTTTTTAAATTAGATTTAAATGAAGTTCTCTTCCTCTGTTCGTTAGAGCTTGAAGATGATGATTCTCTTCCCGAAGACGATTGATGATGCTTTTTCCTCTTAGATTTTTGCCTTTCTGGAATCAAATTAAATTTGGAAATTTCTTCAGAAGAATCCGAAAGTGAAATAGAAATTGATTCGGAAGCAAAAGATGAGAGATCATCTTCTTTATCTTCAGGAAACTTTCGACTTTCTTTTGAAACAACCGTTCTAGTATACAAAGGTGCATTCTGACGAGTACTCGAACGATTGTTAGTTTTCTGTGCGTGAATTTCTGGCAAAGTAATTTCTGTAGAAGAACCGGGATCTTGAACTCTGTTAAGCGATTGTTTTTCAATTTTTGTTGTTTCTCTCGATCTAGTTGCGTGTCTTATGGCCGGAAGAGTTTCGGAACTTTCACTAGACGAAGTAAAGCTGTCGTATTTCATATTCTTTTTGCTGTTTTCGGGTATTTTCTTCGTATATTTTGTCTTCTCTGCTGGAATCGTTAAATCCACAGTGTTATCTTCTCTGGAATTGTATCTTTCGTATGTTTTTCCTTTATGATAGTTTTCGTTTTCAATGTTTTGAAAATGATCAAAACTAACTTCCAAGATCTTCTTTCTATCTCTCCGCCATTTTTCTTTTTCAGGAAAATCTTTCTGATTTGAATAATTTGCATTTTTATCAAATTCGCCATCGCTTCTTGACGTTTTATCCTTCTTAATCTTCTTATTTTCAACATATTCTTCCGTCCTGCAGTCTAAATGAATGGAATTATTATACTCTTCTCTTCTGACATTTTTTTGATGATAACTCTTATCAAAAGTTCTATTTTCATGGTGTTTCCTCTTATACAAATCATCGTCTGTTGACGTCTCCCTATCTTCAATGTTATTCTTCTTTCTCCTTATTGTTCTGGGTGCATTTTTATACGAATCCTCTTCATGCAATTGTTTCTTCGCGTACAGAGAAGATTTCTCGTTCCTGACATTTTTATTTTGTATCAGATTGTCGGAATGTCGATCAAAATCGGAAATAGAGAGTGATTTTTTCATTTTTCTTTCAGACTCATGATCCGCTACTTCAACATCACTTCTACTCTTTCGTGTTATCTTCGCGTTATCCGCTCTTTCTAAGTGATTCTCTTCAATATTTCTTTCCCTGTCGCAAGAGATGCTGCTCCCATTTCTATATTCGAAATTCGATGTTCCGTTGGATTCCCTATTCATTTCCATCACGGTGGGCAATCTGTCGGTTTTTCTATGGCTCTCTTCCGATACTTTAGCATTTTCTGGGGTGCTCCTGCTCTTCTCTTCCTCCTTATACACGTAAATGTTATTTATGATTAATTGGTTTGAATTATCTTCTCGTTGATCATCCTCCTCTTTTTGCGTAGTGGGAAGGCGCTGAGAACTTTGAGTGAGAGATTCCCAAAGGTCCCAGATGTCCACTTGAGACAGTCTGACGTGCACCCCCGAATCGAGATGTTCGCACCTATCGCGCGCTGGCTGATGAGAAGGGGATGGAAGACTTTCTCCTCCTTCGCTATTGGCAATGGGCGAGGTGGTTCCTTCGCTGCTAGAAGGTCGAGCACAACTTTCAAGGAGGTTAACCAATGACCTAGAAAGTAAAATTAATATTCGTGTTCAAATTTGTAAGCCAAAAACAGTAAAAGATTGACTACTACTCCTTCTCTGAATCACGCAGCGTAATCACCGCTTTGGGTATTAACTCTTGCAATGTCAATAATATTGATTTAGTCGCGATTAGAATTTTTCATGGTCTAAAATTAAAATTTAAAGTGATTTTTGTAAAACTTTGCATTGACCTTGCTTCCAAAAATTGCATAAATCTACTTGGTTTGACCTCCATTTTTTTATAATGTCACAATTGTCCCAAATGGTATAGTAATTAGAAAACTTTGAAGTTCTCTCCACGAAAATTAGCAATTCTTGGAAAGTTTTCTGTATATTTTAAGAAAATTATAATTTCGACGTTAAGAATTATAGAATATGCAAATGTAATTTATTTGCGCTTCTAAATATATTTTTAAGGTGAAAGACGGCGTTAAATATGCCAACTGCTTCAAAGTAAAGAGGTGCATATCATATGAAATTTTAAGAATCATAGCTAAAAATTAAGTAATTAATCTTACCTGCTCATTTCGCACTTTTCTAGCAGTTTATTAGCAGGTAAGGCCCCTTGAGATTGAAGGTATTTGGCACATCTTCGATATCTACGGGAAATTGCAGCATCTAAAGGAGTCATCAATACACTCTGCAATTCAAAAAGTGAGGTGTTATTTACATAAAATTATTCAAATATATACTCTGAAGAAAGATTACTTTGCTAGTTTTCATGAGAGCGTTGAGCGAAGCCCCTCGATCTATTAAGAGTTGACATAGTTCTATATTGTTATTTGTAGCTACGATATGCAATGGTGTCTTTCCATGAATGTTCGGTGCGTTGACTGCATTGTTTCTTTGGTCTAAAAGCCAGCATACTAAGTCTGAAAGAATCAGAGTCAAAATTCTGAAAACTCATTTGAATAATTCAATTTTCTCTTACCTTTTCTACCGAAATGCACCGCTTCGTGAAGAGGAAGATCACCCTTAAGATTTCGTATCCACAAGTTGGCTCCGTGGCTTTCCAAAATCTTCAGCATTTCTAAATGACCCTTAGCGGCACCGCAATGGGCTGGTCTAAAAAATTAATTGTTAAAATCGCGTTTTATGAAAGTTAAAAGAATATATAAGTGCATAGCTCACGTCCTTCCTTTCAAATCACGATGATCAGCATCCGAACCGTATTTCAGCAATAGCTGGGTGCAGTCGGCTTGGCCCATAGCCACCGAGTAGTAAAGAGCCGTGCATCCGCTGTTATCCGTTTCGTCAATGTTGGAACCACATAAAGTAATCAACACGTCCACGCAATCGGTGTGACCTCTACTCGCAGCATAATGCAAAGCTGAAAGCCAGAAACTTTAGTAAATCAGAGTGCGCCTCATTATATTTAAAATGTGTGGATTAATCACCCGAAAGTCCATCGTTATCTTTTGCATCGATACTGCCGCCAGCCGAAATGATGCTCAAAATGGCGTCGCTGCTACCCGAACAGGCGGCCCAAAGAAGAGGTTGCCTTCCTTCTTGATCCCTGCAGTCGACTTGAGCCCCGTGTTGTAACAAGAGACGAAGCACGCCCAGAGCAGCCCTTCTATTTGGATTGTATCTTCCACTCATCTGAGCCACATAATGGATTGGATGAGCTCCGTGGATATCGGAAGTTGATATCTTAGCACCTGCATCGATCAGAATCTCCAGACTCTCTACATCTGCGCAAACTGAGAGTATCAAAATTGTTAAGCTCCCCCTGGTACATACTTAGTTAGCCATTTAAAATTACTCACCCGTAGCCCAATGAACGCAAGTGTGTTTCTCGTTATCCACGGCATCGACGTCAGCACCCATTCTGAGCAGGAACCTGGCCATCACTTTATTACCACTGATAACGGCCAAGTGCAGAGGAGAATATCCATCGTTGTCCTGAGCATTAACAAGACTCTTTTCTATAGAAAGCACCTGATAGGCGCAAGAAAGGGAACTATTTTCGGCGCAGTAGTGCACAGCCGTCTTTCCATAACGGTCTCTATTGGAGGCCAGGAAGGGCTGAAAAATAAAAGTGATAGATCAATATAATTCTTCTAATAAATTGTAAATCACCGCCTCCCAGTTACCGAGTGAAAATTTGAAAGCTTTCTACCAAAAGGGTTCGAGTTAGATTTTTTTAGATTATGTTCTTTTTGACCACATTTAGGCTCCACTCAATTAAATCTTTATTATATTCAAAAAAGATAGCATTAATGATAAACAACAGACGGCCGGATGACCGAGGCAATTGTAGTGTCATCCTACCGCTCTGGGGAGCCCGGGATCGAATCCGAGCGATGAAAAAACGTGGGAATTTTTCGTGGACTGTCTTTCTAGAATATATCAAGCCCCATCCCTCACAACTGGGTCGTCCCATTCTGTGCCTGAGAAAACCTACGATGGATATGTGAAAAAAACCCTCTTAATGTACATAGGGCGAAAAGTGTTTAAAAATATGGTAAATGATAACTAACTTTGTATTTAAACAATAATAAAATAACTTCTAAAAACGCTTTCTGCCTTCTGGACATTAAGACGGCCCGTTTTTAGCAAGCCCATTATGGGACAATGGGACGACCTGGTGGTGAGGGAGAAAGCTTGACCTATCTGTATCTGGATGGACTATACCAAAACATCCCAAGGGTTTTTCCACTCCGATCAGATTCGATCCTAGGTCTCCCGAGTGGAAAATGCCACCATAACCACTCGGCCATCCAGCCGGCCGTTTACCGCAGCTCGTAAGTTATTATTATTTTTTTTAAATGAGGAATTTCGCCATATAATAAAAGAATTTTGATGAAATAATGAATCTTAAAATCGAATTATTTTAGAATATAAAAGATTTAGAATTTTAAAATAATTGCTGAAGCAATCTGCGAATATTACTTTCAATGAAACGTACGGTTTAATTGGTTGCCATAGTGTACATTTTTACGTCTATTTAATGTCATTACGTCAGTTTTACAGTGAAAAATTCTACAGAATAACGTCAAATTTACGTTAAAACGTGCACAATCCCGACCGAACAGACTTGTAGAAAATTCAAAGCATCTTTTGCAAACAGCGAGCAGAAACAAACTTACAATTTTACATAACTTTTTAAAGATTTTATTTAAAAAGTCTCATAAATTATTTTTAAAACTGGCATTCTGGAAGTTCTCGACCATAAATTTATTTTATTTTCGCTGTTATAAATAATGCTTTATAGAGTAAACTCAATAGATAGATGAAGAAATATTACCGAAACGAATTAAACTCTAATTTCAAAAATAAAGAAAAGAAGAAAAAAGTTTTCTGTCTTTCCTGCTGGAAATTGACTTACCGATAACATGCCATTTTATATAACAAGAAATAAATTAAACATAAGCTGACCTCTTTTTTCGCGCTTACGAAACAAAGATCGTTGAACCAAGCCACTAGTACAATATAAATTGCTAATCTTCGCGAAATAAATCTGTCACCCCCTATAAACGTAATTTAAAAAACGTATTTTATGCTACGTGACTACGATATAACCAACCTTTTGGCTTAGAATCATCTTAACATCTGCATCTCTTCCTTGTTGACAAGCGAGCATCAAGTTGGTAACGCCGGAGGACATTTGCCTTCGATTTCTTTGATCCATCCAAGATTTTTTAAGTCACCAAAGCCAGGTGAATATCCCGAATCCGCGGATATCCAGCCGATCCGGTAACTTTCTTCATGGCGGCTTGTTATGGAATCTGAAATCAAAAGAAACTCTGGTATGAATCGATACATCTGCTAATTCCAAACTCACGCGGGTCGATGCAGATTAGAAGTGACCGTGTGTCACGTATACACGTGGAAATTTCGTATGAATTATTGTAGTACGGTATTATGATGTGTATATATTACATAAATAAGTAATTTTCTTCATGATTTCCATAATTAAAATTAAAAGGATTATTGGAGAAATTACGAATGCTGAAAGAAGTTTTATTGTATCACCATTTAAGATTCCTGTTGTTTAAAGAGTGGGAATATCAACACAAAAAATCGTATAATTAATTCTTTATCTCATAAATGCAGAGATACTTCTGAAATTTTACAGAAAATATTGTAAAGTGGGTTTAAACTTAGTTTTTAGGGCAAATTTAAAGCTTAAATGTTACACACGTAATATAAGCACGTATCTAAAGGACCATAACATTAAATTACCTACCATTAGTATCAAGATATTCTAGCCAGATGAAGAAATTAATTCTACTCTTCACTGCTCCTCTACTCCTGTATCATGATCTTCATATCTAATCTGCAAGAAGAAGAGCAAGGTAAATTTTCATAATTGCAGCTTATGGCTTTATTCGGGTTTAATTCTGTAATCATTTTTATGCATAATCATAAAAAATCTCTCAGATTTACCTGCATCAATGATGATACTTGCGCAGAAAAATGGTCTGTTTTCGTCTGAATCGGGGTAACTTTTACCTGGTCACGTCGTTAAGTGCATGACGATTCACGTGGAGATCAATAACAAAATTAGTTTTTTCGGAATTTTATTTTTGGTACAACCACTTCAATATATCAACTGAATCAATTGACGATTCATGGAGCTCCTGCAAAATAATTACATGAAAGGTAAACACCTTGACATCAAAATTCTATAATCTTAATGATAATTACTCTACCAGAAAGTTAGCGACCTTCTCTTCTTCTTTTTTCGTAATCCAGATCGTTTGTCATTATGGGGCGTCTTCTATAACACGTTCCTAATAAAAAAATTATGATGATATTTTTAGATATTTAATTATTTTTATTAATAACAGCTCACGTATTCACTTAACTTGGCTCTTCACTTTCGATCTCGATGCTCTAATTAATATTGAAAAATTATTTTCTCTTTCCTCGTGAACTTTATACTGTTATACTCACCTAATTAAATATTCTAAAGCTTGAAAAATTCATTTAAAAATTTTTTTGACGTTGCCAGTCGTGCTTGCTGATGGTTGGCAACATTGCTAATAAACATCGGCTTCATTTCACGTTTTAAAGGAGGAAGCACTGTTGCCACCTCAGTCATTTTCGACGAAATCTAATTAAAAATTTCTACGAATCGAAACTTTTTACGAGAATTCTTTTACAGTTTTATAGATTGTTAAATTCTGTTATTTTTGAACATAGATAAATTTAAAATAGAGTAATAATATTTGAAGTTGGGGGTTATTTTATAGTTAAATGAGAATTAACATTGCTTCAACGACCAATTGAGAATATTCATAATTATTTCAAGAATGTAGAAACACTGTGGCTGAGTGGTAAAGGATGAAAGCCCTATAAATCCAGCACAAGTTTCTAACTGGACTTGGCTGAACTCACGATGAAGACTGGAAGATCTCTGAAAAAGTCATGGTAGAAGGTCCTGTAAGTGGTCTTTGTAGTACAATCTACTATGAAGGCTACTTACAATTACAGGAATGGCTTACACTTAAAAGGCTTTCGTGGCAGAAAGAAATTTTCAAAACATGTTAAGAAAATGGTACAAATTAGATGAAATAGGTTAAGCATTTTTAGCAATTAGTATGGATTATCTATACAAATTGTTAAAAAAGAACTTAAACATACTCACTTATGAAACTTCAGTATTCTATCTGTGCCGCTAACACCCACTTTTACTCATTTGTAGTGTGTTTTAGTAGCCTATAACATACGAAAGATTTTGTATTGGTTCGTAACTCAGATTTTTATTACTAGTTTACGACTTTTCAACGAAATCGAATAAAATTTCTGCTCAAAAAGAGGTGGTAACGAGCGTAGATGACCCGAATATAAACGCCATTGGCTCCGATAACCTACATCTATTTTTAATAGAGGAAGGAACTAATTTACAACAAGTCAAAGAAGTCAAATTTAATGGCCACAAAATTGGAGCGATTTAAAACGGAGCCATTTATTTTTGTGTGGCCATCTTTGATATTTCTATAGCGTGTAACTATAATATTATTTACATATTTGAATCTGTAATATATTTACAGAAAATGTTGAAGTTACATGCTCAGGTTTTACAGATTATGCATAAATTATGCACGATAAACGATCGAATTATTGTATTATACGATAGTTTTCAGCATAGAGAAGTAAAGGGGTCACAATTACTAAGTTCTATTTCCTGATTACAACTTTCACTTCAGTATTCCAATTTATATATATATATATATATAATTTCATAATGCAAAATTATATAAAGAATACTTTAATTCGAATTTACTGTATCTCTATGAGAGTTAGGCCCATCCCATAATAGTAAAAATTGAAGTCTGTCATAAACTGTATTCGTTATATTCTTCTACAGACCGAGAAAATTCATTAAAAGTAACCAAAACAAGATAAAAAAATAGCATGTTTATATTATTTATTGAATAAAAGATGATATTTTTCTTCTAATTCGAAGATTATCATCATCTAATAATATTTATCAATGAAAAAGTGATGAAAATCTGCATCTTCATATAGTTTAGTAAATCGTAAAAAAAATTAATTATAAGTTAATGTATCAAAAGTAGGAAGAAGATTGTCACAAAATGGCATTTACAGATCATTCCCCTGAAAAAATAAATCATTTACAGGTTTTTCTACGGGTCAAAGAATAATCGAATGACATAATTCTAGAATGGCATAACAGATAATAATCCCTTTAATGATAATTAAAAGCTAAGTTAAAGATAATCGACGGAAATTGAGGTGATTGCACTCTTAGTTCACCGAAAAGAGATAATTTAACGGGTTAATTATCCGATAATAAATATACAGATTAATTTCTTACGATTAATTCATGTGATATGATCTAAACTGAAGCGAAACTTTGATGTATTAACAATTATGTACGTTATGAAGACAGACATACACACTGACGCTCCTGTAAATTATTAAACCATTTTTATTCTGCAGAAGTCTAAATTTTAAATAATTCACATTCTGTTAGGCTCAAAACATAACTTGATTAGTAATCGGGTGTATAAATGAGTAGAAATTTTACAAAATTTACAGAAATAATGAACAGATCTGGTTCGTAAATTATGAAAATATTCCCAGAAATGCGCACAAATTTAATTATTAAATATAGTATACACACGTTAGCCCAAAAGTCAGAATTGTTTTAAGAATGGCTAATTCGTCACTTATTGAAAACTGATTTGACCTGTACCTTTAATTTTTCTGTTCTCGTCGATATTTTTTATAAAATTCCCAGTCGAATGAAACGTAAAACGTTATTTAAAATGTTTTTTCTCTTTTCTCTATTTTCCCAGTGAAATTTTTTTTTGTTAATCTATACTATAATTTAACAGAAAATTGTGATAATGTCGTCACGGTCGACTCCCGTTCATTATCTTTAAATCTATTAAAGTTCTTTCCCCCGAGACGGATCCAGATTCTATTGTTGGTGTGTTTAAATGCCAGCTATATTGAGATTCAGAAGACACGACATCGTTATCTATAGACTGTTATGCATTAAAAAAATAGTTGCGTAAACGTTTATATTCATTACTAAAATAGAAAAATCTCTAGAAACTATTCTAAAAATTAAGTCAAATAACATATCCATACATTGATGCATTTTCACATATTTTCTAGGTATACAATCTAACGTACAGTACGTAAAAGATATCGTGATGTATTTTGCATTATGTCTTTATATATATGTTACGCTACATTATGCTGTAGAGTAACATATTCTTACGTTCTACATACCGTAACAGGCCATTTTGCGTTATTAAGATACATCTATTCAAACATTGTAGCTCTTATAGTTATAGAGAAATGAGTATTATATGTATTCAGGTGTTATTATTTTAGTTAATTAAATACCAAATATTTAAAATTAGCAGAATTTAATGAAGAAGAATTCAAGTATTTTATACGCGACGCCATTTAAATTCATTGTAATCCAGAATATTAAAAACATCTGATGATATCTCTAGAATATTAAACGATCTTCCAATTTTATACATCACGATTTTTGTCTAATACTCTCTAATGAACTTCTATTTTTAGTAATTTAATCATTAATTTTATTTTTAAAAACTATTTTATTATTGTGTGAATTCGTTTAATTAATTCCCAAATTTTCAAAATTCAATTATGCAAATTAACTCTCCTGTTATAATCATAAATCTGATAAAGTAAAAAATTTGCTCATCTCCATTTTTTAATGCTAATTTGTTAAGCAAAATGCGACCTTTTGAATTATTAAGTTTATCAGCTAAGGTAACGCTCCAGTTGGAGACGAACACGCCCGAAACGCGTGGTCAATGATGCAATTATGGACTCGAACACACGAAGAGTCCAACGTGTAAAATTTTCCATAAGTTATAAAAGAATTACACCTTTATAAACTGAGTATTCGATAACTGTCGTGCCCAAATTCATCATTCTTATGAAGGTAGAACCAGCTACATCCACAGTTCGATTGTCTTCTTACTAATAAATTATCTAAGTGGCAAGATGACCATTAAACATTAAAGATGAGCATCTCTAACCATCATTAACCATTATTAAGTGTGGAAAGGTTGAAGACTGTGGTACGTTAACCCCTAGAGTTTCGTCTTTTAACGGAATATTTAGATAATATTTTATTATTTTCGAACAATTTGAGGTTAATGATTTGTTCGAATGAATTTCGCATACGTCAGTGGCGAAGTTTCTTCTAAGAAAAACTGTAGACTCATTGTTCTGATGTAGAAAATATCGAACCGAATCGATCTCGATAATTTTCGTGTTAAATATGGTTTCTTCTGCTATAAAATTCAAGTAATAAAATATATTTTTATGCTACAGTCTTTAAAAATGTTGTTTCTCATTTTTTGAGGTTTGCCCCTGATGTTGGTTTCACTGTTAGGTTCTTATGTTTGCAAAGAAGAGTGATTTACAGGAGACAGAAATGTTTTATATTTAAGGAAATCAATAATTATTTTTGGTTTTTTTTTATTAAATTTGATGAGGTATATTTAAACTATATAAACCAAATAAACAGACTTTTTTCCTAGTTAAATAATTAATATTTATCCAAATTTAAATTGAATTATTTAGAATTTTTGAGACTACCTGTCACACAATTGAAAGACTTACTTACTTTAAAATATATTTAAATATTTTCTGTTTATATAAAAAATACGTTAAATGAATCAGCGAAAAAATAACAAATTTACTCAGATTTATCCTATTTTATATCATTTTTAATGACGTTTCCATTAAAGTAATGTGGGTGTAAAGTAACCTGAAAGATGCTTTCTTTTCTTAATATTATTAAGAAAAGAGATTCTTATAATATTCCAGAATTTATAAGAATTAAGTGACATTAAGAAGGAAATAGTTTCTATAGCGTGTTACAGTTTCGCGTGATGGCACGAAGCATATCTGAGAGAAGAGACGAAGATATGTTTCATAATACTCAACTGAACTTGAACAGTGATGATAATATAATAACACGACATTGATATCTGCTATCATCATCTATCAATTTGTATTTTAAGCGTTTCTTTTAAAGATGAAGGTATATTAGCCACCTGCCTAACTGAATAAAGAATCTTCGTGTTTAACTACACATTAACCATACCTAAATCATAAATTTTAAATTCAAGAAGTAGAATAATCGATGCTAACTAATCTCGATAAAAGTCTATTTGTTTGATGAACTTTCTTATATTCTATCCTACTTTAAAAATAGCATCTGTCATCTCCTCCATCTATTATCCCCAAATTTAAGTTAAAAACTAGGTAAAGTGTACTTACTTTTTATTATATTTTCTTCAATTTAAACATCCTTTCCGGGAAGTTTAACCGACAAGAAACAACCTTGACTGCTAGATGGCTATTATCCTTTGATAAAGTTAATCGAAGTTATGTACCTGTCGTCATGGAGACCCGACAGATCTATTTACATGAAGGCTAGTGTGGTGTAAAAACGGCGCTCTCGCGGACGTTTGTAGAATTATATACTGCCTTTCCCAGCTGCACTATGGGAAAATATCTAGCGGTGAAGTCACTAATTTTTCGTATTTTTGTGTGCAACAATCTCGTTTAAGAGGAAAATATTCCATTTGCCTAATTAAAAACGATCAATAGTGAAGGAGGATGCCAATCTATCACGTGAATGGATTAAGGATAATGAACGAGATGCTTCCTTATCTCGTCAATAAAAATATTATTAATTAATGCGTGTAATTCTCTAAATATTACTCGATTCTAATTATACTTCTTTATAATTGACACGTAACACAGTTCTATTCGTTACGCGTATGGAATTTACTCAAAGTTCGAGGTCAAGTCTTTGCAATTATCGACTTTTGAAAATAAAGAGTGACATTATTTATAGACTATTTATTAAACTTACGCGTGAAGTAAATTTATTATAGAATTTTACAGATTTTCTTTTGAAATTTTGGCTTCTTCCCTTTATATTTTTATACATTAAAAGCACTTATACATAGAATACTTTAGACTGCTACATTTAACATGTAACAATAGAATAATTTCTCTATTTAAAATACGGTATATAATTTCATTGTGAATTTATAAGTTTTTATTACAGATAAACTACGGCAAATTGAAGTATAAATAAGAAACAACAGAATACAATAAAGAAAAAATCCAGCAACGAGTTGCATAACTTTCCCGGAAAAAAAATTTAAAATTGCATGTGGAGACTTCTGTTACGAGATTTTATTTAAAAAATTTATATTATTACTTATTGGATGGCAAAAAGCTTAATTTCGAGAGTAGAGACGAGTTTTATAAAATATTGTAAATGCTAATAACGAATAGACTTCATTAAATCCGTCTCCACTCGAGATATGACACACGACCCCCTCTATCTCCCCACCCACTTGACCTTCAACCACCAAAATTTAACGGAATCGGTGCCCCTTATATATAAACCTCCCTGAAAAGTTTTATAAATTTTCGACAAAACGTACATCAGTTATTAAGCTTTAAAGTGGGTGAAGAGAATCGTGCCCCGTCCACACACACACACTAACATCCATACATACAGAGAAAATCCTGAATTTCTCTACGGTTCAAGTCCAAAAACTTACGCCCCTTGATGGGAGTCCTTTTTTGACCCATCGCCATACTTTTCCTCTCAATATAACAGCCGGAAAGATAAAGTAATTAAATTCGACATTTTCCTTTTATTTTAAACTATATATTTAATGTTAAATACCTGAAAAATATTTATAATTTCTAGAAAAATTCTGTGAATTTTTCTAGAAATAAACTTTAATCTAGTTGATAAATTAACTCTCAAAAATCCATCTGCCTCTTATGATCCTTCTTCAGAAGATGCTTACTAATTCACCATTTATATTTATATATGCTCTACTCTATAAGAAGACAGATTTATCCATATTATAGTAAAGTTAATAGTATATATATTTGCTGCTTATACAAGCATTTTCTCCTAGACTAGGGTAAATTTATTTTAAATGTATTAGGATCGACAGAATATTGGATATTTTGTAAATAATGTTAAAAATGCTCCCTTTATAAGATAGACATTGCATATTCCCAACTTTAAACGTAAAATATTATCTTTTCTAATGATTTTTCTTAAATAAAAAGGAGAAAATGTAGTCATGAGTTATGTTTACAGATAATATAAAGGTTTCTAACACGTATTATAGTGTGAAATTTTATAAAATGCATCAATCCTAAAAAATAATCGAAGTAAAAAAACTCAATAATTAAAAAAAAAAATTCTTGCAAACATGGAGAGTCCTACGTGTAATTTCTAAGATATGAAAATTTGTAAGACATCATAGAGTTGATTGGTTAAAGCGATGATTTTCCTAACGGTGATTGGTCGAATGATCCGAATTGAGTATTGTTATATTATTTTCAATAAACACGTGCTTCTTTTATAGAAATTGATTATGTAAACAGCTTCGTCATTATTCACGTGACACATTCGAAGATGATTGGTGGAAAAGGAAAATTTTTAAAAATTTAAATTTTACCGTTAAAATTGAGATAAAAACTAGATTAACGTATTTAGTAGCTTAACATTTTTATAATATTACACAAGAGAGTAGAATCTTGCGTGTTCATCACTTCTTGAATGATAAATAAACCGTTAACAACTTCCGTTTCCGGTTGTACATTCGTAAGCAAATCGACATACACGATTACGTAGTTCAAAATTTATATATAAAAGCTTAAATTTATGCAATTTTTCTATTGTATTAGCTAAAAAAAGGCAAGTTTCTACCAAAATTATGAGAAGATTGATGCCTTCTGAATTTATTTATAGTTTCTATAAAGAAATATAACGTGTAGATGACCGTATAAACCACACTCGTACCCAGCAGAATTCAATATACAAAAAACTTAAACAAACACCTTAATGTTCGCTGAGAAATTTATTAATTTAACTAACGTTTTCGGCTTATTCAATAAGCCATCTTCAGGTTTTTAACTTTCGAACAAAAAACAATATCGTTCTATTAAAAGAATACCATAGTTTGAAAAAATTCAAATCATTAGTAACGGTCAAAAAATAAAACAAAGAGGATGAACATGGTAATAAAAATAAATAAATATACATAAATAAATAAAAATGGTAATATAAATAAATAAGTATCAAAAATATATAAAAACAAAAAAAGAAAAAAAGAAAAAAAGGAAGAACGTGGTAATATAAATAAATATACAATAAAATCGTAAAAGATACAACAAATGTAAGGTAAAAACGTTTTACTCGTGCCCATATATACTACTATCTATCCTAACCAGAAATACTTCCCCATAGAACTCACGTGTCTCTTATAAATTTTTAACTGCATATTTCCAAGCTGAAGGAAGACCTTCTGCGTCCCTTGCGTTAATACATTTATCTCTTAGTTTGCTTCTGTAAATTTCTATCTTTTCAGCCGCTCTTGCCAAAGTTGGGGAGTGTACCTGCTTTATGATTTTTGCCTCATTCCAATGTACTAAGGATCCCTCCGTCTGCCCCATCTGGGCTAATACCGTCGTGTTGGAACCTTTTCTAATATCATATTTATGTTCCTTGATCCTTATTCCTAGGTTTCTAGTAGTAACCCCTACATAATCTTTATTAATACCTAATAGCTGGTTCTCGTAGGGAATCTTATACACACCCGCCTTATCTTCTTTTTTAACTAACCCTTTATCGTTTCTAAGTATTTTATACAAATTCGGAGCTCTTTTCAAGATCACCCTTGTATCCTTAGTTCTTGCTATTTCTTTCATAATCCCTCCCAGATACTTATTGTATGTAAATTTCGTGTATCTGTAAGGCCCGTGCCTGGTGTTCTTATCATTACTGGCCTCAAATTTTCTAATAATTCCCTCAATGACTTTCCTCCTATAACCTAATGTTCCTGCTATCTGTATAATTCTTTCTATCTCTGTATCCCGGTCTATCACATTTTCACAGTATATAAAGGCCCTTCTAACCAATGCTCTAAATGCTGCTAACTTATATTTATAAGGGTCATTAGAGCTTGCAGGGATATATAGTGGGCTATGTGTAGGTTTAATGAAAACGCCGGTGGATATATGCCCTTTGTTAAATATAACATTAATGTCTAAGAAATGTACTATCCTGGAGCTTTTCTGCTCTAGCTTCAGGTTAAGGCCCTCTTCGTTCTCGTTAATTCTATCTACAAAGTTAGCAATTACTCGATTGTTCCTCCATATTATAAAAACGTCGTCTACATATCTCTTGTAGAATACTATATCCCTTTCGAAGCCCCGCAATACCTTTTCTTCTACTTTACTAACCACAAGCTCGCAGAGGAGCCCCGAAATTGGGCTTCCCATCGGTACTCCCCTTTTTTGCTTATATACTTGTTCTTCGTACCCGAAGAAGGATTCGCAACATACTAGGTTAGCCATTTCTATAACCTCATCTCTGTGTTGTGTTAACGTTGGGTTATCTCTGAACAAGAACTCCATAAGTGCTTCTACACAGGACTCAATCTTAATAGACGGGTACAAACTTTCGTAATCTAACACAGTTCCCACTTCTTCATCCTTCAAAGCGATGCTTTGTAGCTCTTTAACTACTTTACTAACCACAAGCTCTGCGAGCTTGTGGTTAGTAAAGTAGAAGAAAAGGTATTGCGGGGCTTCGAAAGGGATATAGTATTCTACAAGAGATATGTAGACGACGTTTTTATAATATGGAGGAACAATCGAGTAATTGCTAACTTTGTAGATAGAATTAACGAGAACGAAGAGGGCCTTAACCTGAAGCTAGAGCAGAAAAGCTCCAGGATAGTACATTTCTTAGACATTAATGTTATATTTAACAAAGGGCATATATCCACCGGCGTTTTCATTAAACCTACACATAGCCCACTATATATCCCTGCAAGCTCTAATGACCCTTATAAATATAAGTTAGCAGCATTTAGAGCATTGGTTAGAAGGGCCTTTATATACTGTGAAAATGTGATAGACCGGGATACAGAGATAGAAAGAATTATACAGATAGCAGGAACATTAGGTTATAGGAGGAAAGTCATTGAGGGAATTATTAGAAAATTTGAGGCCAGTAATGATAAGAACACCAGGCACGGGCCTTACAGATACACGAAATTTACATACAATAAGTATCTGGGAGGGATTATGAAAGAAATAGCAAGAACTAAGGATACAAGGGTGATCTTGAAAAGAGCTCCGAATTTGTATAAAATACTTAGAAACGATAAAGGGTTAGTTAAAAAAGAAGATAAGGCGGGTGTGTATAAGATTCCCTACGAGAACCAGCTATTAGGTATTAATAAAGATTATGTAGGGGTTACTACTAGAAACCTAGGAATAAGGATCAAGGAACATAAATATGATATTAGAAAAGGTTCCAACACGACGGTATTAGCCCAGATGGGGCAGACGGAGGGATCCTTAGTACATTGGAATGAGGCGAAAATCATAAAGCAGGTACACTCCCCAACTTTGGCAAGAGCGGCTGAAAAGATAGAAATTTACAGAAGCAAACTAAGAGATAAATGTATTAACGCAAGGGACGCAGAAGGTCTTCCTTCAGCTTGGAAATATGCAGTTAAAAATTTATAAGAGACACGTGAGTTCTATGGGGAAGTATTTCTGGTTAGGATAGATAGTAGTATATATGGGCACGAGTAAAACGTTTTTACCTTACATTTGTTGTATCTTTTACGATTTTATTGTATATTTATTTATATTACCACGTTCTTCCTTTTTTTCTTTTTTTCTTTTTTTGTTTTTATATATTTTTGCATACTTATTTATTTATATTACCATTTTTATTTATTTATGTATATTTATTTATTTTTATTACCATGTTCATCCTCTTTGTTTTATTTTTTGACCGTTACTAATGATTTGAATTTTTTCAAACTATGGTATTCTTTTAATAGAACGATATTGTTTTTTGTTCGAAAGTTAAAAACCTGAAGATGGCTTATTGAATAAGCCGAAAACGTTAGTTAAATTAATAAATTTCTCAGCGAACATTAAGGTGTTTGTTTAAGTTTTTTGTGTAGATGACCCCTGATTTTCATTAAAGCAATAAAAATTATATTTTCAGGTCTTAAGTTTATTAATTAATTGTTTCTAATTATAAAAGGGGACATATTCAATTAACTAATAAGAGAAATGATGGATCACTGTATCCTTTAGTTAATTAATTAATAAAAGATATTTTGTTCACTCCACTTTAAAAATAACTCACGTGCCTTTTGTCAAAAATTTGTCAAATTTCCCATGGAGGTCTGTGTATTTGGGGCACTGACGCTGTTAAATTTTGGGGGTTAAAGGTCAAGTGGGTGGGGAGATAGAGGGAGTCATATTTCGAGTGGGGTCGAATCTAATAAAGATTTTACTCGTTATTAGCATTTATAATTTTTATAAAAAAATTGATTGACATCATCTTTATCTTTTCATCTTTTCAATCTTTTTACTATATCATAATAATTAATAACAGATGGCGTCACACGCAATTTTAACTTTTGGCTGGGAGAGTTACGCAACTCTGTATTGGATTTTATAGATGTAAGTCGAATTAATTAGTTAAATATCTGATCTTTCATGATTATAGATTTTTGTGTATGCAGAATTTTATACGAAATGAAGAATTTACATGATAATTAAGGTGTGAGTATTGAGAATTTTATCTGGGAAATGATGAAAATTCTTTAAATAAACCTATTTTTCGGCCAAGTTTTTGTAATTTTTTAAGAATAATTGTTTATTTTTTATGATTTATAAAACAATTCTTTACTTTTTAATTATAAATTAAGAAGAATTTGATTGACATCATCTTTATTTTTTCATATAAAATGTGTTTCATCCATTGTTTTCAATAGAATTTTAGTCAGGAGCAATGTATTATCGAACGAAAACATTTCCTTGGATTGTTTGCTTAATAAGTTAACAGAATACAAAGGAATAATCGTAGTTAAATGCTATTGATCCTAAAGATTTCGTAGAACGTTCGAAGAAACATCTTTGATTAATTGAACTGTTATCGATAAGAACGTAGGAAACACAGAAATTACTTTTATACGAATGTCTTTAATATAAATCGTTAGAAATTGTAAGAAATAATGTTCGAAATTTTTTTTCTTACAATTTAAATGAGTAAGAATTTTTTATCTCTATACAAAAGTGATAAAACATTCAGGATGAAGGATTAATGGAGGAGGAATGAAGTCTTATGATAAAGAATTAATGGAAGCTAGTAAAAAGCTTTAGGTTGAAACATGAAAAGAGATGAAAATTAGTAATATATGTTGAATTTTTAAGAAACGAGTGAAAGAAGCAGAATTTACCTCGTAATTTATCATTTCTACGTGATAGTTCCAGGCAATAGAGAAGTAGCATGGCCATTCAGTTCAGGTTCTCAACAAAGAAAGACTCAAAATTTAGTCTTTTATGATAAAAATCGTTAAAAAAATTACTGAAAAGCTTGTTTTATCAATATTATTTATTGCTTTAAATGATGGATCTTTCCATATCCAACGTAAGGAGTTACCTGTAAGGTATTAACTGTTCTAAACACCCAGATAAATTCAGATTTGTAATCATTCCTTCAAGTTCTTTTATGTTTATTCTTTATCTATTGTTTTCACACGCAAATTTTCAATCTGTTCGCAATAAAATTGTGATTTCTGCATTATTAACGTTCTGGCATCGCACGAATGATCCAGGAACACGCCCTAAACGCCTGGTCGACTGTGCAATTATATAGTTTTAAAACAAGAAAGGGGTTTAATTTATAAATTATCTATAAGCAAATAACTAGAATAATGTCTCTGTTAATTATATATTTTACAAATGATTGATTATACAGAGTATTCTCGCTCCTTACCCCCTAAAACGCCTAGAAAACTGGATATATAAGCGTATATATTGCAGGATAATTGAAAGATTATATTATCATTTTGCCTCGGTATCTATTACAATGTTTATTAAATATTAAGAAGCAATTAATCGTGGGAAAATCAAGATTAATCACAACCTATTCTCTTGAATTTTCTTTGAAGATCTTTACTTTCCCTCTGATAACAGAGGGAAAGTATGGCAATTGATGCTGTTAAATTTTGGTGGTTAAAGGTCAAAAGGTTAGAAAGATAAAGGTGAGTCAATTCTCATGTCTCGAATGAATCGAATCTAATAAAGAATTTACTCTTTATTAGCATTTAGAACATTTTATGAAACTCACTTCTACCCTCAAAATTAAGCTTTTGACCATTTTATAATGATGAATAATATAAGAAGTTTTTAAAAATAAAATCTGCTAACAGATGGCGACATACACAACTTTAAAAGTTGGCCGGAAAAACTAAGCAACTCATTGCTTAATTTAAAAAAAAATATTATTGAATATTAACAACATAAATCTTAGGGAAATTATTACATGTTATTTCAGGAATACATCGAACAGAATCGATTATTTCATTTGATATTAATGTAAACTTATTAACGTTTTTAATATAGAAACACGTTTAAAATATCTATCTGATAAATGATAAATTCTGAGAAAAAATAATAATAATTAACGTTATTAATTAATCATTTTTCTTAAATTTCCTTACCAATTTACAGCAGTTTTAAAAACATGAACTAATCAACTTTATAGCATCTTGATAACATTTTAGCAGTCTTTGTTGTATGATAAATGTTAAAAACTAATTTAGATTATTTTATATAAAATTTTCTTTATAAATCGTTTGCAATTTTTAAATTTGGATTACACGTTTTCAATAAAACTGTAAATACAAGTATAGAAAAAAATGACACCTGTTGTTCGGCTTCTCCTCTAATGTCAGTAGTTAAGCAGGAAAGCTGGATTTACAGGAGTTATGAATAAATATTCGATTATTTTATCCGGAGAAATTTAGCTTAAATCATTAAATCTTCCTGTTATTTTAATTAAATATTCCTATATAATAAAATTTAAAAAAGCAGATATTTTCCTTTTACAAATAGCTTTAACTTGAATTAAAATTTTTAAAAATAGAAAATACAAGATTCAAAATTAATAAAATTGATGCTTTCTTTTACTTAATCTACAAAAATTCACTCAAAATTATAAATTATTTGGATTAAAAGTTTAATTTAATCGCACGAATCTCTTATGTGAATATACTGAAAAGCTCTTTCCATCGTCGTAATCTTTATAATATTAAACTGTAGATATGCAGAACATATTAATTGCGTGCTTAATCGTTGCGTGATGTCACGAAACGCCATCCTTTAAAGGTCATAGACATTTACCATCTACCAGACGTAAATGAACTTGAATAATAAAATCTCTCAACATTCCTATCGCTTCTTACTTTTATTATTAAAGTGATTTTTATATATTTTCTAAATTTATAGTAAAATTGATAAATTTTTATATTTTTCTCGATAGATTCTTTATAAATTTATCTATCTAACGTTTCAGTATAACTGATTCTTGCGTGTATACAGTCTACATTAAATATTTACAGAATTAAATACGTTAAAACTAAGTTATTTGCTTTTTAATCTATTTAAAATCCTCTTAGTTAATTATTTAAATAGAAAATGCATGAATTCTACGAAACGTAGACTTTCCTCACTTATACAAAGCTTCATTCTTTGAGTCTAATGACGTTAAGGACCGTTCTGAGGTATTATTATTATTATATTTCTGAAAATTTACATACTTACAGTTTACTCTGGGGGTTAATTCTGGAAATTTTAGCAAGTAGGAGTGTAAAACAACCTTGACTGAACGGCGAACATTTTCTTTTGTAAAATGAATCGAAGCTACGTAGGTTACCATGGAGATACGCCAACTACTTATATTTACATCCCCCAGTGGTAAAGAAATATTTCACAACACCTTGAAATAGAACTGGCTTTAAATTGTTTGGAAGAATTTAATAGAAGAGGACAATTAAATACAATTCTTTTAGACAAATTCCTCTATAAGAACACTGTAAATATTACAATACACGACTTTCATCCCTGATTAATTTAAAACTACTCAAAAATTATCAAGAATTAATGGAATATTTTTGATCTAGAACACTTAATTCAGTATTTAAAGTATAAAACATATGCTTATATAAAACAAAATATGAGAAACAGCTACAAAAATCGAAGATTTTGAAATAATGAAGATCGATGGAGAATCATTAACGTTAATTATTAATTTACCAGTGTTTTTCGTTCGTTAAAACGAGTAAAATCGTTAAATCGGGGTTCATATCTGACAATGAATTTGTATAATTTTTTAATTTTAATTTTAAATTAATTGAGTTTAATTCTGTTGCATCTCGATGATATCAGAAAGTATAGATTAGTTGTAGATTAAATAATTTTATTACATAAGTAATTTGATATTTATCCGATAGAATATATACAATATTTACGAAAAATGCATTAAACTATTTTAAAAATAACATTAAACCTTTATATAAAATTTCACAAGATATATTTTATAAAAAATTATTTTTATTTTCATAGCCTCTTGCTTTCTAAATTTGTACATTCTTTTCTACCGATAGAAAAATTACAATTTAAATTTTAAAAGTTTAAAGTGTATTTGATTGGATCCTTGTGGATCATTCTTTTCTGAAAAAAGATAATTCTCTAATAGGATTCGCTGGTGTATCTCAAGTGTATTTCTCTTAAGGATGCTCTGGTGTATCTCAAGTGTATTTCTCTTAAGGATGCTCTAGTGTATCTCTGTTGAAAATTTTATAATGTATCTCTCTTGAGTATTCTTTAGTGTATCTGCTAGATCTCTCTTCTCTAATGGATGTCTTGAAAATCCTCAAGAGATGTTTTTCAATTTCTCAATCAAAATTTCCGGTTTCTGCAGAACTTCCATGATTTCTTATAAATTTCAGCATACTTTCGCTATTAAAATGTACAAAAATATTTTTAAAAACACGAGTTGAAACTATAAATAATAAAAAAAGATACACAAGTATTAAATGAATAGATAATTCAAAAAATATCACACAAAACAAGAATTAAATTATGAATATTAAGAATTCGACTGTTTAATTTCCAAATTATATTAAGTTATAACAACATTAACCTATTAAATAATAGGTTAAAGTATTGCTTAATCTATAAAATAGAAAATATGTATAATTAATAGTTACATCTAAAAAATAACCAATTAATCTTTAGTAAAATGCTAAAAAAGCAGTGAAAATTATGAATTAAATGGCACATACAATAGATATCATACTGTAGTATTTATTAAATATAAATAATAATTATTATTATAAATTAAATACAAATTTAAGAGACGATAGAATGTAAAATAAGGAAATATAAACATTAATTTAAATGTAGTTCCTTTATTAGATATTTAAAACATCCGAAAAATTTCAGCAACGAGTTGAGTAACTTTCCCAGCTAAAAAAGTTAAAATTGCGTGTAGCGCCATCTGTTACGAAATTTTATTTTTAAAATGTCTTATATTATTAATCATTATAAAATGCCAAAAGGTTAATTTTAAGGATAGAAGAGAGTTTCATAAATAAAAAAGAAGAAAATCGTGAATGATGATAACGAACAAAATTAAGGATTTTGTTTACCACTTTGAAGCTTAATAACTCTGGTTCCTTTTGTCAAAATTTCGTGGAAGTTTGCAGGGAAGGCTGTGTATTACGAGCATTGATGCTATTAAATTTTGGTGGTTAAAGGTCCATTGGGTGAGAAGATAGAGGGGATCGTGTGTCATATCTGCTGAGTGGTCGAACTTAATGAAGATTTTACTCGTTATTAGCATTTACAATATTTTATAAAACTCGTCTCTACCCTCAACATTAAGTGTTTTGCCATTTTATAATAATTATTAATATTAAAAGTGTTTTAAGTAAAATCTCGTAACAGATGGCGACACAAGCAATTTTAACCTTTTTGCTGGGAAAGTTACGCAACTCATTACCGGATATTTTACATTTTTAGCACGAAAATCAAAGAAAACGAAGAGAATAAATGATCTTTTTCGTATATTATTCGAGAAATGAAGAATGAAAAATTATCATTTTCTCTCTCTTATCCTTTCAATTTTCCTTATTTTCTACGTCACTAATAATTTTTTTTTAAATTTATAACGTAAAATTTTTGTTTATTTTATGTAAATTCAACATTAAAGATTTGAAATTAAATATGAACAACCTAAAAGCGTTGATACGTATTACAAAAATAAGTTTAAGGTCCAAATAAATACAGAAAAAATATAAGCTAACGTTTAAATTAATAGAGAAAAGTCGAAAAACTTTCTACACTTTTCGTGGAAGAAAAATTGACAATGTCACTCGTTTTTTCCTTTACTAATAAATAAATATGTCACTTGACTACACTTAAAATAAATTAAACATAAGTTGACCTGTTGTCACACTTTCGAAACTGAGAACGTTGAACCGTGTCATAAGAACATAAAAATTGAGAAGCTCTTTCATTTATAAATAACATAAACCTCGTTTAATTGTCATGTCTGAACCTCCTTTAATTGTAATTAAGGTCTACATATGAGGCCTCCTCGTTAAATTGACGTTATAATAGTTTGTGCATTGTTAGACTTCAATATTATGTAAATTTTATGATAAAATCAAGATTATGTAATAAGGAAATTCGTATAAAGGTTTATGATGCTTACAGGAATATGAATGACCACGTAAAAAGTGCTGAATTCAAGTGGAAAGGTAAACGAGCAAGCCAATGACAGAAACCGTTTTGTATGAATCGATGTATGTCATTGGCTGGCTTACTTAGCTGCTTGTCGTGTACACGCACCTTATATTTTATGGATGATCTAGTGTACCGTACATGTTTCTTCGCGCATTTACCCAACTTAAAACAAGAAAATGGAAGAATTACACTTATTTATGCAATAGTTTTCTTTATATTACTCTACTTTTGACTCCTTTATGTCCATTATTCTCTCTACCCATACTCTCATCTACTTGCTCTTGATCTTCCTCCTTTACATCCATTCTTCTCTTACTCATACTCGTTCTCATCCACTTGCTCTAGATCTTCTTCTTTCACTCGCTCTTTCTACGCTATCTATGTATATTTTTTAAATCATTTTCTTCTCATTCTCTCTTAACACATCTCTATTACTCACAAATATCTGTAAAAAAGTCCTGGTTGGCTCATTTTCTTAGATTATCTCCTTCACTTTTCATTACTTAAATACACCTACACGCTAATAATGATTTAAAAACAACTTAAAACTACAAAATTATTAAAGTTTAAAAATATAATATATATAAGAATTAATTTTATTTATAAAAAATAAAATAAATTATTTTTCTTGAGCAATTTACAGATTGTTTTTAGCGTAGATACAACTTAAACTATGATCATTTTGATAAGTTCACTTGCATAAATTAATGCGTGACTAAATATAAATTTAAAAATTAATTATTAAAGAATGTAAATAAAGTTTATTTTATTTATTTAAGTCAATAATTTATGCATTTATACATTTTTTAAAGCAATTATAAAACGTAACGAGAAGGAATGTTAAATTGTTTTTATCATTTTCTATGAAGAATAAGGGATATTTTTGCATTAAAAAATAGATATAAACGTCAAAAAGATTATATTAATTAGAAATAAGTAGAGTTTATAAATTATTGTAGACAATTCGGGCGATGCTTGATGAATATTCAAGAAAAATCATTTTAACTAAATTGTTGAATGTGGGTAGAGAGGTCACAGACCTTTCCATCCATGCGTTAACTTCGACACCCTTTATATAATAATAGAAAAAATTATATATAATGATCCCAAATATAATTGTTATAAGGATATTAATGAAGTTTTATGTAAAAATTTTGTATAATTTAAAGAAGAAAATGAGTTTTACAGATGCTACAGTGTAACAGTGTAAAAATTGTTACAGTGAATCAATGTAAAGTATTTAATACATTTTTAAGAGAAAATGTACTCAAAATAGCTTAATTTATTCCTTTATAAGCAATTTTAAAACTTTATTTCTTTAAAATAATTAAAGAAATTTGAATATTTAGAGTTGCAAAGTAAAGTAAGCTTCACTGTAGTATTCCGGAGTCGTGCAGGAAAGCCGGATTTGTAGGCTAAATTTAGATAAATGTATTAACTTTTTTTAAAAAAATCGTCTATTTTCAAATTTTCAAATAGAAATTTATATATTTTAATTAATTTTTAAATAAAATAATTATTTAAGACAATTCAAACATGGATAATTCGACTTTTTTTTTTTTTTTGCTGATTTGAATAATTGAGATGTGGAGCATCATTTTAAAATAGTGTATATCTATTTAAAAATATTTATTTATTCACAAATAAACCTACTAATAGATAAATTAAACGTTTTAATTTAAATTTAATTATTTATTTATAATAAATTATAAAAAATACTGCTTAAAATACATTTTATACTTCGAAAAATTTATCAGAAATCTCGTTTTTAATTTTAATTCTTAACTTAATTTTTTTTTATTTTATACATTTTTTTAATATTTAATTTTCATTTTTTCATTTAAATATTTTTAAACGTTTTAATATTGATTAAAAATAAAATATTCTTGCTTAAAATTTTTATCTAAAGCCAGAAAATATAGATTTAATTACATTTAGAATCAAGAGAGATGATTTTTACTTATCCTCATCCTCTCAGTAAATTTCCTTGGAGAAATTTTGATTCTGCAGAAACTTAAATGCTAAAAGTTGAAGATTCAAATTGCCAATTAGATTAAAATTCTTTATTTATAACCGACTTCATTCTAGAATTTTTTGAAAAAAAAAATCCCAGTAACAGTTCAGAAAAATACCAAACGATGGAGCCACTGTTTGCAATTTTTTTTCGATAATTTTCTCATAAAATACGCTTAAAAATTATAAAAATAACTCACAGATTTTGACTAAAATTAGCGTTAATTAATTAAAAATTTTATAAAATAATTTTAAGAATAATTTTGGCACCTGGTATCTTTATATATGATGAATAGAGAACTCTGAGTACTGAAAGGAGCTAGATTTTCTTCAGTTCGTTAGACGGTTCCTTCGTCCAAAATATAGAATTTAACGTTGATTTTTGGACCAGTTGTCCAAAAAAATGCATTATTGTATCGCAGAGTCACGTGATTTTATAGGCACGACTAATTTATTTATACTCAACAAGCGAATATCTTTATGTAAGAATCATCTGTCCATAAAAAACAATTCAAGGACATACCTTTCACTTCATACAACTTTGTAAAGTAGGACGTTCATTGTTTTATTATTCACCTTTTTATGATTAATTGCCAATTAAGTTTGACGCATAATTATTCATTATACTTGTATACTAGGCTTACGAAAACATAAATATTGATTATTTCCTACGAATTACAAAGCGTTATTTGAAATTAAATAATAATAAAAAAAATCTTATTTAATATGAAAGAATTTTTGCAGATTTTTTTTTTGCTTAAAAATAAAAAAAATCAAAACTTCAATTAAAAACTGTTCTGAATATAGTTAGTTCTCTGTTAGATAAGTTAGATTAAAGGTTTAAATAGTTCATAAAATTCTGACAGTGATTGGTTGAAAATCTGTGAGTCTCCGCCTCTTTTAATTCATCAGCCAATCATTGAGATAAACTTAGCGCCAATCAATAGACATTAAATTTTTTAAAAATTTTAGCTGATATATTTCGCAGAGAACCACTTGTAATGATTATTTCTTTTCTGTTACTTTTGAACATCAAAATAATTATGTTTATTAAATTTACTATCGTTTCTATACAATTATTTAGATAAATTCTGGAAATTATTTTTTTAATACATAAATTTATAAAATAATTAGATAATTAAGATCTTCAGATAGCGATCTTTACATTCAGGTCTCAATCTGAATTGGTTTATTAATGTTTTCATTTGAGGAATTTCTCACTTCCTATTGTAATTAAGCTTTAATTTATTAAAATTAATGGCCAAAAAGTGTTATTATTGATTTATTTATCAATTAATAACACATTTTGTATCAATCTGGAAACTAAAATAGCACAGAATTCATTTTTTCCGGAGTATCATCCCAGATAGATGCGTGATAAATAAGAATCTCTCTAGATACTGAAAAATTGGAATTTTAGGTTACTTTTACAAGATATATTAATTTTAATAAAGTTACTACTGATTAAAAGATATTTTTCTTCAATGTTTTGCTTAAAATTAGATTAGAAGTATCTGAAAAGATGCTTGAGTATAAGGAAGATGCGCTTACTTTTTACTTCTTTGGCTTATTTTAATGTTGTATGATATCAAGATGGATGCAAATACTCTATTTTTTATTTTGAGAATTCTTAAATTCGTAAAATGTACAATAACTTTAATTTAAAAATAGGATTTTATTTTAAATTTAAAATGGATTTCTTGATTGGCTTCTTCAAATAGGTGTTTTTTAGTTATATCAACCTTATTTATAACGTTTTTCTCCAGGAAGAAAGGGTAATAAATATTTAATTAATTAAAACTAATTCTAAAAATCAAGATTTGCTAAAATATTAATTGTATAAATAAATATCAAATGCAAATCATAAGATCTAACGAATAAGTAGAAGACTTAAAATGTAGGAAGTCCTTCAATTTATATGTAAGATTTAATTCAAAATACATTTATAATTTTATTTAAAATGATGATTGGTTGTATATTTTAAAACAAACACATAGCTCCTCCTCTTTTTTAATTTTCCAACCAATTAAAGAAGGACTTGAGTTAAAAGATTGTTTCTTACGCTATTTTGCAGAGGACTGCCTATATTTAGAGACATTTTTGTTGAATTTTGGTTCGAATTAACGTAAAACTTCTTTCATTTAATAATATATTTATTTTTGTGTATTATTTTAATAATTTGAGAAGAATTTATTTTAAAATTTAAAAAATATATATTTGAAAAAACACTTTAAATATTTCTAACAATCGTGCGTATGACGTTAAATGGAATTTTTCTTCAAGAATTCGTTTCTTCTTATCTTGTTAATAACATTATACAATGCTAGACAAGCTATAAATTTATTTAAAATCATAATTACATAAATTTATGTAAATTTAAATGAGAAAAGCAACATTTGTATGCAAATAGCTTACGCAAACAGTCCATTGTTAATTGTTTAAATGAGGTTTTGCACTTCAAATATTTATTTAAACTTGTTATGTGTATACAAATCCTGTTTGTTTAATAAAATTAATGGCTAAACTTTATGCTAACTAAGGAAAATTTAGAAGGTTTGAGCCCTTCTAAACCAAGAATTATTAACTTTTTAGAGGAAATTTTACATCTAACCAATGAAAAATCTCTTTCAAGATTTGGAGAAAGTCGTAAACCAAAGGGATCAGTCATTCTCATCACTTACTTAATGGATGAGATAACTGATGCTGTTTAGTTTTCTAAGAATATATTTGCCAATCAAGGGAAATATTACTTTAAAAATCTTTATATAGAAAGAGAATAAACCAAGAACATCGCTCATTCTCATCAGTTTTTTAAGGATGAAGATAACTGTTATCTATCTGAAGAGGATGATTGATGACCTCAATAGGGTCTCAAAATTTCTAGAGAAAAAAAAAAACCAAAAACACTGTTTAATTGGAATTAAAATTAACTAAATTTGTTTAAAATCCACATTTATGGCCTATTATTATAAGAATGTGAGAAAGGGTGGGGAAATTTTCTCTTTCTGACACACGACGCTTCGCTCAACGCTCGCGACAAGCGCAGCGACCAGTAACAACAATTAAAGTTTGCGGGATATTTTAATCATTTAAACATATTACTAATGCGTTTTATATAAAAAAAATTATCCTTTTAAAGGGTGACTTAATTCACGCTCCACCCAAATTTTACTTAAAAGTGGACACATCAAAGAGAAGTCGTCCTCGACGATCATCTCCCCCTCTTCCACTCTTCATCTGTGCATTAGTCATCTGTAAAAATAACTTTTTACGTCAACATGTACAAGGATCCCCCTCCACTTAACGGATTTTCGCGGATTTTTCCGTAAAATAATACAGTAACACACGTGTAAATACGTAACGTAGCAGCAGTAGCACGAAGCACGTTATAATTTTATCACTTTCTTCCTTTTTCCTCCCTCGTTCGGTCGATAGAAGAGGGAGGAAAACGTGGAAGAAAGTGAAACGTACTTCAATTCCGCTCCCTCATACAGCTGTGGGTCAAAGGTGAAGGTTTGGGGGGTCGTTCGAGTCATCAAGGACGAAATTTTACCGTTAACTAGCCCCGGGTTAGAGAAGATCTTTGAATTCTTGCCCTATTCTTTGTATTCTTTCGCTGTGTTTTCTTGTAAATCCGGTCTGGTGACCGACGTAACAATGTTACGAGTTAGTATTCGTGTGTTGCTGCTCATAAATTTGCATATTCGAAATTTAAAAAAAATACAATAAAATAAAAATAAACTCTTCCTCGAAAGGAGAAATAAGCTCAAAAGTCAATTTTAGATATAACGTAATTTTGAATTGTTGCCAAAATTCCGAAGATTTTGCATCCCTTTGAGGTGATGCGAAGCGCGCGAGACGTCGCGCCTCTTAGGTGTTTCTGAAACACGCTCTTATTGTGTAAATAACGGTAAAAAATGTATAAATATTTTTAAATTTTTGCGCTTTTAATAAAAAAATTAATAATTTATCAGTATTTTTTTAGTATTTACTTATATATTCTAATGTTTATACGTGTCTCAAATACTCCGGCGCGTCGCGTGTCTCATATGACGAGTTGGTAAGCGATGCGCTTACATCTTAAGATATTTTAATAATTAATTTTTAAAATAAAGAAAACGAGTTTATATTTACAAAACTTAAAAAATTTTAACGATAAATTTAATACTTTTTTCAAACTTTTGGGTGTGAATTATGTCGCGTGTAGCGTGTTGCGTCAGCGCGTCGCGTAGCGCACCGATGAAGATCAGTTATAATATTTGATAATACTGTTTTTTAATTTCTTAATTAATTACTAAATTGGAAAGATTTCCGAATACAATTCCTTCACTGGATGGCGCACTATAAAGCGCTTTTCTATTTATTATGAGTACGCAAAATATATTTTCATGAGACATGGCGCGGCGCATCCGCTCGCGTCGTACCACGCGCCTATAACTTTCAAGCAGAATATTTTCAAATTTTCAAACAGAACAAAAGTGAAAACTTCTAAACAAATTTCCAGCATAATAAAAAATATTTTTTGAAGAATTTTGTTTAGAAAATACAAATTTTTACGCCCATAAAATATAAAAATATCACTTAACAGCCTTAAAAAACAGCTAAGTCGGACGCGCAGCGTAAGAGAAATCAGTAAATTTCAACATAAATCGTTTGTTACGCATCAGAAAAACGCATAGAATTATCTTTATTATTTCAAAATCCTTTTCCATAATTCATTTGCCCTCATAATTTTTTAATATTTGTCATGCAAATTTCGGAAAATTAAACTCGAGTGATGCTCTCTTGCTTATTATCAGTCATGCTTCGTAAGTTTCTTTCGTAATTTCTGTAGTTAAATGGGGTTAAATCTAATTTTTTACATGAAATTTAATCTACTAAAGTATTTATAAGCAACAAAAATTAAAGTAAAGGTCCAAAAAAACATCCAAAGAAAAGGAGGAGAAGGGCGCAACCAACGTATAACGCGCAGCATTTATAATCGGGAAAAACTTTTAAAAAATCCGTTTAATCTTAAAAGGAACGAGAAAAAGTCTTAAGATTATAATACATTTATTGAATTATTTGTTTACTTTTTGGATATAACTTATATTAAACGGATAATTAACTTATTATTTTTGTCGAGGCGCGACGCGACGCGACGCGACGCATCGCGCTATTCTACACGCTTAAACAGGTAAGGAGTAGGCCAAATAAAACCAAAAACTGCTTCCAGCTAAAGATTTTTTTTAGGTTAAACATTTTTAAATTGCAAATTTTTTATTTATTGTGCCGAAAGGATAATTTTCTAACTGATTTATCTCCTAATTTGCATAGAAAAACATTATTCAAATTGTTACCGGCTTCCTCGTGATTTTATCATCTATAAATTATACAAAATGTTTCCGGTTCATTTTGACCCTGTACATATTATAATTATGTAAAATCCCAGAAAATTTCTTCGAGAAAATCATAAAAATTTACCTATAAAATCGGTTAAACAGTCCATTCGAATGCGCTCGTACAAGTAACTTTCTTTCGACTTTCTTCATCAAAAATCCCTAAAATTTCTTTAATTTTGTCGGTTTTATACTTTAAAAATAAGTTTAAAATTAATTATTTTAAAGTTTAATATCGAAAAAAAGAGTTTTTAGAATAAAATTTTCATATTTTTTTAAGCAGGAAACCTCACGAATCTGCAAGAAGCGTGGATGATGATGCTATAAAATAATGCGAAAATCACATTAATATTCTGTTTAAATCTGATAAAATTTTAAATTTCTAGATAATTTTGATCAAATTTTAATTATAAAGCTGAAAAATTAGCTTAATTTAATGTGTTTCAATCGAAAAAAATCGATTCTTTCCAGTAGCATCATGCTGTTAGAAACCGTTAAAATATCTAAAATTTAACAACTTTAATCGATTATAAATAATTATTAAACCATCAAAATCGCATAAATGATTATTTTACAATTAAATTATAAAGTTTAAATTTGTTATACACAATTTTACTTGCGTATCCGTCATGAAATCTCGACAAATTCGACAAACCGCAAATACGAATTTCCCTTATTAAAACGTAAGAATTTCTTCAAAGTTTGCATAAAAATTGATAAAAATTTAGCTTTAAAACCGATTTTTAAGCGTGTATCAAGTAAGAAAATCGCAATTTTCCAGCATCGTTCATCCTCCTCTATCTGCGATTTATCAATTATATAACACGATTTTAACTTCAATTAATTAAATTTATAAAATGGAGAAGAGTTCGAGTTCATTTTGCTTGCATAAAATTTTATTTTTTTTAACATTTTCTTTACAAAAATACTACATCAACACGACGCGCACGATATAAAAAAAATCATTATTAAAATATGGAGCAGACCCGCTGTACAGAAACCTGAAGATTCCTTTGTGTACACTTGTATGCATTTTTTTACATGAAGAAGGTGTCTTAGGAAGAAACATCCCACCAAAAATGACATAGACAAACTACTGCCGAGGTCCGAGAGCCAATGAGGTAACCTGTTACAGCAACAAATAAGAAAAGTTTATAACTGTCGAAGCTGGTTATGCTTTTCAACGTCAGCATCCTCCAAGATGGGGGTATCAGTCAAACCGATTTTCTGGTTTAATCTGTAGAATTCTGGTGCAGATTGGCACGGTGTTGCTTCCTCTGGAGTGGCGCAAGTCATGGTAAGTTGACTGAAGATAGTTTGGTTACCACAGATAAAACTGTAGTGGAATGTTTCCTTGGATCCATCCTTGTGTTCTACCTGATTGCATACGTGAAACACCTGACATCCCGTATCCAGATCGGCGTAGTAGCCTGTAGCCTTGTTTGAACAGTCGAATGTCTCTGGTGGTTCCTTACCCAACAGCAGGAAGGCACCGTCAGGTAGTTGGAAGGCTTGTCGCTTAGTCTACGTATAAAATTAAAGGTTAAAAAAAACACTAGAAAGATGCTGGATTAGGTTAACAACGGTGGATAAATCTACTCACTCGAGGAAAGGCTATTGCAACTGCCAGAAGAGCAAGAGCTGCGAGGAAGAAAGTGAGGAAAATGACGTTTCTATCCAACGATATGAGGAAATTAAGAAATTTTACACTTACCTAAAAGTATATACTTCATCTTTCTGTGTCCTATCAAAAGTTAAGTAAACGTTAGAAGGGTTGAAGTAGAGAAAAAAGAAGATGTAGAGGTATGTGCTGAGCTTACCTATTGAGGGTGCGTTGAATGAAAAAGTGATGCTAACAGCTTACAGCTGGATATTTATACAAATGGATGACCCTATTGAGGTCAGGAAGGTGAAGGTTTATTAGAAAACCTTGTTCTTCTGTGTCAGTTAAGACGTGATCGTGTACCGTTAGACTCTCCTCGAACAAGAGGAAATATTTGGATAAATGCCTAATTTCTGTTGCAATCGAGTTGTTAGTTATCGTTCACGGAATCTTTTTGAATTGTATTTTCTTGATTTTCATGATTTATTTTCGTGTAGAGTCATACATTTTTACTATATTTTCGAACTTAAAACTTCATTTGTAGTAGCTGGAGAAGGTCGTTCGAAGGACGTGTAACTTGGGTTGATACTTCTTATATAAAACACAATTTTACGTGTTTTAATGCTAAATTAAGGCTGTGACGTGCTTTTAACGGGTTTTAATTACGTTATAATTAAATTATATTGTCATTACCGAGAGTTAAACGTAATTAAATACCCTACGTAAGAATCGGTTTTGAGAATAGCGTGTGTAAAACTGTATGCAATTTAATGGGAATTAAGTACCTTTACTCCGTAAAATTATTGAGAATTTAATTAAATTTAAGCCAATTAAACACTTTTTCATAATTAAAATTCAATTTTATTTGATTGTCATTTATTTTAAACGTAGTTAAGAGTTTTTAAACGTGATTAAAATCGATTGAAAAAATGAAACGTATCGGCTTAAAACAGGTGAAATTTTTTAATTATAATTAAGAAAACAAGGAATTTCCTTCATTAAAATATGCTGTAAATGTCTTCTAATAGTTATAATTAGTTTTAATTATAATTAACTCGAAATGTAATTAAGTGGGATTAAACAAAATTCATTTATTTTCAAAAGAAAATTATTTTAAATTCGAGTTTCATTCATTAAAATGCATTAAAATATTTAATTTTCAATTAAGAAAATAATGAAATATAATGGTAACACCATTAAATTCCAGTTAAACTTAATTAATTATTAAATCTGCAGAAACTCCATTAAAACTTATGCAATTTGCGTGTGTAAAAAGCATCAAAGAAACGAGATTAAAATTAAGAAGATTTAAAGAATTAAATAATATAATTGATGACTGTTAAATTTAAATCGTGATTAGAAAGACAATTAAGTGAAATTAAAGGCAATTAAGGGCGTGAAGATGACGAATGATGATTCTTTCTTGCCATCAATCTGCGGGAGTTTCTAGCAGGAAAAACAAGTAAATTCGAAAAAATTCGGTCTCAAAACATAGAAAATGTATTTAAAAAATGCTGAAAACGTTCTAAAAAATCCGTTATATCCTAGAATAATTTATTTTGGGACGTGTTATCAGTGCCATGTTCACCCACATTGCCAAACAGGATTAAGCAAGATCCATAAAAGTTCATGTCAAGATGTCGTGACATTTTGCTCTTATGCCAATAATAAAGCTTTTATAAGTGAAATATTATTTCATTTTTCTTCTTCCAAACGTTATTTATAAGTATTTTAACACGAATTTGTCGGACATTTTTGCAATTTTTAATCAGTTTTTAATGTTTCTCCATTTTCTTTTCCCTGTTTTGTTGGGGATTTAATTATAAAATTTAGGGATGATTTTTTCCCCTGTTGGAATTCTATTGTGACGTCTCTAAATTTAGTGTTTTGTAACTGGAAACGAGTGTCGGATTTCAAGTGTATTTTTTGCAGAGGAAAGCCGTCTCCTTTGCAAAAAATTAAAGAAAAAGCAGCATCTTTCACTTTAAAAAATACTCTTGAAAAGTATAATTTCACCAATTTTCAGAAAAATCCCTTGATTTGCAATAAATTTTGCTGTTTTTTTCAGTAATAAACCACTTCAAATTTGCAAATTACTCTTCTTTTCTGCAAAGAAATCTTCATAATTTGCAAAAAAATTAACAAAAATGTCTAGATAGTCGCAAGTATTTTCACCAATCTGCAAAATACACTTTAAAAACCTCTTGGTTTGTGATAATTTTATAAATTACAGTGGTATTTTGCACGAAAATCATCAATTTTTTAAAGAAAATCAAGTGAGAAGTCTCATATTTTCGAAAAAATTCTCTAAAAATCTCCTTCTTTGCAAAAAAAAATACGTCATATTTAGGAAATAGCCTTTAAAACAAGCCTTCAATTTTGCAAAAATTCAAAAAAAAGTATTGTTTAATCTTGCAAAAATCTTCAGCAAATTAAGCATTTAACCAAAACAAATTCCTTTCTTACTTCGTGTTTACATTGAGTCTAGACTTATATCTACAAGTTTTGAAGGTTTCGAGTATCGCCGCCACGTTTTTGACCCCCTTTCGGAGGACAGAACGGCGCCATTCGCTAAAAAATCCAATATGGCGGCGGGTGCACGGTGAATAGCTTTTGTGTTTCTGTCGGTAACCTAATTAATTGTTCTCTGCTCGTGACCTCGAACTAGATCTTCGAAAATATCGGGTTCTCGACCCAGAACTTGTTCGCCTGGTTGTCTGTTTTCACTTTTAAACTAGTAATTATAAATTTTTCTTTTTATGTTCTCGCAAATAACTGTTGCGACACGATTACATAAAAGATGAGGAAACTAGCTGAGGGTCGAGGTATTTTATAAATTTTTTGAGCAATTGTGTAAAGAATATTAAGTTTTTATGATAAAATTTATATTTTTAGTCTTCTGTAGTAAATTTTTTACTTGATTTTAACACGTTTTACTATTATCAGCGCGAGGAAGATGCCGAGAAAAATGCTGATAAATGTGAAAAATTGTCGCAGAAATTTTATGGAAAAATGTAGTGATATGTCGGGAAAGTATGCGTAAAAAGTAGGGAAAAATTCTAGAAAGTAGGGTGCGAAATTCTTCTAAAAACAGCAAAACTCTAGAAAAATTGGGCGTGAAACAGTGCCAAAAATCAGCGAAAATTCTAGAAAATAGGGTGAAAAGTTGTGCCAAAAAAGCACCAAAAATTTTAGAAAATGGGGTGCGGAAAATTGCCAAAAATCAGCGAAAATTTTAGAAAATAGGGTGAAAAGTTGTGCCAAAATCAGCGAAAATTCTAGAATGGGTGCAAAGTTGTACCAAAAAAACCATCAAAAATTCTAGAAAATGAGGTGCAGAATTTTGCCAAAAATCAGCAAGAATTTTAGAAAGTAGGGTGCAAAATTGTACCAAAAAGAGTGGAAATCTAGAAAAATAGGGCGTGAAATCGTGTCAAAAATCAGCGAAAATTCTAGAAAATAAGGTGAAAAGTTGTGTCAAAAAATTACCTAAAATCATAAGAAAGAATGGCATAAACTTTATTCACCTTTCAGTTTAAAAAATCACGTGACTTCCGGTCCAGACCGTAAATTCGTATATAGTTAATAGGGTCTCCGTTCTCTAAGCTTTCTATAACCAGTCTGGATTTTCATCTATCTAAATCCTGAGAAAATTCAGACCAGATATGAAAAGCTTGGAAAACAGACAGACAGACATTCAATTTAAAAATTTCAGCCCAATACCTGGCTAAAAGATCGGGAATATTGCCAAAAAAGTAAGTAAAATCTTAGAAAAGATAGAAGAATGGCCTCTTCATCCATGAGAACAGCGAGAATCAAGAAAATCTTATAATTTTTGACTATTTTTAATATATATATATATTTTTTTAATAAAAAAGAGGCAAATATCGACTCTCAACAGCAAATTTTGCATAATTTTTATTATTAAATCTCAATTTATTACATTAAAAATCCTCCAATTTCTCATACGTTCAACTTCATCATCCTTAAAAATCGAAGATGATATTTAATTTAATTCAATTTTCATTAACAAAAATTAATTAATAATTTTATTTTAAAAGGTCGATTTGTAACGAGTGATTTCATTCGATGTCGTTATTGTTTTTGGATGCGATTATCTTTCTGACAGAGAATCTTCTATTGATGAAGTAGTAATTGTGAGCATCTTGACAAGGAACCGCTTCGTCTGGGTGGGTGCAAGTCAAGCTAATTTGGTTAAAAATGGTTTGATTGCCGCACAGGAAGCTGTACTGAAGAACACCATTAGGTGAGGGATGGCAGATGTGAAAAAATCTTACAATCCATCCCTGATCAGCGAAGTATCCTCTTCCTTTATCTTCACAATGAAAGTCTTCACTATAGGAGCTCCTATGATGGCCTCTGCTTCTTCAGGTAAGAAGTAAGCTTGTCGTTTAACCTGTTTGATGGCAATATAACGGGATTTTAATCACGTTTTAAGGCTTTTCAGTATCAGAAATTTCGAATTAACTTGATTAATTACCTTTGGAAGAGCTACCACTGAAGCTAGGAAGGCTAAGAAGGCTGCAAAGATAGAATATTTTTGATTTAAATCGCTTCATCTTGGTGCTCTTCTGTAGATTATCACTTACCAATTGTGAGGAATTTCATTATTTATGGTTTATTCTGTCGCCGGAAGAATGCTAAATGGAAAAAAAAATGTTAAATTGTTAATTAAAATGGTTTAAATTAACGAAAATATAGTGAAGATTTCGCAAGAGATTTCAAGTTATGTCGCAATATCGAGGGAAGAATCACCAGACCTGTTTCCACCCCTGTTATTTTGATGTCGCGTAGGTGGATTTTACGGGAATTTTGTCAACACAACGGCTTACTAACGGTTCCTACTAATCAAATTCTAGAGATTATCGAAGTACGAGTGCACTTAAACTGAATGTAAACATAGAGAGGATGACCTACTGACCCTAATCATCCTTAGAAAATTCATATTAAGATATTTGGTATATACTACTGTTATAAAGTGAGAAAAACAAAGGCGTATCACGTTTGAATCTGCCTGTTTGCCTGTCTGCTGGTTAGCAAGTATAATTTATGGGTGAGACATAATGCACTGAAGTAGAAAAGTGACTCGACAACTTAATTCTACGACAGGGACATTTGTCTACGTCATTTTTATCTCTTTACTTACAAAAAACACACAATTTTTCATCTACAAAGAGCTCGTTTACGTATATAAACACTACAGCTAACAATTCCGAATTACTTAATTTACAGCGTGATTAAGGGTATAAAACTACTCACACACGATAGTCCCTTATTAGGCTATGTCCTAAACACGTGATTTATGGTATTTAACATGACAGAGGGGTATAAATTGTGCACGTGAAACGATTCACTTACCTAAATTCGATAGCCTGAGGAAGCTGTGAAAAGCGCAGTTTTCTTCTAACTTCTCTTGGCATTCGCCAGTAAACAACTTCATCCCCGGGTAGCTAGACGCAAGAAGACTCGTTATTGGTTAATTTCCTCCAATTATATGCAACGTGTGATGTTACACGAGACACCAGATGATGTGGAATCATTATACAAACTTCCTCATTCGTCTATCCCCTTTTTGTAGAATTTACACACGTCTCGTGGTTTAGTTTCACTTTTACCTGTTTTTAATTGATAAAATTTAAGTTTAAATCCATTTTTATGTGTAAAAATTATGAAATTTCAAGTATAAGAGGGTATAATTTATAGATTTTTAATCGGTGGTTCGCGATCCCTCGTTTGTCTCGAGGGTAATGACACAGTTTTACCAATCGATAAACGGGGTCGCCACGTGACAAAGGTTGAGAAATGTCGCTTTAGGGGGGTTACTGCGGGAGCTTCTGTATAATCTCTGCTTTATAGTTTCGTTTAGTGATTACACGTGAGGGAATGAAGCTTCAAACACAACACTTCTAGGAAGAACGTACTTTTTTCCCCAAATTCGCTCTCATTTCACAGTATTTTTCTGTTTTTTTAATGTTATAAAATTCAAAACATGATTATAATTAATTTAAAATACATTCTGTGAGGAAAAATTATGATTTTTTTGTGCTTTTCAATTGGTAGAGCGCGATCCCTCGAGTTCCAATAGGTTTGTACACTTCTCAATATCGATCAAACAAAGTTGAAAAGTAAAAATAATTTAGTAAAATGAATTTATGGAATATTATAAATGTCACTCTACATTTACTACTAAATATTTTTAATTAACGGTTTATAAGAGGGCTAAAACTAAGCTTCAAACGTGTCGTCTTCGGGAACTCAGATCACAGAGTTGACGATTATCCATCCAATTTATATCCAATTCTTTCTTATTTTACACTTAAAATGTACTTTCTACAGCGTAGAACCGATGAAGATTTAAGATAAAACATTTTTATTTGCAGAAAATTATAATGTTGTGTAGTAAATTCGAGTCTTTCGCCGCCATTTTTTACTTGGCAAACTGACAGCTCTCGAGTAAGAATCTCATCCTTCTTATCATTTATTTCATAATTATGTGAGGTCAGGTTAATAAATATTTGACATTTTTGACTAACTTTCTATTGTGCTGCTTTGCTGCTTACGTATTCACAGAATCAATGTTTCACACATGTAAATTCTGTTTCATTTATTCACATTCGTATGCAGTTTTCACACTTGCAACTTGCTCGTTTGAGTTATTAATATTCTAGTATGACGTTTAACGCGTTATTTATGAAATATGAAACAATATCTGCTTAAAGAAACTCGTAAGAATTTCTTTTATCTTGTTTACCATCAAAAATATTCATTCAACTTCTTCCAAACAACTTAATTGTGAATTAATTCAGCTTTAACATCAATGAAGTCCGGTTATCATTGAACTTTCAGCATCCCCTACAAGAAGCAAGTTAAGTGTAACTAAGTAACAATATCGTCACTTTTTTGCTTTCATTTAATGTATACTATATACCATCGTAACCTTGATCTTGTTACGCTTCTTCGAGACGTTCTCGCGCTTCTCTCAACGATTCTAAAGTGATGCGGGGATGATAAGGTGTTAATTTTGGATGTTGGAAGCTGTGTAACGTGTTTAATCGTATGAAAATCACCATAATTAGTCATATTTGCAATTTCGAGTCTCGGATAGCGTTTTACCACGATATTTCTCTTCTTTTTCCATCTTGAAAAGATTTAAGATGCAGGAAACATTAAGATAATTGCAGTTTATTTAAAAAAATTCAACAATAACAAATTAACCAAGGTTCCATGGAAGGTACCACAATAAGCATTGTTATATTTGCGATAATAGGATGATAAATTTTAACATGTAGATGAGGATAAACTGTAGAAATTTGATCAGATTTCTTCATCCTTCAAGAAAACTTCCTCCTCGTCGAAGAGACGTTCGTTAAGATGAAAAAACTCGTGAGCTTTGTTACAAGGTACAGCATCATCTGGATGACTACACGTCATTGTTTGCTGATTGAAAACTGTCAGGTTGCCACAGATGAAGCTGTATTGTTCAGTTTTCTTCTCGGTGGGGTGGCAAACGTGGAAAATTTGACAATCCATTCCTTGATCCGCATAATAACCGCCATCTTTGCCTTCACAACTGAACGTGTTCTGCAGGGTTTTACTCAAGATCAGATCAGCTCCAGCTGGTAAATAGTAAACTTGACGTTTTGCCTAACAAAAAAGGAACCATTCTTAAATCATTCCTCTCGTGAAAAGGGTAAGAAAATCAAATAAAAACGCAACTTACTCTTGGAAGAGCTATCACAGCAACCACAAAGATGGAAGCTTTGAAGAGAAATACGTTAAATTTAAGCCATTAAAAAGATATAAGAATGTAAACTTAGACACGCAACTTACTCAGGATTAAGATCTTCATGGTGGATTCCACTCAAACTTGTAAAAAGTTTGAAAAAATAAGTAGATATAACTATAGTATAGTTAGTGTTGACGTTAACTACTCACCTAATTGTAAGAAGTGAAAGTATGGAGCCGATGAAGCCATTCTTTATATAGAATTCTGAAGATCCCTGCAGAGCGGACAGGTTAAGAAGGGCGTTGTATGTGTCACACCACCATCCTTCACCCCTCACCTTTTCATTTATGATGTCATCGGATATCTTATTAAATACAACATTTGTAACTGATAGCAAATAATTTCATTATTCTCTCCAACAAATGGTTACTTTGCATATTTGACATTATTTATGTAAATTCTTATTTTGGATGTCAAACGTCACCCCCTTTTTCTTTCAAACCACGTGTCGAGTTACTTATTTAGGAGGAAAAAAAGAAAAACTGAATATTAATGTGCACAAAATTTGCATCTTTTTCCTAATAGTTACATTGCAATTCGTGGGAGAATACCCAGAAAATGTAAGAATTCTACAGAATATTAAATCTCACTCCTGTAAAAAGATGTAGAGTCAGTTGGAAGAATCCGGATGTAAATTTTTGTTTTTCTTACATCCTACACTTTTCTCTTCTTGAAATTTTATCATTTTCATTCGATTTTTACCTATTTTCTATTGATTTAAACATATATTTACTGTCTAATCCTAAATCTAGTGATGCGGATCCAGCATCTCAGCATCTTCTCTGCTAAAGTGTATTTTTGAGTCTATAACTTCAAATATTTTGAAAATATTTAAAATAATCGAATTTTTATCAATTATTATAACTTTTTTCACTGTTAAAACGTACAAAAACGTAATTATTTGGCAAAAAATTGCTTTAATTTACCTTATACTTATGTATGTCGTAAAAATGGCGTGTTATTTTTAACTTTTATCAACTTTTTTGCCAAGTTTTATGGTTTAAAATAAACAATTCTTGTATTCAACATTATAAATTATTATAAAATTAAATAAAATATATAAAAATACCTTGTATTATGATTTATCTCTTCTTTAATTGAAGGGAATCTGAGAGGAAACTTTTCTATCAGATTTTTTTAAATAATATAATATCTATATAAATTACATTTATAAAATTTAAAAATTCGATTATATATTGTAATTTTTATAAGCATTTTAATAATATAAATATAATGAATTAATTACAAAACAAACGAAGAATTGTTACATTCCATACATTAGCAACACTCTTACATCGAACGAAAACATCTTCTCTAATTTTATCCAAGTTTTTATATGAAAAATACTTTAAAATTAATTAAGCAACACGTTTTTAGACGAAATAAAATTAATTTTCCTTATAATAAATTAATTTAACGAGGAAAATTTTATCCTAATGACACCTTTTGGACCACTCGTAGCTTAAGTTATTTCTCTTAAACATACTCTAAAATTTAATAATTTTTAAAGAATTAATTCAATTTATACACTCTTTAAGGCATAAAAATCACTTATAAACAAAATTACAAAGGTTAAAAAATTAATTTTATTAATTATAAACCGTAAAATTCCATGATCTAACACCTTCTTCATCACCTGTACTTTAATCTGTTCCTCTTAGATATACAATAAAATTAATTATATTATTACATTTTTAAGTACAAAAATCACTGTTAAACGTTATAAAGAGGTAAGCAGGGGCTATAGTTACGCCCCAAAAATTGCTACTTTGCTTTAAAGTTCTAACAAAGTAACGTGTTGAAAGCTAATTAATAGTCAAGGCATTCAAAACTTTCAACCCTGGTCTTTCAACAATTTAATAAATTCATTGCCTGAAAGATGAAGTAAATTTTTCTAAACACGTTTGTAATACTTTATATATATTATCCATCATCGCCTTATTTTAAGTTTTATTATATTTTAATTCGACAACTAACTTATACACCTTTGATAAGCGATAAATCAAATGATGCTGAGAATGAATATTAATGATGGGGATTTCTTGGCATTTCTTCAAATGAGGACGTTAAAAGAATATAAAATATATACATTTTTTTATTTGTTTTATATCCTAGAATTTATATAAGTATGCTAAAGAAATTTATTTAGTTAAAACGAAATAAATTTTCTTATCTTCATCTTCGTGCTCTCGCTTTATCTTTGAAGGTAAGAGATGCTACGTTCTATTACAATAATTTAATGATTTCTTAAATTATACAATCTACACGCTGCCTGTGTTAAATATAAACAGATTTATTAATTATTATTATATATTTTTTTATTGTTTTACATTAAATAAATTATAGTTAATTGCGTTTCATCTTTATCCAGTTGCCACCGTGATAACTCTTTATCCGTTCATTTTTCGTTAATTTCTATCTGTTTAACTGCTAAATTGTTAAATAAAAATTGAATTAAGTTTTATTTTATTTAAAAATAATGGATTTTCAACTAATTTTTATTTATTTATTGAAATTTTTTAAAGTTTAATAGCGAGAAGTGCGATAAGACGTAAGACGGCATTGATGTAAAAATTCGGTTATTTTGTAAAAATAACTAGTATATTTTACAAGATTTGTGTATTAAAATGTTAAATAATTCATAAAAATTACGTAGAAAAATTTTTATTTAGGTATAACACGAATTTCTTTACGTTATGCCGCTTATTATGGAAGCGGGAATTGTTCGTAGTCGTTGATAAAATTAAGGATAACTTCCGTTTCCTGGTCCGGATCGTAATAAAATTTGGCAGTTTCGAAGCCTCGAAACTAAGGAATTTTTTGACATCAAAATTACTTTTCTACATTAAACCCTTCAGAAGTACAGTACATATATATTGTTCTTGTAACTTCTCTATTATTTACTCCATATTACCACTTTAATATAAACTTTATAAAATTTTTATTATAAAAAAATAAAGTTTTCGAAGTTTTTAATTGTTATTAAAACTCTGAAAAAGGAGAAAATGTAAAAATATATATTTATTTGTTGTTCTCGAATGGATAGCAAACGATGAACACCCTATACTTCGTGACTAATTAATTAATTTCTTAGAAATCATAAATTTTATTGACCCTCGTATAAATATACCAATAATTAACTTATTGGTATCAAATAAATAAAAATATTTTACTAAACTTCTAATTGAAAATTTTAGGGAATATCTGGAAAATTTGGCTAAAATCTCTCGGAGAAAAACCCATCTCTTTTATGATAAATATCTGAATTTAGCGTGCTCTTTTTTATAAAGTAAAATTCTGAACGATTTTGCTACGACATTTTAAGCATAAACCCAACTTTAATTAATTTTATTATCTTTTATACATTGTAGTTTATATCTTCTATAAAAATCCATCTAGAAAATTTGATACTAACATTTTATTCAGGTCATTACTTATGAGATAGGCACACCCCTCGGAAGAATATGAAAGCTTTCGGTGATTTAAATGTCAAATTTAATATTTGTACAGGTAAATTTTTACTAGCATATTTAATAATTTTGTGTTTTAGTCCCACAATAAAGAAATGCTAAAATGTCTATAATTTCCATAATATATTCGATTCGATCACCAGAGGGATAACGTCGAATTCAAAATTAGTAGTAACGTTTCAGACTTGACCACTAGAGGGCCAATGCCAATTCAAACTCAATTGTAATTTAAATTATGTTTCAGTAGTGATCACTAGAGGGCTAGCTAGCATCGAATTTAAAATTGAACGTCTGTAGTTAATAATATATTTTTGAATCAATCACCAGAGGATAAATGACGATTCAAACCTGAAAATAAGTAATTTATGTCTCAGATTTGAATACCAGAGAGCCAAATTTGAAATTTTGTAATTTTATATAATGTTTTCGACTCTACCACTAGAGGGCTTTCAAGTTTTCAATTTTTTCGTGGGCACTGTAAATGTTTCTTTCGTGTCTATCATGTGATAGGGGAAGGCCAATTGAGAGAAACCTTACATGTTCAAACTAAACTTTTTGAGCGCCACTATGCAGGTTAATATAAAGCGCAAGATGTCAGCCTGCCAACATGGCAGGCTGACATCTTGTCCTTTATATGATCCCACTAGAAAACTAACTTCCTATTCTCTTCACTCTCCATTGGCATATTTATAAAGCACATAAATGACGTAATCATCCGTGTAATTCTAGACATTGATTCTCAAAACACGTGCTTGCTGTTCCACCTTTCTTTGACCAATCAGGAGCCAGTTTCGCCATTACTGTATCCTAATTCTCCAATTAATTTACAGGCCAGGCAAAGGAAAAATTGCCAATTGGAAATAAGTATAAAAGTTATGTAAAAATTTATGTCATATTTTGAATTTCCACGTCAAGTGGTCAAGTATTTCTTAATAGCCCTCTAGCGGTCGAGGCAGAAGTAAATGAAGCGCTATAACTGAGGTTACAAAATTCCATTTTTTAAGTCTAGTACATTAGCTAGAAATCTAGAATCCTTTTAAATATAAAATTTAGCTTGATTTTATGCTTTTTCGTTTATTTATTAAGTTATATCTTACTTAATATTTAATAAATTTAATAAATTTATGTTTGAATAATCAGTGTTATGAGGCTATCGATCGAAATACAGTAAAAAATAAGGGTTTTAAAGAATATAATGGAATTTTCTGTGTTACAAAGTGTGTAATTAGTGAAGGAAAGAATGTTAGGTAACTTGTAAAGTGTGTAAAATTGTGAATTTCCTATTATCTAAGGCAAAATTACACAATGATTACTTAAATTCCTGTAGATAAAATACAAAAATGTGAACATTTTTATTTTAAAAAATGCAAGCAACGAAGCGTTTATAGATTAATTTATACATACAAGAGCATAAATTATAGAGATCTTTGCAATTTCACATTTTATTAGCTGAAAGGTATTTTACACGAATGACACATTGCTAAGGCAGACCTCCACATTCCTATACAACAAGAACGACGCGCTGGCTAGAGGAACGAAGCACAGGATCGGATCGATTAAGGAATGATCGAAGGGTTCTTAAATTTTACGAGCCCTTAAAACATCATCTTCTGTCAAGAAGAGAGCTTTGGGATCTCCAATCTTGTCGTTAACGTAGAAGAAATCTTTAGCCCTGTCACAGGATACGGCTTCGTCTTGTGTGCTGCAAGTGAGACTGAGCTGATCGAAAACGGTTTGGTTGCCACAGTAGAAACTGTAGTGTTGAGTTTCTTCGGTTCCGTCGGCATGGACAACGGGGTTGCAGACGTGGAAGATCTTGCAACCATTGGCTTGGTCAGCATAGAATCCTAATCGCAAACCATCGCACTTGAACGATGTTTGAATGCTTCCTACAATCAGTTCTACGCCATCTGGCAAAACGTAGGCTTGACGCTTCATCTGGAAGATAGATCATCATTATTAAAAGTAAATGTACCTGTTGTAATGAAGGTAAATGGTGAAATTCACCAATGAAATCCTTATAGATCTATGGTAAAATTTAGTACGTACAGAAATTCATTTATTTTTATCAAATATGGCATTAAAAATAAGACAGAGATGAGGAAATATACCGTTTATTTGCCTACAGCAAGTTATAATTTAAAAAAAAAAAATGTAAGGTTGTAAATTGACTTACCCTTGGAAGAGCGATGGCGACGGTTGCCAAAACAATAATTGCTTTAAAAATAAAGAAGAACATTTAGAAAAATAATGGATAATTCTTGTGTATTTCTGTAATTATAACTTACCAAAAATGTATTTCATGGTTTACAATTTGTATGAACAAAATATGGCGAATGAAAAAAAGTAGCTAATCCCGGAGGAAGAGGAGGAGAAGTAAATTGGCTTCTTAGAAATCACAAGCTAGTGATGTGTTGGATCCACTCACTCACCCTTTTATATACCGTTAGGAATTCCTAAAGGGTTACAAAGGTGAAGGATGGTGACTCGAAGAGGTTTCTGTGTCACTCATTGATTTAGTAATTTTCTGCCGCTCGACAACTGTTTTGTACGCCGCTCCCACTCTTCAACGCTCGCATATTTTGATTTTTATCTGGTTTTAACATTCTTCTGCAATTAATTCATGCGAATTTTTTAGAAAAAACCGTTAGAAGAGTTAAAAATAACAATAATTTAATACGGATAAATGAAATGTAGAAAATAAGAATAATCCAAACCCGTTTTTCGGTTTCGCATTCAAATAGATGAAACTGGTTGTCAAAATCTCCCCCCTCCATCGACGTCCTTGCATCTCTCCTGCCCGGAATCTGTAAATATGCAGCAAGGGTCAGGTGTTCCATAATTTAGATGCCATTTTATCGATCATTTCCTCATTAAACCCATAATAATTTGTAAAGATATATCCAGAAGTTGGAGGGTGATCATCCCAGAAAAGAAGAACTCGTAACCATGCAAAAGGTTAAAAGTTTGTGTCAGAATGTGCCAAAATTTTAGGCCAAACTGTGCGAAAATTTAAAGTAAATTGTGCCAAAATCGTAGGAGGGAATGGTAAAACAAATGGACCAGATGATAAAATAGATACAATATAACACAGTTGGCAGGTAAAGAATGCCGTAACATACAATACTAAACTATTGAAAATTGATGCAATTTATGGTACATTCAATGTATTTTAGACAGATTACATTGTTATACAAGTGGTTATGTGAGCATGACTCTCACGATGCTGCAGTGATCCTATGTATTGCAGATTGTATTAGGACCGACCCCACTTGGAGATGACAGGTATTTCTTTTATACAAGATTGAAGCTACAGATTAGGGTGCTAAGTTTATTATTTTATGGACGAGGACTTCATACACCTTGCATCATAAGGCCACGATTCTAAATTCGGCTCTACTATTATAATTTTTAGGCATATCAATGCTAAATATATTCGATTATTTAGTATATTGATATTTATATGGTCATAATGTAATTATTCTATTACTTCTATTCTATGGGAGCATTAAAATACAGGTACATAAGATATGCAGAAGAGCAAAACGATTTACAAAACATATTTTTGAAATTTTCCTTAAAGAAAACCAACAGGATTATCGGTAAATTTACCCGATTTCCCGTTTAAAACGAGCTGTTCCAGTTTATAATTTCCATATTAATGCCATTACAAGCTACCGGTAACATAAATGCAATATCGGAATCCCACGCTGGAAAACCTGTAATTAAATGTACAGAAGAAACTAGGAAAATCTTTAATTAATTTCCCCAAAAATTTGAAGTCCCCCTTTTAAGTGATTTGAACAGACAATCTTGACGTTCCATCTTTGTGGAAATTGATAAAAAGTATAGTACCGTCACGTTCCAGATTTTTGCCTAATTACAGCAAAATTAGGCAAAAATCGAGAATTAACTGTGCAAAATTGTCATCAAATTTGTTTAACGTTCGTAAGATCTGTTAAGTTGTCTGTCCGTATCCTTCGCGACTATGCAACGGAGCGTGAATTTTAAACTTGTTTATGGTCTGCACCTTAAACTATAAAGTATGTCGCATGTTTTTTCCTGTGTGAAGTTCAAGTATCATTGGAAAAAGTATTGTTAACGTGCGACGGTGGTATAGTGGTTAGCATAGCTGCCTTCCAAGCAGTTGACCCGGGTTCGATTCCCGGCCGTCGCATGTGGTTTTTTTATTTTCAATAATACTACACAATTTTTTTTCTGTCTTAAAGTTCTTACACATACAACATATACGTTTTTAAATCGATTAAAATAGTATTTCTTAATCTTATATTACGCTGCGACCCCGTTTTAGCGTACTGGAAGACCGTGACATTATCAAGAATATAGTTCGCGATCCACTGGTTGAGAAAGATTCGGGGATTATCTGATGAATGCGCACTTAATATCATGGATACGTGCTTTAAATAACGACGTTTAGAAGTTTTAAATGGAAAAAAATGTAGGATTTTTTTGAAATTTTGCCAAATTTTATAAAAAATTGATGGTAACTTCCAGCAATATCATGAAATTTCCGCAGAGTTTTTGGTCGGCAATTGATCATTTTGGCAAGTAATGGCGACTTCCAAGACAAATTTAGATTTCAACAAGGTTTCTGGGCAACAATCGATAATTTTGGCAATATTTTGTGAGTTTTTTGGGCCACAATTCTTTTTACCTAGTGTATCCTTCAATGTGCCACACGCAGATAAATTCTTGGCAAGAGTTTCGAACTGGATTTGTAGTTAAATTCTCCTCTTTAAAATTCAACGAGTAAATTATCAAAAAGCAAACAACACGTAGATTATATGGAAAGACAAAAGATTATAATCATTAAATCATTGATGTGGTTTTTACCTGTTCATAATTGGTTATGCTGCAGTTTCGATTTTTTCTTTCCTCTCGACCTAGAAAATCCCAATGCCTGGGGATGTGCAGGTGTCAAGAAACGAGTTTGTAGACAACTTTTCTTTGCTCCACGAATTTTTTTCCCCTGTTTATTTATTCATACCAATAAATATCTGACTAAAAACTATAAAAAGTAACCGTTCGTACGCATTGTTTTATTTAAAGAAGAGAACCTGTGATGATGTCAAAGCCGTTTTTCAATTGTGAAATTGCAAGGTTATAAAAACATTTGCCAAAAATTTAAATGAGTTTCAGATAAGAAAGCGTTACTCACGTGTTGCAATGCCACTATACAATAAATAACAAGAAGAATCATATGAATCTTCTCCTATTTATAAAAAATTCCTGAAGTACTTCTTCAGGTTTACTTCCTTATTAGTCATAACGGTAATGTTTCCAGGGAAATTATATTAATTTAACTGCAATTTATATAATTTTTTTCCTCTAATTAATCAGATATCTGTCTCGTTTTGCTATTTAAAATAAAATATTAAACGTATGTCCTCAGTTTTAATTGTACAGTTCATTTCTTTCGTCCTTAATGACCCTTATCTAAATATGAATGCAGCTAATCTGCATATGAATGCATCTCATTTGATTATGAAGGCGTTTAGAACTTATTAATTATATTTTTTTACATACAAACTACTAATAAATTCTAATAGGATCTATTAATTATGGTTAGGATGAATATTTAATGGATCATTTAATAGAGCCACGATCAGACTTTAGACTTTGTTGTGGCCTGGCCCTTGGCTGTAAGAGGCCTTTTCCTTCCAGCAAATGATACTGTATTACGTGTCTCTTTATGCCATAACCCTGAGCTGTAACTTGTTTGGTTCATATATAAATTCTGCCCTGATTGCAGCTTTTGTTGTGACTTTTGCTGTATCGATTGTGATGCCATTTTTACGCTCGTTTATTTGTGAATTTTATGGAATATAAAAAATTACGTAAATGAACATTTATGGAGCAAAAAAGTGTATGCGACGGCCGGGAATCGAACCCGGGTCAACTGCTTGGAAGGCAGCTATGCTAACCACTATACCACCGTCGCTCGAATGCATAGTTTCCTTCACAAGTACTTGAATATAAATCAGGAAATAAACGCAAGTCACGTGATAACAATTTCTTCTATGTCACGTGATATGGGTTTATTTTCCTGATGTATGTTTAAATATTTATTGAGGAAACCATGTCTTCGAGCGACGGTGGTATAGTGGTTAGCATAGCTGCCTTCCAAGCAGTTGACCCGGGTTCGATTCCCGGCCGTCGCATACACTTTTTTGCCGCTTTATTGATGTAAATACTTATTTTATTAATTTTAATCAAATATATTCGCCGTTAATGAACATACAACATGATAAATTATATTTATTTGCATAGAAATTTCAGTTTTTGAGATGGTAAAGGTCTGCGTGACCATTAAACGAGCTTCAAAAGTTGCCTTCTCTTTGTCAAATAATTATGCAAATTTAAGACTTTCGAGGCATTTCTATGACATATTTTATGCAGTTCTTCAATTTTTATTTAAAACCACTTCTGGAAAACTATCATCCAGAGCATCTGGAGGATGTTGCTAAGATCTCTATCTTAGCAACATCCTCCAGATGCTCTCCATCCATCCAAGTCATCGTCCTTGTCATTTTGAAGTATATTTTATTAAATAATTTTAAAATTTTACTTCAAAACATTATAAAGGATCTATGTATAAGGTTCTTTATAATTTTCCAACCTAAGAAAATAAAGGTGCACATATTAACTAAATAGTCTGTAGCATCTTAGATCGCGAGCTACTGATTGAGTGATACTGTTTTCTGCATTCTCTAACATCTTTCTACGTTACAAGTTTTTAAATGTCATTTAAGTAGTTTTTTTTTTTAAGTTATAACCGCATTATAAAGGTTATATCTGACGTTACACACTCAAGAATGGTGTAGTTGTTGGGGTGGATCTTATTCTCTGATTCAAGCAAATAAAAGAGCCTAAAATTAAAATAAATAACTACTTTTGAGTGAAATTTTGATAAAAATTCTTCAATTTTCTTGGAATTGTGATCATAAATCAACCAAAACAGCGGGTTTTGGCTTATTTTAATCAGAAAGATGAAACTTCAAGCACTCCCTCGATGATTAATTTGCATATAATTGAAGATTTGAGACAAAATATCAAAATTGCACAGGGTCTGCCATTAAAGTATAAAGAAAGGAAGACGTTTGCATCATTCATCTCGTGCTGAAGATTGCTTCCTGCAATCTTCAGCACGAGATGAATGGATAAGCAATGGTTTTGCGTGACGTACGTGACCGCAGTTACACAGTATTGTATCTATATTTATAAATTATCACGATTTTAAAACCATAAATATTGATTTAAAATCGTGATAAATCGATTTAAAAAATAAATAAATAAACTCCCTATCATTCAAAAACTATAGAAACTTATAATCATGTCACCTCTGAGGACGTGAATCCTCCGTTAAAGATTAATTCTTACAAGCATTTATTTATATATTTTCCCTATTCATTTACTTTTCTAAAGTAAAATTCGTTAGCCCGGGGTGGTGCAGGTGCGAATAGAAACCAGTTTTAACTACATTTTTTCCTCCTTTCGTAGCATCGCATCTTTCGTAATTTACCTTCCGGATAGGATATTATTAATAAATGATTTTTAAATTGGAATTTTGTATGAATATTTTATTAATATTCGGAAATAAAATTCTTAAAATTAATTATTTAATTGATTAAAATTTATTTTATTCTATTTTATTCAGGTGGAGAGCAAGAGGAGCAACACGATGTCGTTTAAAGATGCGGATCAATTAATTATAAATTAAAATTATGAATTATTTTTTTAATTATAATTATGTTTAATATGATTTTATTTATAATGATTTCGAGCTTATTTTATAGTATTTTAAGTAAAAAAATCAGTTAAAATGTTACAGATTGTGCTTGAAAAGTAGATTTAAAATGATGACTTGGAGCATCATCGAGATGGGAAAAATTGATGTTTTTTTTAAAAAATGTTTATGTTTATGGTAATAGATGACTTAGATAAGAAAATTTACATAATTTTTATAATTATTTTAAAGATTTTTGGTAGAATTTTTGCTTTATTTAATTCAATTTTTTATCTTTTACAAGTGGAGGTGATGCTGCAAAGCAGGCATTCATCAAACACTAATTTAGCAGAAAGGAGGGAAAACATAAAATAGAAGAAATATATAAAACTTTAATATAAATTTCCTAACTTTTTAGTGGAAAAGTGGTTTTTTTATTGAAATATTTTGTACACAGTAAAGAAGATCTAACGCTTTGAAGCTTCTTTACTTTGAAGCATACAAGTTAATTGCATTATTTTCTATGGCAAAAATATATAAATTTTAAGCAGGAGAAAGCAAATTCACGTGACAGTTCCTTATAAACACGTGCTTAACTCCTTTTAAACTTATCAGGTGTGCAATAATAGGTTATTCTCCTCATAAACCTGAATTTTTCCTCCTTATCTTCGTGTGGAGAAAACGTTCTGAAAACTGTTTAAAACTTCTCAAAAACTTGCCTATTGCCAATTAAATTTTTTTAAAATTATACAATTATACTTTAATTAAATGATTCAGAATTTTTTTATTAAATAATTTGAGTTGTTTAATATAGTTTTATCAGGGAGTTATGCAGTTATGTAGGTTTAACTCCATAAAACTTGGATTATTTTATGATTTACGCTACTAATTTAGCTTAAAAATGATTACATTACAATAAAAAATAGGCATTAAATAGATTTAATTTAATTAAATTATTTATTAATATGTAAAAGTACGAGTTTAAGCATCCCCTTAATGACCAGTTTGCTACTCTACTCAAGTATGTAGAATTGAATGATCACAGCTCTGTGGAGTAATAAGTTAAAATTAATAAATTTCATGTTTTTAATAACTTTTTCTCCTTAAAATTTCTTAAAATATATGTTCTACACTTTAATCCTTCAAGAAAATAATATATAAAATGATGAGAAAAGATCAGCACGATCAGCATCCTCATCTGGATGCTGAAAGGATACTGACCTTTCCTTATGATCAGGAAAGGTCGGTATCCTTGTAAATTTATGAATTTTTACCTTCTTAAAGGTTTTATAAGGTAACTTTTAAAATATATTTTATGTAAAAAATACTTTATAGAGTTTTATCGATGTTCTATAGTTAAATTTCCAAGTGTGAAGCCACACTGAGAGGTTATTTGTGATCTGACGAGTATGATGTTTAAGTGACAGATAATACTCGATTATCATCACCTCCTGCAGCTTATTTTCATGTTTGTAATCAAAGCTTGACCTCTTAATGTAATAAATTCACATTTTATTTAAAGTAAAGTATCATTTAATCAAGCAGCAGTTCATTTTCAGTCGAAATTTCTACTTTATTTATGACGAGAATTCTCTGTATTTAGATTAATTAAACTTAAAATTTAGTGAGCTAAGATATGCAAAATAAATCCATTAATTCACTTTCTTATTCCATAAATACGAAGCTCCTCAAGAGACGACTTTATGCTGCATTTATCCTTATTTATAGTCTTCTACCTTGAAGAAAGACTCACTATACGAAGGGGTCAAATCTGACATGATTTTGAATCTTTATAGCATTATTATGTTAATCTACAGTTAAATAAATCCCTAAATTATAAATATAAATGCTTCTGATGGAGTTATTTATAGAATTAATTTTATTTTTAATGATACAATTTGCATCATTTGCGTGAAAATTCATTAGGAGAGAGTACCAATTATTTTCTTATTTAATTCAAAATTTGAATGATTTTTAATGAAAATATTGTAATTTTACACACTTATAGGAGGCTCCAGAACGTAAGAATGAGTTTAAAATTCGTGAATTTTGCAAGAGAAAGATGCTTTAATGGCAAACTTTCCTGGTACTCCAGAATGGATGGCCAACATGAATTCAAATATAAAAATAATAATAAAAAAAAGAAAATAAACCTGTACTTGCATCAAGAACTGCATTAATGAATCTGTCAGGAAAATAGGTCTACTGCATTTTTATCACTAAGGACATATTTCACGTAAGACGAAGGTAGACAAGAATCCAAGATGAATGGCGCCCACTTCGATCACTGCTAGCGACCATTCCTGTTGAATCAGTAGTAAAATTAATCACTAGATCATAAAAAATGAAGTTAAAGAATCAAAATTACACTCGTGGGTCCTTTTTAATGGGTTAAAATTTAAGAGAAGGATGCAACATCCACCTCCAAACTCTGGAGAAAGTAGGTCTCGGATCTTGTGCAAATTAGGGGTTGAAATTGTGTTTATGGCACTAAAATCGTATGAATTTATGATTTATGTGGGGGTAGAATTGAAGAAAAGGATGAAGAATGTAGGTTTGAAGTTAAAATCTGGCAATAAAAATATATAAGGAAGAAAAGGATGCAGTTTGATGCATACAAAACATCTGGGAGTTAGAAAGAAACACGAGTAAATTCTGTTGTACGAGTATGAATAATTGAATAGTAATAAAAAAAAAGGAATTAACTGCTGTTTAACTTGGAAAAATAAAAGAAAAATGCGGTTAAACTAGTAATTATCCGACTGTTAACTAAAGAAAAAGCAGTTAAAGTACAGTTTATGCATTATAAAATAGTTCTATTTGTTTGTTTTTAACTTCTATTTTGTTAAAATAAATATTTCAAATTGTAAAATATAATAAAATTTATATTATAAAATATTATAAATTTAGTTTTGGAACAAAATGGCTGCCGAAATATCAAAACTGGGTGTAATATAGCGAAGAAATTTATGCTAATCTCCGGATTGATGCAGATTTATTGATGCTAAAAGCATCAAAAATCCAATGATGATGATGATGATGATGATGATGATGACAAGTAAAAAATTAAATTGTTAGATGTTTATTTTGTATTTAAAACACGAAAATATACCATGTATATAATCATCTTCGCATTTATTAACGGCGAAATTATGAGAAAGATGTTGATGATGCTGAGAGATCCAGAGGAATCTCCAGCATCAGATGTGATGGAGATGTATCTAAAAATAAGCATCCACTTCTCAGAATGCGCTTTTCTAGTAGCCATTTTGTTCGAAAATTTTAATTTCTTATAACATATAATTTTAGATTCATATTAAATTTATTAAAAAGTACTCTAAAATGTATACATGAACAAAGCATCTGTCGTTTCTGCTCTCCAAATTGAAGAAAATCTCAGAGGTTTTTATAAATTTTGAAGTTGACACTAGGAATTTAAGATCAATTTAGTAAAATTTCGTAAATTCTATCAATAATTTTGTATTTTTTTATCAGAAATTATTAAGTCCTGTTACATCTCTTCACTTCGTTGATTTTAAAATGTGCATATTTAAAATAATAATAAATATAAAAAGAACAAGAAACGTATTATCCTTGAAAGAGTGCAATTAAAAAAACAAGAATTAGAAATTTTATTGCAAACAATAAAAAAATGCAGCAAAAGTTAAGTTTTTCCTGACTTACCGGTCTAAATTATGGAGTAGCGACGTCTTTCACCTTTGACCTTTAATTCGTGTGGGTAGAAGTTCTGGCAAAAACTCAGATAAAGGTGTATATAAACCTGCCAAGTGTTCTCTGCGCTTCGATCGTTCGATCAACACTAAGTTAGATCGATCATGATTCAAATATAATAATCGAAAATCGATGATAAACGAAAATTTTAAGAGAAATTCGAGATTTTATAGCCTGTATCCTTTGTTTTTCTTAAGTATTAGAAGTTAATTTATGTTTTAAAAGGTTTTATGGAGCTTAGAAGTAGAAAATATTAATATTCTGACATCATCCTTCAGACCTTATCAATTGAGGTTGCGGAGTTAAAGTGCATCTCGGATTTCTTCTTTAAAAGGGGTCCACGAGTGTCGAAATCGATTTAAATTACGAAATATTTACGCAGTTTTCCCCTTACAAGTTCAAAGTTTTTTTGGGCGCATAAAAACAAAGAAGGTAAAGGTCTGGAGAAGTGAATGTAGTTTCGTCTTTCGTAAGCATTTTAAGCTTATGTAATCTAATATTTTGGAAATTTATAAAACTTTCAGGTGCTCGAGTAGATACTAAAGTAATTAAAACAACCGCCAACTCGGATTGATTTATTTTCAAGTTGTTAAGATGTAAAAAAGTCAAGAGATGTCCGAGATCTTATAGATTCCTCCTGAGATTTAAGAGCTTTTATAAAGATGAATTGAGGACCCTCCTTTATTATCTCCAAACCCTGGTGTACAAAATATATTTCTGTATCACATAGAATCCTATAGGCACCATATAATTTAGCAAGGATCTTATTGACACCATAAGAATCAAAGAGTTCTATGGTGTCTAAAGATGTTTTATTGAGAAATATGGCGGCCAGAAAGCTCTTACTAAGATATACGAGGTGAAATTTTATTGTAGAACCTCAGTGATATTCAAGCCGTGTAGCCTATAGAGTTCTAGCTAAGATGTATAAATCTAAAACATATTAAATAATCTCCCTCATCCCGGAGCAACCTACTAATAGTTAGCAGGAGCACCTTAGACTCTTAACAAAAGCCTCATACAACGTAATAAGAATCAGTTCAAAGAGCTGTTAAGTAAGCAAAAAGTCTTTTGTAAGATGTGTAAGTTGAAGATAAATGATTCAAAGATTAAGGTTTATGGCAGATTAAACGTGGTTTTTATGGTATATCGGAGTTACTTGCAGCGTAAAGCCCACAATTCTGTAACAAGAATTCTTAGAATTAAGTCTCCTAAAGACAGAAGAGAGTGGATTTTTTTACTTTTTTTCAATTGTAGGAACAAAAGTAATTCTTTGTAAAGTTAAAATCCTAAATAATTCAACAGCAAAATATTTAAAATTAAAATTAGTTAAAGGTTTTAACCTTTTCTTCTCTCTTCTTCCTTCTCAAAAACTAGTTAACAGGCTGCCAACTGCACTGTTTCTATACAAAAGAACGTGTCTAAAGTGTCATTTCGTCTACTACCAACGAGTTTGAAAGGCAATTACAAGGCAATTAGCCTTTGTTAATTTACTTTGTGCTGATTTAAAACTAAGGAAACACTTTTTACAGGAAGCCAATGAGCTTTAATAACTAGTAAAAGTGGGCCTCATGTGTATTAAAAGGGTCGAAGGTCAGTTTTTCTACTTTTTAAATTATGGAAACCACTTGAAATTTTAATTGTTTCAGCCACGGGCTCTTCTGTTTTACACGTCACAACTACTTACTATTCGATTTGAAAACAAAGGTGCGTAAAGTTCTAGTTGGTGTGCAGAAAGTAAATTTCGTATTATCATACGACTTGCCTTCGATCTTCATAAATTGTTAGATTAAACCCACGCAACACCTTCTAACTTTCGTTTCGAATTAGCATTCAGAAGGTTATTTCTTCCTGTAAAATTCTTTGATTGACTTGACCAAGTGTTGTTCGCTCCCTGTGGGGCCTCTCTAATTATCAAATGGTAATTTTGACTTCGTGTGCGTAAGGTAAGGTGGTTAAAGGCACGAAATTAAAGTTGCATGTAGGCCATTATAAAACTATCAAATCCTCAATAGGATTTAATACAGACCAAGTATTGTTCAGGATAGAATAAGAACCCCTATCTTGCTTTTTTCCCATCATCAGAAAGGTCTTTTCTCCAAGGCTTATCTTCATGTTTATCCTATTTTAAAAAGGTGTAAATTATGCATTTTTCTTATGAATTTATGAAGAGATTTCCAGGCAAACCACAAAATAATTTACTTTTATTTATAATTTAACTAAGATTTTTTTGTTTTTTCCGCTTAGGAATGTCTACGAAAGTCATTTTAATAACTCACTTCATATTCGGTTTAATAATGCAATTAAATATATGTCAACTCATTAACATTCAACTAATCAAAGTAAAGGGGGAAAAAGTAGTAAATGAACTGGTTCTAAATCAGTAACTAGTACTCCATCATCAACTATCTCGAACCCGAGGGATGGGTTATGTATAGGCCCGACCTTACACGACTCCACATACATTTGGCGACAGCCATTGGCCTACTTATTCACGTGATCGCAACCAGTGACGTGTAACTACGAATCTTGGACAAATACAAAAAGTATTTTTTATACCAACCCTCTTCAGAGATGCAGAATTCCTCCTCACATCCTCCAATCAATACTATGGCAAGTAAAGGGTTGTTCTTCATTATTCTCCACGTAAGTATTATCAGAAGACTTTTTCTGTGTTTTGTATACTTGTACAAAACTATTAGCATATTGATTTATATATTTTTAATTCTATTAAATTAAACAATTCCGTTTATTTAGCAGTATAGCTGTGCATCTCTCACAAACACGCGAATCGTTATGCCGTAAAGATTATTTAATCTTCTAATAAAAAAAAAACTTAATAATAAGAATTGCCGAGGCTTTTAGAAGGTATTTTACAACCTTCTGTACGATTATCTTCAATTTCGTGACGATAAATCTTGAAAAAATACATGTGTATCCATGTTAAATCTAGCGTGCTACGCAGCGGGTCGATTCTTCAAACACTTAAATAAACTATTAAATATACTCTAACCGGTTGTTTATAGTGTTTATACGCGTGGCATACGATAATAGACGGAATAAAATGTTTTATCTCAAAAATATAAATTATATTTCCCTTTTGCAACACGTTTTTTCATTGAAGATTCGTTACGTGTTACGTATGGTCAACCGATCTCGTATGTAAAGTTAGGTCATTCGTGACAATTCTCCCCTTTATATTTTCGTCTTTTTTGACCTTTAAGTAGCGAAGGACGACTCATTTTCTTTATTTATAATGTAAATTATAGCGTGTTGTTACGCCGATTCCGTTAGTTGACAAGGTTATTGAAACTCTAACGTTTTTATTTAGCTATAAAACACGCTCAAGTTTCGATTTTCTTACAGAATATTTAAGCTAATTTTTATGTATTTAAATTATTTAAATTAAAATTTATATAATATTTTATATAATTTTGAATGATTTGAAGTTTAAAGATTATTTGAATTTTCTTAACTATTTTTTTATAATTTATAAAATTTTAAAGTATAAATTTTCTTAATTTATTTTTATTTTATTCTAAACTTAAAAGAAATTAAAAAATAAAAAGAAATACATTAAAAGATGATTATTATTTTTTCTAACGACGTAATTTCCGCTTAAGATGATTTAACGGAAGTATAATTATGAATGAGTCCTCCTAGTGGCGAAGTGTAGAATTAATTACAAAATGTTTTATGATATTAATATCGATTGTTTTTAGCAAGTTAATTTATTTAATATATAAATTATTTTATTTTGTTTTATTATTAATATTACTAATTGAGATGGGATGTTGAGCAATTTCATATAGTGTATAGTTTATTTATTACCCTTGCCAAAATCTGAATTTAAAATCCCTAATACAACTTTTATAATAAAGTAGAATGATAATGATGATAGAGTTTAGGGTGTATCATTGATTCTTTCTGACTTGAGAACCCTAATACGTCCTTATAATCTTATCTATTATGGATTCAGCCATTCAGATGTAAAGAATAGGCACCTCATGAAAAATTCTTGAGGTTCTTCAGCCACACTCGAATCTAGATCTGAGAGTAGCAAGCTGATGCCTTGACAGCATCATTTATCTGGCTGTCTTACCAAATTATCCGTTCTTATGCAGTAATATACCATTGTTATACAATATACATACTTCCTTCTGTTAGTTCATAACAAATGTGCTCATGTATATTACTTTCTAAATAAATTTCCAATAAACGCAATAGAAGTTATATGGAATTTTTAGAAAGTATTTGGCTTTTTTCCAATTTCGTGATGCTAAATCCTCAGAAAAATTTACACCCTTTGCTCCAATATTTCTCGTAAGTTTGCAACTTTTATCAATTATAATTGTGTATAACTGAATACGTTGGTTCGATTTCGAATACAAAAGACCTCAAATACATAACGAACAACAGATTATTTACGTGATGCCACGAACTCGTTCCAATATGTAAATTAGTAGCGAACACAATGTTCATGATCTAGAAGCACCGATAACATCACTACACAGTCTCTTTGACATGTTAATTAACTAAAATTCACTCGTTAATATTAATTGAAGTATGAAAATTTAGAAGTATTCAATCTTATCTGTTAACATTTCTCTGCTGGAACACTATAATTTGAGGGTATGATTCGTGAACTTCAAATAACGTCACTGATCATCACCCTTAACAGAATTTACAAATGGTCTTCTATAGTAGCAACTCAGCAAGGGTGGTTTTTTATCGTAAGGATAATCAAAGCAACAAACTGTACTTTATGACCAAATAACACGCGAACTGCTTGAAAGTCGCTTTAATCTTCTTATGTTAATTTTGATTTTAACCCATTTCACACGATTTTCTCCACGATTTAATTCTTTCATACCATTAAAAGATAATATATGCCATATTAAAAACTATTCTCTAGCAATGGAAACAAAACCCATTTCTAGAGAATAGAAATTTGTAATGAATAAGAGGGAAGCCATTTTGCTTCTAATGGAATAAAATCAAAATGGCTTTCTCTTATCCAATTTTTTTTGGCTACTCTAACATTGAATTCCTTCATGGTTTTAGCTTTTTTTTTAAATTTATGTATCAGCTAAGTAACTAATTTAACTAAATATCAAGGACTTCCTACAAATGCAGAAAAATTATACGTGAATCATTTTTAACCTTTGACCTTTCATGTATAAGGAGATTTATGTTTAAATGTAATTATTATGATTAGTTTCAAGGATAATATTTATATATAATATTCAAATAGTTGTTAAGCTAAACTGTTTTCCACGTGACCTCAAAAAAATGGTTGTCAGGTATAGAGATCATCCGCCATCTGTGGACGAAATTACGAACTAAAGGGGTGAGTAAGTTCTCTGATAAGAATTTCTAATTAATATATGTATATATATTTTTTAATTTTAAAATTAATTAATTAATTAATTAATTAATGTAATAATAAAATTAATCATTTGAAAATGTATAAAATTATGTTTTTTTTTATTAGCTGTAAAAATACCACAAAACATTTCATTAAATTACAAAGCAAATTTTAGCCTAGAAAGGCAATTTTTTTAATGTAAAGTATAAAAATGGCGTCACATAATTAACCAAACCATTGAAAAGAAGAAAAATCAGTAGAATTTTATCGTTGGATCCGGTTTTCGTTAATGACTTGTTGAGCTTTCTCGACATCTTCTTCAGTTAAGAATGGGATCTCTTCGTAACCAATGTTATCGTTAACGTAGTAGAAATCTTTAGCTTTCTCGCAGGGGATTGAATCCTCTGGATAATTACAAGTTAGAGAAAGTTGATTGAAGATTGTCAGATTCCCACAGAAGAAGCTATATTGCTCGCTCTCTTGGGTACCATCAGCGTGGGTTATTGGATTGCAAATGTGAAAGATCTTGCATTCGTTGTCTACATCAGCGTAGTAACCACGACCTAAACCTTCGCAACTGAATGTAGTCTTGATAGATTCAACTATTAATTCGGCACCATCTGGTAAATCGTACGCTCTGCGCTTTACCTAATTAAAAAGTAGAGCCATCAATTGATCCGAGCTTATACCACTGGCACTAATCTTTATATATATATAAAAAAAATTAATTTTAAAATAATTATTACGAAAATTTTAATATTAAATACGTTAATATTAAGTTTTTTATTGAAGAAATTGAATTTATAAGCCCGAATTTATAAATGCAATACGGGGATCTTCATGAGAAGAAGGGATGCAAACTGTGGAGATTCATCCAAGATTTGATTTTTAGTTAATTTTTTCGATCTGAAACTTAATTTTAATTAAATTTAATTCTAAATTAAATCATTAATTACGTAAATTCTCTTTAAAAATTTGATTAATCAATCAACTTTTAAGATTATGAACTTCTTCAAGGAATCCACAAATTTAAACTTCTGAATGAAATTATTTATAATTATAATTAATTGAAAAAAACCACGTATTTTAATTAAAAACTCACATATTTATTAATATATTTTTAAGTTTAAAATTATAATAAACTCCAAACTCACCCTAGGCAATGCCACTGCAACAATTATTATCATAGCTGCAACACGAAAGTTAACAAATTACTTTTTCGTATGTAATTGTATTTATTTTTATTAATTTAAATGCTTAAAAAAGAAATAAAATTAGTAAAAAATATTCAAGGAAGTAAAACAATTGCATGTGTTTATTTTTCCAGCTTTCTGTTTCTTCTGTACATTGTAATTTATAAGGATTTTCATGGATATATTCTGGACTCAACAGATGTTTTCTCATTAATTGTTACACGTAAAACTCTTCCTGCTATCAAGTAGGTCAAAATTATTTACTGTTTATCACTTAATTACAGTAATATATATATATATATATATATTACAGATATAACAATAAGCATTTTTTAAATTAATTTACTGGTTTTAAACGGGTTTAACTTGTGTAGGTATTTTTTTTAAATTCTAAATCTCTGTAATTATTCGCATATAATGCGCACTAAAGTATAATAATCTTAATTATATTTTTAATTAAAATTAGGTAAAATATAATTAAAATTTTAGCTTACCGATCACAAAATATTTGACCATTGTTAAGTAATCCTTTAGCGAGAATTCGTAGAAGACAGTTGGATGTGTTTTTTTTTTTATGACCTTCCTCACTAGAGAAAAGCGAGAGAGGTTCTGAGATGGTAGAAGGACCCTCTGGGATTTTTTATATCTTAGGGACCAAACTAGGGGGATCCGAAAGGTGAAAGGTCGTCGAAGTCCTCGTTCATTTCTCGAAAGAAACGTGACGAGAAGACAAGAAAGGGGGCAATTAAACAGGTAAAGGCCCCATAGACACCGTTAGAAAACGGCTCCTCGGGCTTTTGTCTAGAGAAATTACCGAAAAATAGAACTATTAGAACTGTTCTAAATTGTAAAAATGTGTATTCAAGATAAATTGTAATAGCGTGTGAGATTAATTTTCTCTTAAATACAATGAGTTTATTGATAGGTTGATTCGAAAAATCTTTAGATTATTTTCCGGTATCTTTGAGAAGAAAAAAAAATTATATCGAATTGTATATTTTAGAACAAAAGAAGAAAGGAGGAAAAAGTAAAATGGTGTGGCCTCTAGGACATAATATCAGCATTCAAGGCTATGCGGGTCCTCCAATTTACTGTATAGTAAAAATGGGGAGCGGTTTGGGTGTTGAATGTCTACCCTAAATTGAAATGGTCTCCAGGCAAATTGGATGAGATAAGAAAGAATGAAAAGTTAGCTTTATTAAGCAACTAGTTCCTTTTTTTTTTTTAATGAGTCATATCTAGTTCAAGATAGGTCCCATCACTCTCAACTTGTCTTTCTTCATTTACGTTATAGAAAAAAGAATTTTAATTATTAAAATGAGAGATGATATTCGTGTTTAACAGCTTAATTACTTACCATACAGGACTTAATGAGGTTATTATCATAAACAATTCGTTTCTGATACGGTTGATGGATGAAAATGATTCGTAGTAGAACCATCTTTATTCTCTTCGTTATGGGAAGATCCAGAATAATTATCTTTAAAATTATGCTACTATTACCTCTAGTTGACCCATTATTGTTTTATACACTAATTATGCACGTAATAATTCAATTCTTTGAAAGATTATAAAGATTTTTAAGGTCTTAACCGGGGATACTTCCTGCTCACTTTCATACAAAGTGTCATGCCTTCCTCCGCCCATATAATACCAATACTTATAATCACCCCCGCCTAAATACTTTTATAGGTTGGATGAAACGTTCTACAAGTAGAAATTACCAGACACACCAAGAATCTTTCGAAGTTTCGAGGCCTGAAAAGGGGTGCTGCTACTCCACCAAATTGTCCTCTTCGTGGCAAGGCCTCGAACGTCAGAGCCCACACGCGTTAAAGACCTTTAACTTTATTAACTTAACGGTAATTAATTATATTTACAGCCATCTCGGAAGCGATAATTTATAACTAGACCCATCCTCTTGTTTACAATAAAAGATTTAAAATGATAGCGTTGAAGATAGAGATTAAAATCTTCGTGTGTTTCCAGACGTAAATTAAAGTTTATTTTCGGCAGGTGCAGACAAACTTCGTGACAGACATCCCCCAGGCAACACCCTTCATGGCCCTTCCTGTACGGAATGGTGTCTGCGACCTTGTACTTCAGTACAAGACTTTACTAATAGAGTTTTTTAGTTGTTGTTTGACTCCTCCTAGAAGAGGCCCGAAAATTGCGGATTGAAATAATATTTTGGCCTACATTCACAAAAATACAATGACAGAAAGTAAGGAAGAATCGTTCTTCTCTATAACAATGTAAGAAAGTATCTTACAATGCTTAAAATTGACCCCGTTTGATTGACAAGTCATCTACTTTACGTGTCAGATATTAACAAGATCCATAATTTAAAAGTAGTTTAATTGAATTTTATATAAAATCTAATTGTTTATAACCGATTAAAACTTCGTTTTTATACCTTTCTTTTGATATTTTGTATTATTTTTCATAGAAATTTCACGAAAATAAAATTGCAAACATGACTCAGCATTCAGGAAACCATCTTAATCTTCATAAATCCGTACAAGTTAGTGATATTTTGTATAGAATTTAAGAAATTAGATTTTTATTTATAATTTAAAGCCTTTCTAGTTAAAATATCATCGGAATTCTTCTCTTTAAACGTTGAGAAAGAGTAAAAAGTAGGATAATGTTCGCCATAGTTATGTTACATCTTCAGCAGACATTATTTATAGAGAAACAAGTAAAAGAAGTGGGTTACGACCATAATTCACTTAAGAAATGAGAAAAAAAATCAAGAGAAACTCGAATTGTTTTTTCAGTTTGCTTGCTTTTTATTATTACATGAGTATAAAACAATATATTATATACATGTCTTCAACAAACAACAGCTACCATTGTGAAAAATGGGATTTTTTTTTAATAGAACGAAATGAGGCGATGCAGTCTCACAAATGTGCACAACATGGAAAGCAATAGGCTTTCACCCAAGCCGACTTCGTGAGTCTCCTGGTAATTGGACGTGTCTTACCACCAAAAAATTGGACAGGAAAGGGATGGGCTTCGACAAGGACATTCCGAGGACAATACATTTTTTTTTTTTAATATATTTATATATTTTTTATGAGTTTTGATGCTGTTATGCGCTGTGATTACTTACAGAATGCAGTTAATATTGACTCGTTATGGTTTGCTGGATATACAGTCCATCACGACTAACGAGGATCCAGTAAAGTTGCCATATTGGGATCATCGACGTCCTCTTTGAGATTCGATGGCCTGGTTGATTCTCTGAACGTCTGAATCTTCTAAGAAGTATGCCTTTGGATCTCCGATTCTGTTATTGAGATCGAAGAAGCTCTGTGCTTGATTGCAAGGGACTGCAAAGTCTGGATCAGCACAGGTTAAACTTCCCTGATTGAAAACGGTCTGGTTGCCACAGAAGAAACTGTATTGCTCTACTTCCTGGGTGCCATCCGGATGCTCTATGGGGTTACAGACGTGGAAAATTTGGCAGTTGTTATCGACATCAGCGTAATAACCGTATCCTAAACCATTGCAGCTGAATGAGGTCTTGATGCTTCCTACTATCAACTCTGCTCCATCTGGCAATTCGTATGCTGCACGTTTTACCTATAAAGGGGACGTCTGGATATAAATTTTACACGAAAAACTGTATAAGAGTTTAGAGTAGAGAATATTAAGAGAGCTTTAAACAATAATCTAAGCTTCCATCAATCTTTAAAGTCGATTTAAAGTGAAGTTCTTTCAACCCGTTCTACGGGTGAATGCACTTTCACTAAACGATGCTCACGAGGTGAGGTCAGAGAGGAGGTTATAGATTAAGCTTCCTGATCTCGGAGAAAGGATAAAAATTTCTAAAGAGTTAAATTTATCTTTGTAATTATTAAACTTACCCTAGGTAAAGCAACAGCCAGAACTGTAATAGCGAGAGCTGCAAGAAAGAAAAATGCACGTTAACACTCAAATTGGCTAAAAATAAAGGTAACATAACGTAAAAAAATTACCAAAAACCAAACTTTTAAACATTTTTCTTATATAAAGTGACGTAATCTGTAAGGAGAAGATGTAGAAAGTCTTGTTAAAGATATGCCAAGGGAATAATAATGAAAGATTTAAAAGTTGGCATGGGATCAAGTATCCAAAGGGTTGCTTACCTGCGACGTGAAGTCGTACGAGCAGACGAAATGGCACTGTACATGACCAGAATCCGTTAGGTTTTATATACACCTTGACAGCCCACCCCTGTCTGTTGGGGTCAGCGAGTTGAAGGGTGAGCGAGCGTCCTCGTCCCTTTGAAGTGTGTCAGCAAGAACGTGATGAGTCAAAAGAGAATCGAGACCGGTATGACTGGTAGGGCACAGGTCCCGTTAAGCTTAGAATAGATGGGGTGGAGGATAGACTGATGATGCTTAAAGTCTTCCTTTCACTCGTCACTTTCAGTTCCGCACTCTTCAAAGGATCCTTTATTGAAATTGCTCTCTATTAATTGACTCCTTGCTCCTGCTCTCCTTCCTCAACTTTTCCAACTCACATCAGCTCATACCAGTGAAATTATTTAATATTTTTTAAATATTTTAAACAATTAAATGAAAATACAATTTAAATTATTTTTTAATTCTAAAAATTCGCGTAAAAACGTGAAAAATTCTTCATTTTTCACGTTTTTACGCGAATTTTTATGAAGAATTTTTAAGTAAAAATTTAATTAAATAATTAAAATATATTTTTATTATTATTTTATAAATTAAACAATAATATAAATTTATTACGAGTATGTAAATTAGAAAAAGAAATATATTTGAGACTTTAATTTGCATATAAATTGCTCTTCTTAATGTTTAATTTATTTAAATTCTTTTTTTAAAGAATAAAATAGTATTTTTATATGAATTTTATTCTTCATTAAACCCATTTTAGTGTAAGGAGCACGTTTAACATACCATAAAAATGATTTAATGTTTATTTTCGTGTAGAAAAGAGTGAGATAAGTGGGAGTGTTGCATCATATTTACCTATCGATACAATGTTTAAATTGTATTCACCCTCCGTTCGCGGCTCACCTTGACAGATGAGATGAAGTTTTCTCCTTGGGTTCACATAAAAGTTTGGTAAACAAAATAAATTCACGTGACCAAGTGATTTATTAATGTAATTTCCTGTGGAAAATTGCATTAAATATTGTTATTCTTACAGAATTTAAGTTTTCCTGCGGGTCAAAAATTTCCTGTAAAATTTTCTTATTCACACATATTACAATTTCCTACGAAATTTCATATTTAAATTATAATTTCCTGGATCCACGAGAAATTGAAATTTAGCAGGATCCACAGGAAGAATCTTGTAGGTAATTAGGTTACAGATTATTCTTCCTATAGAATTTATGGAAAGTTACACGTGGAATTTTGGCTCCTGTGAAATAATTTTATTTTTTGGAAGATCAGTAACTAATCCTGTGGGAAATTATTTTAAAAATTGCAATTTCACGTAAATTACAATTCTTACTGTGTATTTGGATTCGTAGAAGTCCATAATTCCTGTAACTTTACGTGGAAAATGGCGTGAAAAATTAATGCTTTACGGTATAAATCATGTAATTAAACAATTCACACATTATATAATTTGTGAGCTTCCACCTTAAATTGCAATTTGTAGGCTCAGAATTGACAAATTTCCAGGTGTTATCTGGCGAATTACAAGCCTTAAGAACTTATAATTTCATAGATTTCTACATAATTTTGTATACTTTTACCCCATATCAAATGAGATAAATGTGCTGTGAACTACATAATGAATTTATATAACGAAGAGAAAAATAAATATCGGTTAATTCGGCCACGAAAAGAGATTTATCAAAAGGAAAATGAGCTTAAACGAAAGTAAAAATAGAGGAAATTTTTTTTTTTTAAAAGGCATAAAAACTATATACATGTCCCCCTTTCTTGGACTCATTCGCTATTTAATAAGAGTTTTAGTAAATGCACCCGCGGGCCGAAGAAGCTCTACGATGCTGTGTCACGAAGCCAACTCGTCTGACCTACATACTACTTGTTCACTCCACCTGCGGCCAGGTACAGTACTTGGCTGACCTTTAACCTTACTCACTTTCCTCGTCTGACTTTACTTACACAGCAAAAATACGATTCTACTAAACCACTTCTGATCATCAGGAATCTTAAAATCGAAAGTCGCGTGCGTGGTTTACCACCCTTTACTAAAAATAGTATCCAAAAACACACGTGTATACGCAGTAAATAATGGCGCGTAGATGATGTGTGACGTAAGAAAATGGAGTGAAGAGTTCTGTTAATAAATTTCTTCGAGAAATTTAATTAAGTAGAGCGCGATGCTTCACATTACCCATTTCGAATCATCGCATAGCTTCACGAAAAGATGATTATAATCACTTCGTGTCACTCTTTTTCCTATCGTGGGAAGGATGATGATGATGCAGTCGATAGGATGAGAATTTCCATAAAGTATGACGCATCATTTAGGGGGGGGTTGATAAAAGTAAATAGCTAACACGCAAGAGACGAAAACATTTTAACTTCACTGTACCGAAACATCCGCGTGTTTATGTCCTTGACTTAATTATTACAGGTTTTCTAGTATTTTTCCACTTTTCTTAACGTAATTTTCATGATGCCACGAACGAAAAAATAGTAATTTTACTTTTTGTAATTTCACTTTTTTTTTAAGTAATATAAATGATGATACCGGGAAAATTTAATTATTATTAATTAATATTAAGTCGTTTTTAATGTTTTTTCAGAGTAGGGAAATTATTTCTGCCTGGGGAATGAAATTATGCCACGTTGAAACCTTCGTACCGTGTATAATGCGCGCTTTTATAAATGCGAAAGGATTGACTTATCTTGAGCGTACATCAAAACGAACAGTTAATAATTGTTAAGTTTAACAATTATTAGCGTGTAGAGAACAATTAATTTTGTTCTTACTTGTTTAGCTTTCGGGAAATTCCGATTTGGTAAAGGGGAACTTGGCATCTCGCGATCTTTCTGACCCACTTCCTTCCGAAATACCGGTTTAACGGTGAAGAAAAGGTTAATATGGCAAAAAGGAGAATCCGTTTGTGATTCTTCCGGGTGCCTCGTGTCCGTTGAGCCTCGTATCATGCGTGCCTCTTCCTTCTTATAAGTTTATGACGTGCGACAAGATTTCCTATATCTCGGATCGCTTTAATCGCGGAGAAAACGTCATTTCCGGTTCTTAAGCGATTTCGGCGCTTTTATTTACGCTAAATTTTACAGGTTACTTTTCCTTAAATCGACTCGTCTCATAAGGAAGAGCACTGACATATATACAGATATCATCCTCCTCATTAAGTAATTCACTTGATTAATGAGTTCTTTGTTTACTATGCTAATTGATAATGTAAATTTAGTATGATTTACGACCTCAACTACCGAAAAAATTCCTATATGTTATGGAGAAGATGAGAATTTCGAAAATGGAACCAGGATAATGCCGCAGTTACACAATCTCAGATGAAGACCCTCGTTTGTTACATAAGAGGTTAGGAAACAATGCGGTTTGTAAGACGTTCAGGTTAAGAAAACTGTATGAAAGATGATCATTCTGGCTTGTATTTACAATCGAGAGAGGCCAAGTTTAATAGAATCACGCTGCAACTTTTTCGTGATTGCTCCCACTGACTCAGAACTGAACAATGTGTGTTTCCGCTCTGTAATTTGGTTGCAGCGATGATTCACGCTTAGTAAGCAAACGTCTTTGAATTATTTTATGGAATTCACGTGTTCCAGCTTTTTGTACGCGTGATACGCGCGCGATTTTATCGCGTCACGCATCGATTTCGTATTCTTAAACGAGAACGAAAATGAAACCATCGAAGCGCTTGTCGCCTTGCAAAGAAGCGCCGCGACACGCGCGCTCTACTCTTCCTTCCATTTCCTTTTATAGATACGAATTGAAAGAGAAATTAAGTAGGAAAATTACGTTTCCTTCCTCCTTCAGCTCGTGTGAAGCGATGGTATGGGCTACGCACCATAATCCAAAAAGCACGCGATCCTCTCGAGATATTATCTATGCGCTCCTTCGCATCGCGTAAGTTAAAAATGGGCTATAAATACCGCTAGTTACACAATCTTCACGCAAAGAGAGGAGCACATACAAGGTAAAATATAATAAAACTTTCTTGAATACACTAAAATCGTGAGCGACATAACGCATTGCAAAGTGGATCTTGTATAAACTACGCGGCCTGAATTCTTATCATCAGTTTTTAAGAAAGAAAATCAACCATTAATCCGCAATTATTATTAATTACTTCACTCTTAACAGCTGGAAACACGTGACCCCAGCCTACGCCTTTAACAATTTGGCAATTTATCTTTAAAAACTCTTTTGTATAGAAAGTAGCACAAAGGATTCTCGGTATAAGAAGATTTTCTTTTATATCGAGGTATATTAATCGATCCTTAAAGTCGATAAGCTCTAGAACATTTTCAATCAGTAAAAGAACGTATCGACGATCGTTGCAAAGTGGATTCAACAAGGGTTCCGGGCCAATTTTGGTACTTCGAAATAAAATAAATGAACTTTGTGGATCCAGAAACCAAAATAGGATGAATGGATGCGGAATTTGTAGATTCAAAGCCCGAAATGAAATAAATTTGTGGGTCCAAAACTTACTTTCAAATAAATGGATCCAGAAGTTTTATTCTGAGTCTACAAGAAGCAATAATGAGCACTGAAAGGGGGCCCCCGAACAGAAGTTAATTTGTAAGTGAAAATGATATATTTTTTTAAGGTTATTTATCTTCTTGATCATCCGTTGACCTAAAAAGTCTTTTGAAAATTCCATTACAGTCATTTTTATCATTCGAATGCTTTCTAGATCCGGTGTGGGCCTCTTGCCCTTAATCTCACTTTCTAAATAAAAAGCGAAAAGATCGTAAATTATGTCTTAACAATGAATCAAACTGAATCCTAAGAAAGAAAGAAAGAAAAAAAGGCCTTCATCCACTTAAATCTTTCCTTATTCTCAGAGGGGGATCTTCAAAAAAAAATGAGTTAATAGTTTTTTAACAGAATTTTGAAAAGTTTAAGACATAAACAAAGGCATGAAGAATGATACCCCTCCTTTTAATGAGTGAAATATAAGTGGCACATGACCTCTACCCAATTTCCATTCACTAAGAGGTATTGTTTCTTTCCCTTTTTTTAATATGGAGTCGACTCCTCCAGGAAGGGCGATGCCAACAGTGCCCTTCTCAGTCATCTGTGGTACGAAATTATGGAACGATGCCATGTGGTAGTGTATTATTTAGCGTGTAATAAAAGCCCAGCCCTTCTGTCATATGCAAATTCTTCCATTCTTTTGACTAATTTGGCCGTTTGGGGTACTACTTTAGTTACAAATTTCTCTTTTCTATTGTTGCGAGGAGTAACGAATTAGTTTAAACGTGTGTAAACACGTATAAAGAAGAGGAACAGAGTAATTAAACGTGTATAAACTTGTATAAAATAGTATAAGAGATTAACTCGTTCTTTGAATAAACGTGCAGCAACGTGGAGTGACTCCGTAAGCTTGTTGCAATGTGAAATAATATGTTACACCTTAAAATTTATGAGAAAAATGTAGGTATATAATAAAAATAAATAAAATTTTAAGTATCCTGTCGAGTTTTTTAATTATTATTTTTATCACATTCCTAATAAATTGCCACTCTTTGGAACCATTCCTTAGATATATTGAGATAAAAAAAATTTATAAAAATTCACACTCTAAATGTAGGAAAACTCACTAAAATCCCCATACTTGTGAATTAAATTTAAAATAAAACTAACATTCAACACGGGTAAGAACTTGTGCCAATTTTTAGACGAGGAGTGCCCATTTCGGCATCACCAAATTTGGTTGATATTTTAAGAAGCGGAGGCTTCATTAAAGAGAAGAATATTACGAATTCAGCATATAACTCGACTTCAGTTGACGAAAAGGTAAAAAGTTCGTGGAGTTCCTGAAACCTCTTGCCCCATTTAAAGGTGGGGTCGGAAGAAGGAGCAAGAACAAAAACCTTCTGGCAAGCGAATGACCCCCTTTGCTGCCATTAAAAGAGGGAAAAATCCATAAAAATAAGTTTCCTATTTTCTTACTTTCCTGGGAGAAAGTGATTTTTTGAGTTTTTATTCCCTCAAACTTTAAGTTTCAGGGAATAAAAACTCGAATCCCTCCCTCAAAACTCGAAGTTGCATAAATCCACGCTTCTATGCTAAATGTGGTTAATTTATTCAATTTAATGGTGTCTAAGTTAAAAGTTTATAATATTTTCTTATGTAGAAGTTTATAGCCCTTTAAACTACATAGAAACTAACTCGTAGGCATTTAACTACTTAAAATTATTACTGTAAAAATTGATGTCAGAATAAATTTTACAAGGAACTAATGTTGACATAAATCACCTGAATTTTAAGTTTCTTTTACGCATTTAAAATGAAGAAAAAAAAAATGAATTGCTACTACGCTCAGACGTGATACAATCTTACACCGCCCAAGGGTGCAACTCCTGTAATGTGCATAAGTTGCTCTACTTTAAACATCGTTAACAGGTGCGACGGTGGTATAGTGGTTAGCATAGCTGCCTTCCAAGCAGTTGACCTGGGTTCGATTCCCGGCCGTCGCATATTTTTTTAAATAATTTTTTTAATTATGTGAGGGCGTCATTTGTTACACAAAAAGCATCCTCACATTGATGTAAACGATGAGTTTAAAACCCTTCCTATAGTTTTATGTGTAATTTTCGAGGCATCTGTCTATCACAATTGTTATAAAACAGGATGGAGATGATACCTTAAACACGAGAAAATCCCAAATTTAGTTTTGAATGTTCTGTGCCACGTTATCCTCGGTGCAAAAAGGGCAATTGCTCGAAATTTCCCTCCAACAGGAGGTCCCAGAACAATCTTGCTTTTATTTAAAAAAATATTCCTCAGTGGCTCAGGCGGATTTGAATTAGGGGTCCCCATCTAGTGTTGACTTCAAACATTTTTGTTTGGTGGAATTTCCCGGTATCCACATTCGTTTTTTAACGTGCTGTACTAGTGCACCCTGCACTTGTGCCAAACAAGCAATTTAGGGACCCCTGATATGGACCGAATTGAAACTTCGATATTTTTACTACAGTAACGAGTATATAAAAAATTGATTTGGGCCTCCTGTTGGTGGGGCCCCAGTCAATTTCCCTTCTTCCCTACATGATAACGAGCTACTGTATTTCCCCCAAATAAAAATGTCTGAATTCGAATTTGTCTGGACCATCACAATGAAATGATAACGCGCCACTGGGTGTTCTTGCTCCTTGTATAACGTAACGGGAGCCATTTTGGATTTGTGTAATTAACGTGTACGATGCGAGATTGGTAAAGAGGCCACCCAATTATTGAAATTAGGATGGAAGACGGGGATGACTTTCGACACGTGCCACTGTCAGCGTAAGTAGTGAAAGTGTTACTTTGTCTCCAATCTTACAAAACCGGAATGTGTAAGGCAATTTTGATCAATAATCCATCACGTTGGCTCTATTCTAATAATCTATTTTTGGATAAGCAGGAGAGGGTGGACAATAGAGAATTCTAAGTATATATTTAATAACATCTACGATAAATCGCTTCGTAGCAGAATTGCGATTGTTCTGTAGCATTATTGAGAATGGCTTCATCATTATTCATAAATGGGAGGGATTTACAATGTACTGTACATCCTTGTGTAGTCCATTTGAATCACTCGTATCTTAACAATACATGTTTATCTATTTTAAAAGAAATCCGGTGCTTGAGGAAAAATGAAATACGAAGAATTTGCTACATTTGTAATGCTATTTGTCAGTGGGAAAACGGGGTTAACTATTTATCAATACAGTTTTTAACTGGACAAGGAAAGTAATTGTATTGTTCGTAGTTGAACTCTGTTTAGAAATTACAGGAAAAGTTTTGATAATGTTATTTATATTGGTCAATCCAAAATAAGCAGTTTTATTTTAAAAATATAACCCGATAAAGTATAACACGACCTAGAAGGTTATTCTGCACCCCATTCTGACGTCACTCTCCCTTTATCTTACTTGTCTCTTAACACGAGAAGTTTATATCAACAGAATATATTAATTAATCGGAATTTTTGATTAAGAAGGCGAAATATTAAAATTTCAAGTGTAATTTTGACATAATTACAAAACACTAAACTCGTGAGGCCCTTTGCTAAGTACATATCAAGAGGTAGTCTCTTACGTGGATATTTACAGTGGCGCGTTATCCTATGGGCAAAATGGGCAATTACTTGGATCTCCCACCAATAGGGGGCCACAAACCAATTTTTTATAAACTCATTACTGTACTAAGAATATCGAAATTTAAATTTGAACCATATATGGGGACCCTAGATTGCTGGTGTGGTGCAGGCGTAGGGTGTATTGACGAAGCGCAGAGATGGCGTTGAAATAGAATGAGGATACCCCAAAATTTCCCGAACGAAAATGTTTGAAGTCAATACCGTACATAGGGCCCCCTAATTCAAATTTGTCTAGGACCCCATGAATCTATAACGCGCCACTGGATATTTACAAGAATATATACGAGGCTCTTCTTCCTCCACTAAATAATCGTAAATTTAAAAGTCCGAGGCCCTAAATTTTAGCCTTATAAAGAGGCCCTAGGCCGTAGCTTGTCTAGCTTTTGTGTAAATTTGACCCTGGCTGGACTAATTGAATATTGGGTAGGAAATCTTGGAGAAAGCATGCAAAGAAAAAAACAAATGGATGTACTGTATAAGATAATCTTTTCTAGGTAAATTATGGAGGGGATGATGCTAGAAGAGGAAGCTGTACATCTGTCTGTCCGCTGGAAGAGATTAAAATGTGAAAAAAAGCGAAAGGAAGGCAATTAATGATGCCCACGAACATCGAAATTTATCATTCTTAACAAAGAAATTAAAACGAGTCAACGCCGACACGAACATGTTTCGTGAATGTAACTATTTAACACGAACAATCTTCGTTCATTTATAGTGATTATATATCCAACAATTTATTAATATAAATGCATTAAAGCTTCTTGATTCTGATTTAATTCTTAACATGCTAATCGAATATATTTGTAAAGGGTAACCTGCTTCTTAATTAGCATCAGAATGTTACAGAATCGAAACAAAAAGCTTAGATTTTCTGCAATTCATACTTTATTTATTTATACAGAATATTTAATTATGGTTTGACAAAGTTTTATTAATTGAGACAGAGAATTTCCTAGGAAGAAAAAGGACTGTTAGTTGCACTTATTCTTATAAAAAGTACTCTACTAAAGAAGAGTCCTCTCTTCTTTGCTAATCCTTTGCAATTCTTCTTATTCTATCTTTGAATGCATTGCAATCCTTTGCAATGCATTCAAAGAGAGAATAAAACAATAAAAGGACTATCCTTCCAGTTATCTTTAAATGTATGCAAATAGAAACCAGGACTCTTCTGTAGAGTCCTTTTCTTATTATCTATTTATATTTTGCAAAATGCAAATACATTTCTAACCGCAATTCTACGGACTATCCCTCATTTTTCTCTTATACTTCCGCCAAAAATTCGTTCATATTTATATATTTTTAAAATTAATCACGTCACCTAATATAGTTCTTGGTCAGGATAGGTTCAAAACACAGTCAAAGAAGCATAGTTCTCAGCCAAGCATATTATCAAAAGAAGAATCTCCAGGAGAGTCCTGTTCCTTAGTACTTTGCAATACGTGCAAATAACGAATAAAAATTCTCTACAGACATATTGATGCAAATAATTCACGACGATGGCGAGCAAAAGCCTCCCCCATTTTTCCCCAACAAAAAAATACATTCATATTGTTAATTTTTCTTAAAAATAACACATTAATCACACGTAATATATTACTCAGCCAAGTATTTTTCTCGGTCATTTTAAACAAAGCAAGTATTTAATTAATTATTCCAGTTTCGAAGCTGCCATTATAATTTATCTTCGTGGGATGTTTGATTACATTCGAGGATACAGAGAGGAGCTTTTTTTCATAGTTGTTTCCCTTACAATAACTATTATCATGCGGTGTGATTTATGTTTACCGAGTAACAATATCCGCCTTTCTACAGTGGATAGAAAATTAAAAACGTGAATTAATTCTTGCAGAGTCTTTCAGACTGGGTCCGAGTCGTTGGCCCGACTGTGAAATTGGCATTCGATTCGCCTTGAATGGTATCCTTGCAAAGAGGAGAATCGAATTACCATTCCATACGAAACACCTGTTCGATTAACTTCACTAGATTAACGTCTGTTGCATCAATTTAAACATCATTTACAAACAAAGAGCCGGTCTCCTAGCTTGACCTCATACATCATTGATAACATCTCCCGAAGGCATAAATCCCGGGTATATCGGATCTTTGACGCTATTGGGAGGGATTAGATGCCTCTTAAATAAGATATAAAATACGAGAGGGCGTTTGCTTGTTCGTAGGTTTGAGAAACTTCCCATTACCACCCACAAAATAAATATGGAGAACCCAGCATTGTGGTAATAAAAATCCTCTATTCATCTATAAATTAACTATATATTTTTTCTTTTACTATCTGAAAATTTCATATAAAAAAGAAAGATTTTTCTGTGTTTATCACACACATTTAAACGTAGAGTTTTTCAGACATCTAGTAGTAAAAATTCCCCCATAAAAACGAAGGTTTCGTGCCACTGTAGCATTTAATATACAGCATCTTCGAGTTCTCTGACGATAAAGTCCTTTATTAAAGATTCAGTGGTTTTCTGGTCCTTCAGCATCTGTAAAATTAATATATAAAGATTTCGGAAAATCTATAAATAAATATATAAAAAAAAACACATAAAATACGGCTTTTCTAGTCCTTCATTGCCCATAAATAAATACTTACAACATCTTTGAACCCTCTAATTTAAAAAATCAGAGGTTTTCTGACTCTTTTACTATTTTTACAGATAAAAAAGCGATGGTAAGGAGACAGATACAGAGGATTTCTGTCCCTTATCATCCCATATTACCCTATAGAAGAGAAAAAATATTCTTATTTTTAGTAGATTTTTCTTATCACCAGAAGGCTTAAAATTATGGGATATTTATGGAATGATAAGGGAGAAATCCGGTTTTTGTCTCCTTACCTATCCCTTTTATCATATTTATACACGAAGAAAGGGGTGGTAAGGGGGTAGAAATCCTCTGTTTCGGTCAAAATGGAGTGTGTGATGATATTCCATAGTAAAACACCTTATAAAAAAACTACATGTTTTTTGTTTTTTTTACCATTTTTACAGATAAAAACAGGGGAATATAAGGGAACAGAAACAGAGGATTTCTTTTCCTTATCAACCCATAATTCTGAGCCTTCTGGTTATAAAAAAATCTATTAAAAATAAGAATTTTCTTCCTCTTCTTTCATTAATATGGACATGGCGGGCTCTGTTTTCCTGCGGTTAATTTTCATTCTCCCTTTATTCTTCTCTCTGAAAATTATCTGCCCTCTTTTTACTGCCCATTAAATAAATATAAAGATTTCTGTAAGAAATTCTACATTAAAAAAAAAAAAGAAGCAACTGCGAGATAATTCGCTTGATTAATTCCACGATGCGAATTGGGTGGAAACTTGCTACTCTTTTCCACTAGATACCGGCATTTTTTTTATTTTTTGGGGCCATTCTGTCCGTTTTATCTCATTTTTAATGGGCTTCCGGGTTTGATTCGTTCGGGATAGGGCCAGGATCCGTAGGAGTTGTTTCTTACCTTGAGATAATCTAGGGGTGAAAGGTGAATAAAGATCACCTCCACGGTTTCTAAACGCTCTTATTTTCTGATCACATGGTCCTGGAGTAAATGTAAGGGCCCCACAGGGACACCTGTGCAGTAATAAGAGTTAAGGAGGTCATCTATTTTAAAACGGGACTCATTCAGAAATTTCTTCACGTCGATTTTTGATCGTTTTTTCTATTAATTTTTTAAAAAAAGAAGTAAAAATGCTATTTATAATAAAAAATTATATAGTAAATGTATTGATACAGACTTTACCCAAAGTAAAAGTCAATTAATACTAACAAAAATCCTAATTTTATACAAAAAAAACCTTAATCTTTATCTAAAAAATCCAAATTTTATCATAAAAAACCAAAATTTGATCCAAAAATGGTAAATTTTATTTGAAAAAAAGCAATAAATTACCACCTCGACACTTTTTTTTTTTATTTAAAAATAGCATATTTCAAATGGAATTTTTCCATATTTAAACAACAATTTAAACAGTGAAAGAAATCTTAATCACCTTGAAACAAATATAAACATCGGAAACAATAAAGTTTTTGTTCAATTTACTTCAAAAATTCTTCGTTTCTCGAGTTGAGAAACAGGTTTTCGGATGAAAATAACTTTGAAAACGGTAAGAAGATATACCCGAAACGTCCTTCGAGGAAAAAAAACCCCTCGACCCGTGTAAATTACACTTCAAAAAATAAAAAATAAATTTAAAAAAATCCACATTTAATACGCTAAAACCGAATATTGTTCACGCGAAATGGTCGCCATTTTTGAAAATTAACGAGAATAATCGCTTTCTTTAACGCCATCTATGAGAGAGGTCAAAAAGCATCCTTGCAACGACCTTGTTTTTTCGTAACAATTGAAACACGTACGTAGGAATTTAACAGGAAGCAATATGAAGATCTAACTGGGCGCATTGATTTATTAATGGTTAAATTTATTCCTCTACAATTGAGAAATGACCACGAAACGTTTAATAACCGGCACGTTTAATTCTTTTTTTTTTTAATTTTTTGGCAAGATGCCCCGTTATAACGTATCCTAATCTTTACATCACCTTGACCCAACTGTCTGTCATCTCTGCTTAACAATATCGGAAACCCGTGAGCATCCCCGCTGCACCTGTATCATGACGAGGTGTGCTTCAATGAGTATCGTTATAACGAAGGTCGACCGAATAAAACTGAAGCAAAGAGCTTCTTTATATCGCATGGTCACGCTCTTGCCCATCTTTTGGACCGGATTTTTGGGTAATTTAATTGATACGCCGATTCGAAAATAGTTTCAAACCATAACTACCTTGATATTGCGCACTTAAACCATCCCACCTCTTTATAGCGAAATTTTCTTTATATTACTCGTTTAAACGTCACGTTTCTATCGTATCCGGGAATAAGTTCGGGTTAATAGTTTAAAAAACTCGTGGAATTTCTTGGATTACTTTTTAATCCTGTCTGAAATGTAATAATAATAATAATAATAAAATTTTTAAAATATTAATGAGCGTAACAGGACGTGACTTTCATTAAAATATTTAGTTCTGCTTGATTAATATGTTCTTGAAAGTTGATTAATGCACCTGTCGTTCTACCTCTTAAAAAATCGATAAATGTTCTGAAAATAATGGCTCATCTTCCTTCTCCCCTATACAAAATGTAATAGAAGAGGAAGAGGAGGAAGAGAAGGAGGAAGCCGGATTTACATAAGTTTAGAGCCTCACACTACGAATATATAGCTTAAAGCCTCGTGGTCTTCACTTTCTTTAGATTCTTGCACCCCATTTGTACAGTTTACAATTTTAATTTATAATTAACTAAATGTATTTAGTTGTAAATTAGAATTACAAGCTGTACATTGTACGAGTGAAGCGCAAGAGTATAAAGAATCTCACACGTAGGCCTTTTTTTTTATCTTGAAACATCAGCTTAAGAGAGCTTTTAGATATATTTTTACGAGTTAAAGTTAGACGGGAGAAAATAATAAAATAAGGCTGAATAAGCCTTCGTTCCTTTCATCTTCATATTTAAAAAGGAAGAAACACTTCTTTAACAGAATTTCAAATCAAAACGATTTAAAATAAGAAAATTAATTATATTTTATAAAATACAGATGAAAATAAATTAAGAACGTTTAAATTGCCATCACAATGTAAGATAAACATTGGGGGAAAAAGCCGAGGAAATTGAACAGCTGGAGCGAAAAATGGCGTTAAAAATAGAAAACAAAAGCAAAACAGAAGCATAAATTTCGAGTCGAAATCAAAAGGAAAAGTGTCATATTTATTATCATGCCAGGAAGTCTTTGTGTGTAGTTTGAAACAATGCTCTTTCGTGCAGGAGTGGGTGGAAAAGATGACTGCAACAACCTCTGATCTGATGTCATCCATCTAACTGTGTCAGCCGCATTTCTAGATGATAATATAATAGATTTCGTACCGAATCCACTTCACTCTTCTCTAAATAACTGTGACTCTTGCGAGATGACAAATATTTCTAGTGAAATCCGTGTGAAATTCTTAATGATCCAGCAACTGAGAACAGGAAGATTTGCAAAGGATCTTAAGGAGCTTAAGAGTGGGGGGGACGATTGGCAATTGTGATATTGCTAGAGTGAAATTGTTAAATTATATATCTAAGAGATTAAAAAACAAAGTTATGACCCCAAAAAACACAAAAATTTTCCATCTATAAATAACTGTTTGAAGTTTCCTGCATTTACAAAAACCGGATTAAGATGTTTAATCAGTGTTTTAAAGAGGAGAGAATGCAGACAATGTAGAAAAAGGTCATGTCAGGGACCCCGGATCACATCAATGAGTATTTGTTCTCCAGATTAAACTAAGCTAGGAAGCTTTTATATAGTTTAAAAAACATAAAAACTCGTCAGGTTTGATGTTTCGCAGATTCTATAAATGTCGTTTTTATCTGTAATTAAGGAATCAAACTGCTCCTTATGCTTACAATTTAATAGTTTTGGGTACAGAAAATAATCGTAGCGTGACCTCGGGATCGCGTGTCTTTTCATTCTCAATAGGAGAATGTCGAAGTTTAAGTCACGTCGCCATATTGGATGCGGTCGCGAATGGTCGCATTGACGCATTCCGTATAAATCATACTGTCTAGAAATTTTAATCTGTATTTGTAATAATAATAATCTCATAATTCTAGTTAAGCATGATAAATTCGTTTTGCTTAACAGTTGTTTAAAACACTAGATTTAAATTATATTTGGTTGAAGACGGCGCGCGACGCGATCGCGTCGTGGCATAAATAATCAAGACTGTAAGAAAAAATAATAGAATAATTCTGTAATCAACAGAATTATTCTATTCACGCGTACGAATAAATAATTTTCGGCGTAAATTTCGAGAAATAAGCACACTAATTTCAAAAACAAAATTTGGGAGCGACGCGACGCGACCACTCGCGCCGACTAATTCTTAAACTAAGTTGGCGTAACCTCCATTCTGTTACGAATGAACTATAACGGAAGTAAATCTTTATGTAATTTCGTTCTCTTCTTAGTGATAAAAATCGTTCCCAACACCTCGTAATTAAAAAAACAGACATCCAGACAGATTCATGACTTGGATATTTCGATAGAGATCATAAGAATTATTATATTTCCAATAATAGAAACGGGAACAAAAACAGAGTTACACGTGGTCGAGGAACATGTGCACTTAATTCAGGTTCCTTAAAGGTCAATTGTTGCTAAGGGAAATAATAAATATATAAACGTGTAAGTTTATCCATTTCATTTATATGCAGATGAGTTTTCTGCACTTTTATATAAGAAAAATATATTAAATTTGTTTAAAATAATCTCGAAATGTTCCATTTTTCTCGAGAAACTTAAATTAATTAACGTTTAAACTGCCCGAAACTAACGAGAAAAATTAATTGTCCGTTCTTCCTAAGAATATAGTAGAGTAATTACTGTCGTCATGGAAACAGACAAGTTCATTCCATTTAAAAGGGAGTGCCTGAATTTAAATCTTCATTATAAATACGTAATTAAGCTAATTATTATTAGTTTTTTTAAATTATCACAGCGCATTAATTAATTAATATAAAAATAAATAGTTCTAATTATAAAACGTACATTTTTTTTTTACTATTTTAAGCCTCGAGGAGTATTTTTCTGTATTATTATTAATTACTGCAAGGGTATTTTCTTGATAGGAAGGTAAGAAAGCCAAGAGTATGGCACTATTGTTTACTTTTACACTAATTCGACCCTGGCCCTGATCGCATTATAATCGGATGAAGATAATTATGATAATTTTTCAACGCATTATTCAAGAAATAATCCATTGTAAGGGAGGGTCTACAAGAAATATATATATAAAAAGGAAGAAAATAAGGAAAGATCTTGTATCAGAAAATTATAGCGCATCCCATCCGAATAATTTTCTCAAAAACGTGACCAGGGTTTCTTTGGATATCACATGTTACTGTAATAGTTTCACAACTGTTACTTTCCTGTAAGAAAGCGACAAACTCCAGTTTCTTCCTCCATTTTAATTGCCGAATATTATCTAATTTATGGCATGAAACTTTCCAAAAAACAACTAGTTAAGGCGACCAAAGTGGGACGTTAAAAAAGTGATATCTTTCAGAAATGGTACATGTCAAATATTTAATAATTTTACAGAGATTTCGGTCAAGGTCGTGGCGATTATTCTTCCAACAGAAGCATCTTACGGATATTTTATGGCCCCTCGACACGTCTGCAATGCTCTGATGAGGATTCAAACTGTCATCTTATACACATTTGTCAACTTAGAAATATCCCAGAGCTGCCATAATAAGTGTTATAAAAGGTAGATAAATTATAGGTATTACTTCGAAAGCTGTCACTGAAGAAAAATATCAGCACAGTAGAAACGTGAATGTAAATTTTTTCCAAATGACTATTTATAAATCGTTCAGTCAATACAAACAACTAAGTAACTCGCCTTGTTTGGGACACATATCTTACGTCACACCTACTGTTTTGTGTGTTGCAAACCGTAAATTCGAATTACGTCAGAGATTTGAAAAGGCATTTTAAATTCTATTTGGTAATGTTAAGTTCTTACAAGCCAATATAATATTTAAGAATATGCTAAGTTCCAAACAATGGATTTTATGCCATAGTCCGTTCTCATAAGAAAATAGTAAAGTAATTAACGTTGTTACGGTAACGGACGAATTCATTCTATTTAGAGGGGTGTTCGGTATATTAGTTAACTTTATTATTTAGAAAAAATAAAACAATCAAGTGTGTATTTGTTCAGATTTATCAACCCTTCGATTTTTAATGGCACAAAACACCCCGTTTTCTTGTTTAATTATGTTGAAACGACACAATTTTCCATAAACCAGCAGTAGAGATATCATCTATTTTGTTATGTGGCATGAGTTCAACGATAAGTTACTTCATTACATATAATATAAGTAATCAAAATTGCATTTAAAATGTTCAAAACTAGGATTTGCGTGAATACAACGAATTGGAACAGTGGTCAGTGTTTTGAAACAAAGAATTCCAAGTGATAATTTTCTGAAAAATTGAAGTTTTCTAGCCTTGAAGTTTTGCAATAAGTCAGTTTGGTGTCTTTAAAACGGAAAGTAAATTATCTGGATATGAAACTGGTTTAACAATTCAACTTTAAGTGTATTATAAATACTTCTATTTATAATATATTCACACTTTTGAATCTGAGCAAGAAAAGGCTTTATTTATTCTATATGCAAGTTAGCAAATTTGTTACTCTATCAAAAGAAAAAATATAAAAGCTGTTAACTTATTGAATTATTTAGAGAAAAATATAATATTCACAAGGGGTGGGTGCTTGCTTTCTAAATTTAATTATGTGGCCAGCAATTATCTCCAGTTTGCAACACATTTGAAGGGAAAGTGAAGAGCAGTGACATATTTCCCATAGAGACAAACCTCATTCATATTAATTGGCTTACAACTCATCTGGTTATAGCACAAAACGCGCTTTTGACACCTCTCGATGAAGATAGGTCGAAGAGGGTCAAACCGACACGCCTATTTGGATCACACTGCAAAGTAATAGAGGGTCATCGGGGTGAATGTCCATAGTGTGTCCTCTTTTTTTATATGAGAAAGTCTATAATCATTCTTAGGGCTGAGAGTTTTGATCTTGATGACTATTTTTTTTTAGCCATTTTGTTACTGAGGCAATCATTAAATGGAGGAAATCATCAAATTTTGAGAAAAAATTGATGGTAAATACCTCGAAAGTTAAACTTCCTGATACTCAATGTCTTTTTCCTTATTTTTTTTAGGAGAAATATAATATTGTGAAGGATAATAAAAAAATTTAGTGCATTACTTTATCTAGCAATAGAAAAATTTTAACTTTTCCTATTGAAAAATCATCACAGAAATCAATAGCAATAAATGGGAGTAACAATACTATAAAATGCTTAAATCTTTAGTAATAAATTCACGTTTTCTTATGTGAAAAACTGAGATGCAAGAACGTGATTTGCAAGAAATTTACTTTCTAAATCTGGGATAAAGATTACTGAAGCATGCCACATACATTAAAACAATTATCACAATAAACCAGATAGAAAAATATATTTTGAGAAAAATCTTGCAAACCTTGTAATATTTTTCCATTTCACAAAATATACCGCTCGGAAAAACCTTTCTCTCTGTTTTCTTTAAATACATAAGCTGCAATATTTTCAATTAAAGAAATTTTTGCTGTCAAGTTAAGACTGATTGATTGCTATTTTATCGAAAGCATCAATTAAATATCCAATTTATCCGGTGTTAAAGTCTTTTACATTCTATAAAACATTTTTCAATAAATAAAGGGTTCTTGCACTTTCCCAACCTAGTTATTTTGATAAAGAAGGTGGAGTCCATCGTCATCTTTGACAATAGAAACACCTCCCGTCTGGTAAATTATGGAAAATGCGAGTTTGAAGGTTCGCCGACCGAAAGCATTTCCTCTTCTCAAAACATTTTATAATTTGGAACGAAATCTTAAAAATACTTTTAATTTATGAGCTTTACATGCCATAGATAATTATATATATTATATTATTTAAAAAGTTGTCAAAATTTTACTATTTATTTAAATAAAATGTTTCTAGATTTATATAATTTGTGTGTTAGAACAATTATATAAGTATCTGGATGCAATGAATTGATTTTGTTCTCTGTTTTTGTTGATCTGAGAAGTGGTATTATGTGACGAAAGCATTACTTAAATATGCAATAAAGAAAACCTTTTCTTAATTCTATTATAGCTCTATCCGAGCCCACAATGAAAATTCCAGGCGGTAAGAGAAACTATTTAAAAAACTTGAGATTCTGACCCAAAGGGGACCACAAAGTCTTAAACCGATGCCTTACGTTGGAATCTGACTGTCAAATTAAATGTATCAAAGACAAGTTTTAAAATTTTTGTCGTCGTCGAGCATTTCTAATCGGCAACAACAAATTTAATTTCACATTAAAGTAAGAATGTATAAACATTTTTTATACGTTCTTCATTTAATGTGCAAATTATACTGATAAAAATTGTTAAATAATCTTTGCTTACAACTCCTTAACAATTAATAAAGTACATACAAATATCTTCCACCTCAATCTTTAGTAAATTTATTTATTTTTGACATTTCTATGGAACTAGGTTGCTCCCTTTAAAATTTATTTAATATTTTAACGGTATTATTTTCTGAATATACAAACATTTAAAACTTTAATAGAGAAAAATGACCGATTATCGCATTTAGAAATGAAAGTTTGAGTTCTAAATATACCGATTTCTACAATAAAGATGCTCTTCATTATAATTTTTGAATTTATTATAATTCCAATACTTGCAACAAAGGTTTTCAGTCATTTCATTATTTATTCTAATTAAATTTAAATTGTGACATTGTTTAAAACATCACTGAACTCATTGAAGGCTGCTAATGCATTTAGAGCTTATTTGAATACAGTTTTAAAATAAAATATATATACATCCACAAGAGCCAAATTATCGGGCTAGAGTTGGCTATAATAAATAAATAATTAATAAGACAATTTGGCACTAGAGCTTGGCGTTAGGAGCCATCTCTTACTAAACTTAATAATTATAATTAAATTAAATAAATAATTTTAATAATTTGTCTTATTAATTATTTATTTATTATAGCCAACTCTAGCCCGATAATTCGGCTCTTGTGGATGTATAGCTTTGTAACGGGTTAGTCGTTATTTATTTATAAAATATATAAGATTTAATCTGAAAATAATTTTAACGTAAACACATTGCATTAACTTTTTAATTATTTATTATATTTTATTTTCCATTAAAAAAATATATAAAATTCTAAAAGACAATGTGCAATTTATCGAATACAGAATAATTTCAAAAATACAAACTTGTCTAGTTTTAAAATTCATTTAAACCTCGGGATTGACCTTTCCCGAAGCTTGCGTTGATTTATCTTTCTCTGATAAATTCATTGTTTCTGTCTTAAGAACGGTCAGTAATGCTTGAGAACTTTGCAGTATCTATAAAGGTTAAAAGATATTCTTTTAAAACATAATTATACTTTAAAATTTAATATATTTACTCCTTTTTAATTATATACTTTATACTAAATTCCTAATAAGAGTGTTAATCTCCTATCTTGCATTAAATGGTAAATACAAACAAAATCTTACTTGTTGATTCTCATACTTCGTGATCTCTCTTTTCAAACATTTATATTCAAATACATTTTGTTTTAGCTAATCATAAATTTTTATTACTATAAGTCTCTTATAAAATGACTAAGAAAATTCGAGTTAAATCTAGTGTTTTTGAATACTTGATTATAACCAGAGATGGAAAACATTTTGCATGGTAATGTGTAGTTAAAGATGAAGATAATTCATTTAAAAATGCTTTAAAAGTACACTAATAATTCTCCTGATAAGAGATAAAATACCATTCCGGGTTAACACAATCAAAGTATATTTTAAATTATTATTTGGAGACGGGAATCCGAGTCGGACTTTCTAAAAATCTAAGTCGGAGTCGACGTCTACCGACTTTCACGACCCTGCATAAAACTGTCACTCAATCTCACACACTAAAAACTTGTGAGTATTCTTTCTTTATTTTAAATAGAATAAGAATATTTCATGTCAAAACAGCTTTAAATATATTTTAAAATCTGTAAAAAAAAAAAAAACATAAAAACTGACAGAATGAGGACATCAAAATAATCCAGAAATGTTTTAAGATCAAATAAGTATATAACTAGAACAGTTTTAAACGAAATACATAGCTACACACTAAGAACATTTTCCTATTTAACAATGTATGGGACCATATGTGCAGAAGTGACAATAATAAAGCCTATTAGGTTTTCTTATTGTCACTTCTGCACATTGTACAGTACTGGTTTCTTATAAGGGTCAGTCAAATTTGACATTTGTTTTATGGTCAAATGTCCTTCCTACTCCTCTCTTACGGAAGACTTGAGACCAGCCAGAGCTACACAGCTCTATCTTAGGTAAACAACAGCTTCCAATATTTCTGGAAATTTCCAACTGGACTGTTTTTATTAGATCATCAAAATTAAGTAACCTGTGCCCAAGGGCTTAACCACAGAATCAACTGGCAAAATATTGTTCTAAAACAAAAACTCATTATGACTAGTAAAACAACATTTAACTTTCGCAGTTAATAAAATAGTACTACGGCACACTTCTTGAAATTGTCGGACAACGTACGGCATCACCCAAGTTTCGGCCAATCTTACGATGTCATCTCGACAGGACAGGAAATTACAAAATTTCGAAACAATTTATAAAAGCCACTCTGGTGTGCATAACATTTCAATCACACCATATAAAGGACTATGAAAATTTTTTTATTATGAAAAATTAACCCAAAATCAACTCCACTTCCTGCATAGAACAACAGAAATCAACTATATATGATTTAAGAGTTGCACTTAGGAGTCGACATTAGTAAGATCCGACGATACGGTAATATATCGTAACATTGTACCAAAGTACCACGAAAATACGTCTTAGTTGCCGTCGGTCGGATTAAGTTTATTTCCTAAATGGACGTTGATGACGTGATTTATCTCCCCTAAAATATATCATCTTTCCAAATAAAAACAGTAGAGTGATGTTACCTAAGAGTATAGTGATCATGTTTCTTATATTTTCTATCTATAAATGATCAGAAATATTGCATGAACTGTACCGCTAACACTCTAGAGCCACATACCATTCATAAGCCATAGTTTGGCCACTATTGTTATATAATACTGTATTCCAAATCTTTAATAAAAGTTGCAATTTTTGTTCTGAATAAAGCTTACAAATAATAAACTTAATACTGCACTTTAGTCCAGAACACAAAAGTAAAATTTTGTAAATCGACTTATTTTGATCGTATAATTAAGAAAGCTAACAAACTGTTAGTTGCAAATTTATCAGAACTTTTCACATTGCGAAAGGCACATCATAAATGATGTCATCTGTTGAAAAACTGAACACTCAATAATCAGAATGTCAGAAATAAGCTTCACTTTATCAAACATTAATTTTGATATAATAAACAAATAAACCAGCAACAAGTTGCTCAACTTTTCCAGCAATATTTAAGCTTTTGGTGGCACAATCTGTTATCGTAATTTATTAAAAACTTTTTATATTTTTAACTATTATAAAATGATAGAAGGCTTAATTTTGAGGGTTGGATGGATTTTATAAAAGATTACAAATGCTAATAACAAGTAAAATCGCCATTAAGTCCGATCATACTGGAAATACACGATCCCCATTAACAGTCATACAGATCTTCAATAGTATTATGGTACTATTGAAGATCTGTATGACTGTTATCGAGTTACTTTTATTAAGAAAGTGAATTTTAAACAACATTGGTCTGACATTTTTCTATTCAGTGGTGCAACTACTACCATCTGGATCCCTAACAAGCCTTCACTTTCATGTGTATTTGAATTTAAATATAACCTGGCAGTTAATCACGGCACCAGCACCCAGACCCCAAGCAAGCATTCGTTTGCTTTGGGTCCGGGTGGCACAGCTGGCAAGCACACGGCACAGTAAATGGGGATTGCACGGTGCAACTAGAATGTTAAAAACAAACCTATTTAGTTTATCTATTGTTTTGCCTAGCACAATATAAAGTCACCTATAATTTCTTTCATTGTTACGTTATAGCATAGAGCAGATTGATATAAACCTGTAGAAGTGCCTGCTATGTTTGAAAATTGGTGCTGCACCCAGCCCTCTCCCTACTTATAACATTGATTTTCAGAAGTTATCAATTAAAATATTTTAACTATATTAATAAGCTACAACTCTGCAACTAAACAACAAATTATGAGATGTGCTTTAACAGAGTTTATACAAACCATTAATACTTTTCAAGTATTGTTTATATACTCCATTAAAGAATCTCTTGTAATTTTTACTAACCTTTTGTAAATGAAACTGAAATTAAACTTAGAAAGTACTTTCCTAGAATTAAGTTTTTCAAAATTCAACGCAAAGTGACATGCAACAGAGAAAAATTTCAACATGGGATAGGTTAATATATTTTTTCATACATAATCGGTTATCCGAACAACCCCAGTCCCCAATTGATTCGGATAAATGACGCTCTACTGTATTTTGAAAAGATATGTAGAATAGTGTTTTTGTGGAATTTTTAACAAATTAAATTCATATTTTATCATTATCATTACAAACAGTCTGCATTATACATTATACAAAGACTGAATTATAGTATACAGTCCTTCCAACAATAATAAAACAAACAGTGTTTGCCTAGAAACTGTTTATTTTCATGTAACTTTTATGAAATTTTCTAGTATGTTTGATAGCAAAATATCAACTATTATTGCACAAGTTTGAATAAAAATGATTAATAAACAAAAGAACTAGATACTATTAGCAAAAATAAATGTCCAAAATTAATAGAACATCTTGACTTATGATATCTTTAAGTTAAAATTAGTAGATGATTTTGCTACTACTTTTGGAAACTGCAGTTCAGCTTCAATTCAGTTTTGATTTTTTGAATGAATGTGTTTCCTTGCAATGCACGTCGAATAATTGCACATCGTTCTCTAGGTGTTGAACTCTTGTGTCCACCGTTTTGTTTTTGTGTTCATTGCTTCCTTCTTGGTGAAATAAGTCAATTTTGATCTCCTCTACAGTTATATCCTTCCTTTGTCCCATTTTTAATAGTAAGATATTATGCTATTTACTAAACCTTTCTTTTCACTTGTTGATCATATTTTTTGCAAATTTCATAGATTCCAATCAGTACATGTTCTATTAATGTTGGACATCCTATTTGTAATAATAATATCTAACTCTTTTGTTTATTAATCATTTTTCTCCAAATTAATGCAATAATTGTTGATATTTTGTAATCAAACATAATAGAAAATTTCATCAAAGTTGCATGAAAATAATAGAGTTTCTAGACAATCACTGTATGTTCTATTATTGTTGGAAGGACTGTATGAACAACTTGCATATAAACTAAATCATATTCTATTATTGAACATATGAGAGAAAACACTAATCCAGTTACAGATAAAAACTTAGAAGTTTTCTTGCTTATGTTTTCGATAAACTTTATTTTCAACAAAATTTCAGGCACTTTTTCCAATGTTTTACCTGCTTATGGAAAGTGCATGGATACTATACATGATGCTGAATCTCTATCATTTGAAAAATATTTGCCATTCAAACATTCTATTAAAAGTCCGAAAAGATGATTATATAGCTCAGAATTGGCACCGAGCAATTACAACATTTCGACTTTAAACACTTGGAAACAAATTTTTTCAAGCAATGAACTAATTCAGAAACACGTACTACAGTGATTTCAACAGTAATTAACAAACTTGTATGCGGTATATTTTCAGAACTAGTAGAACATTCAGACTAGTGCCTAAATATGTATAAGGTTCTGTTGAGAAAAAAATACTGTATTATGTTAAAAATTTCTTGCTTGTTTTTTAAATATCTTTAATAATAAAAATATAAGAATGTATTTCAACTGAACAGTACAAAATTTCATTATTTTTCTAAAGACCTTTATGAAAACAATATGTAATAAAAAAAATAGAAACTAAGTTTATCTAAATTCTAAACTGAAAAGTTATATTATCAAGTAAATTACAAACTGAATGAAACATCAAAATTATATGATAAGTACCAGCATCCAGCATTTATAAAAACTTTTTTGAAGTTTATCTTATAATATAATTAGCGAGATTGAGGTCAAAGTTTTAAACATGAAAATGTGTATGTCGGACGTTCGGCACCACTTTCCTGTAAACCTAGAAGTTTGACAATGGCATTTGGAATGTCGAGCATGATTCCACTGACTATCCAAACGCCACTGTCAAACTTCTAGGCTTACAAAAATGCAGTGCTGAACGTCCGACGTACACATTTTTGCATTGAAAACTTTGATCTCGACCTCGCTATTGAGATGGGATGATGATGATAATAAGCACAGAGCCCAAACAACTAGGAGTTGAAAGTTGAAATTTGGTATGCAGAATACGTCATGAAAATGCATGCTAAGAAAGGATTTTTGGAAATTCCCCCTGTGGGAAGAGGGAGTACTAAGGAAAAGAACTCTGCTTCTACTGTACCATTTTAGATGTGGTTTTTTGCATTTTGAGGGAAATTGAACATATTTTTAGACCCATCTAAACATTCTCTAATTAACCTCGGAAGAGGGAGAACCTAATTCTTGCAGCTGGTGAAAATGGGTAAGATTGGCTATGTAAGATAACCTTGGTAATTATATAAACCAAATCTATATATATAATCAAGAAGAAGTTGATGATAATAATCAGCGCAGAGCCCAAACGGTTAGGAATTGAAAGTTAAAATTTGGTACACAGTTAGGGTACGTCACGAAAACGCACACTAAGAAGGGATTTTTCGAAATTCCTCCCCACGGGTGAGAGAGGGACAAGATTTAGTCTTAACACTTCGATCAACAACGGAAGTATTAAGTAACAATGGAAGTGTCAAGAATAGAAGTGTCAAGAATGGAAGTGTCAAGAATGGACGTGTCAACAATGGAAGTGTTAAGAGAACGTGATGTGTAAGACGCAGATGCAGTTTTTTTCATTTTTGCGGGAAATCAAACATATTTTTAGACCCATCTAAAAATTCTCTAATTAATCCAAAAACAGGGGGACCCAATTCTTGCACTCTGTGAAAATAGGTAAAGTTGACTATAGCATAATAATTTTAATCTTTGCTATTGTTACTTTTGCCCGAGCAATGCCGGGCCTACCTGCTAGGTTTTATATAATTATTATATTTAATATTTATAACAAATAATTAAAGCATGTAGGTTTGAATATATTGATCTAGAATATCATCTTCAAAAGTATTTTATTTTAAATTCTTCCATTGTTAATCATTGGTCTTTATTATTAATACATAATCTATTAATTGTAGATAAAATTACTAGTGATTTAAATCAGGATTTTTTTTAGCAATTCTTAACAATCTATGAATTGTTTTTCTGTTTATATTAATGAAACAGATACTTTATTTTAATTCAGTTTCTCTATGACCTAAAAATGTACTTTTAAGTATTTTTACTTTATTATTTAAATAATGAAACTGAATTGGTGAAACTATTACCTAATACTCTCTGTTGTATTATTTGTAGGTTTTTCTTTCATGCATCTATAATAGAATATTCACATGCTCTACACAAATGTGAAACAGAGAAGTTAACAAATAAGATGAAATGATTTGAATCTCTCCCAATAAATAATATAATTCATTTTGAAAAATTATTCGTTATATATATTTTTATTTTATATTATTTATGACTATTATGTCGTCAAATACAACAACAAATACAACAACAGAGTTTTATTATAACATACACAAATGTTGATTAACTCTGTTCTTAAAAATATAAGGCTTGCAACTAAACAGTTGAAGATTATACATAACACCAAAGTGTGAAATGTAGAATGTAAAGCCTCACTAAAAAAATAAATGGATACCAGACAGAAAAGTCAACATTGATTTATTAAAAATATGTCAATACATCACCAACTGTCGTAAATAATCGGGCAAACTTTTGGATATATACGATTAAAGACTAGAAATAAATTTGGCACTTGAAGTAGGCGTTAGGCACCATCTCTTATTAAAATTAATAATTATAATAATTTAAATAATTTAGATTAATACTGGAGAGAAAAGAATCGGCCCGAAGCAGGACTCGAACCCGCAACTCCCGCTTACCGTGCGGTCGCGTTGCCAGTTACGTTACCCAGACCTTCTTTGACTTATATATACTGGAAGGGGAGATCGGACCAAAAGTCCGGGTAGCGTAACTGGCAATGCGACCGCACGGTAAGCGGGAGTTGCGGGTTCGATTCCCTCTTTGGGCCGATCCTTTTCTTCCAATTTAATCTAAATCATTTACGGCAGTTGGTGATGTATTGGCTTAATGTTATTGGGTTTAGTGTGATGTTTATTTAAAAATAAATGTTTTTCTGGAAATTTTTTCTGTTTGATAATGGTTTTTTGGGCCCAAAGATGGACATTTAATACATCTGAAAATGTTTGCAGAAATAAAGTATGAGAATTCTTAAGCAAAATGGTTTCGATCAATAGAACTCATACAAAATGAATGGAAGAAAGTTTTGCCATCCTGAAATTAGCCAATTTTCCTAAATGTTTCTTGAACTGAAAATATTTCTTATAAAGCAACATATTATTAATTTTTGGACCCATTCTTTGAACTTTTTGAAACACACCTTTGTAGAATTGTCATTTAGCTGTGTCAAAAAATAATATCTAAAATTGTCATAAACTATTCCACAATAATTAAATAATCTGTGATTTTCAAATTGAGTTTATGAAAATAAGGTATTTTTTATGCAATCAAGAAAATAATTATTATTTTGGAGAGAGAAACTTTGCAACCTGGCTATCATAATCTAAAATATATTTTAAAGAATAAAAATGTAATAAAATACTTAGAAAATAAACATTTTCTAATTTTTAGGTCCCATAATCTCTCAAAATTTAGAACAATTTAAATAATTCTTCTGCTAACTGGTTAGAATTTGAAGTAAAATATTGACAGTGTACCCATTAAAAATGCCTCACGATTGATTGGAAAAAATATTCCAACAATTACAATACAATCTGCATACTAAATAAAGCTTGTTTGTTATTGTGTATTTCTTACTTTCAATCAATCGATAAATAAATGTCACGTGGAATGTGTTTAAGTGAAAATCTTTGTTATGAATAGAAAGGTCTTATAATTAAAGATATAAAACAAAGTTTTTGGATGCTTTATGTAGTTTAAAATTGATCTTTAAATGAAAGATTTATAAATAAATCATACATACTTTTGAGTAAGCTTGTTCTGTCTCCATAATTAGTTTATCATATTGGTCACGAATTTCCAACTTCTTTTCCAAACGCTGATTAACTTGACCAAGTTGTTCATTCAACGATCTGATTTCATGCTGCAATTTTGCCTTATTTTCTTCCAGGTGAAGAATTTGTGTTTGCAACTCTTTTCTATGCAATGTTAACTTTTCAATATCTATTAAATAATTAAAATGGTCTTGATTATTAACATATTTTTACACGAAATTATAAAGTAGCTTTTCAAAGAAAAAGTTATATACAGTAAAATCTTATTAAGTCTAAAATTAAGGGATTAAAATAACCCAGCTTTGAATTAGGTTTAATACTCGATTTACTGAAACTTTTTTATGGCCATAAATTTCCTGTTATCAAGTCATTTCTCGTGAATCTGTTCACAGAATGATTATAAAATTGTGTAGTGTTCTGATTGGAATACAAGGAGGAAACTTGACAATCTACTTTTGAGTGTACTGTCAAAGTAGCCCCTTGAATTCAAATCAGAATGCCAGAAACATACTGTATCAGTAAAAGGATATCAACACAAGGTTATAATGGTGTGGTGTTGTATCTGGCATGGAGCTATAGTGTTTGCTTATCTTAAATTAATCGTCTGTATACACAGAATATAAGAAAATGAAGGTCACAGTCCTATCAAAGATGGAAGGTACACAGGAAAATAGGTTTGAGTTAAAAGAAAAGACATTTGATTTAAGGAGACCATATTATATGGAAAACATATATACTGTGTCTGGGACCTGTGACACATTTGACTTAATGCTGTTCAACTTAGTGAGGTTGTGCTGGAACTAGAAACATGTAAAATTCCTCTATACTGTAATTACTTCAATTAGCAAATCTACCAATAATCTTTCCTCTTTGAGACAAAATACAGCTAATAAAATAATTTAACACTGTTTAATTGGGGAATAAAAAAAAGAGGAACAGAAGAATAAAACACAAGTATGCATTCTGGATATTCTAAATATGTTTTCCTAAAAAATATTGCATTAGTGAGGTTGAGGCCGAAGTAAAAGCAAAAACATGTACGTCAGACGTTCAGCGCTGCTTTCCCGTAAGCCTAGAAGTTTGACAATGGCATTTGGAATGTCGAGCATGATTCCACTGACTTTCTAAACGCCATTGTCAAACTTCTAGGCTTACAGAAAAGCGGCGCCAAACGTCCGACGTACACATTTTCGGGTTTAAAACTTCGCCTCAACCTCGCTATTATTACTTTTATCAGAAAGGAAATGGCATATAAATGAAACTCCATACAGATTTTGAAAGTGTAAATAAAATATTTCACTACTTAAATAGGGAAGTTTTGGGGCTAACACAAAATGATGTGTAAACTGTGAAATGTTATACCATCATATAGAAATTTATAATAAATCTCTATTATATTGTAAATAATATTTTTTACAACCATTTAAACTAGGAAAGTTATCTTCTTACAAAACTTGAAAAAAATTGCAAGATTATAAAGTATCATTGTAATAATGGAATTTAATTATAAAATCTAATTTCACAAATAATTTTATTAGTCAAAGTAGTTTTAGTTTGTGTATCATCACTAGCATTTCTAAAAAGATGGCCCAATGTCCATAGTAAAGAAAAATAAAATTCATATCTTACAGAAATGCCAGAAATATAAGTTTTAATAAACGAACACTTATTAAGTCAAAATGACGTACAAGTTAATTGGAACGAAGCTAAAATTGTTAGACCTGCCAACGACCTTAATTCCCTTAAATACTTGGAGGTGTTAGAAATGAACAAAGCTAATAGAAACAGCTACGTTAACTACCTTCCCTCAGTAACTGCCTAATAAACAAAAGTTTTTGGCTACTTTTGGTGAACCTGCATTAAGTGTATTCTGCATTATAAATTAGTTCCAGCTTACAAATTCAATAAACTTATTTTGCCGGAGTTTCGGTAAGATGAGAATTTTTCTCAACATTTCTTCCAGTTCTGCAATAATTTCTTTATACAGTAGTAGTAAAAGTATCGACCTGACACTCCAAAGAATCTACGATTAAATCCAAATCGAAACTCTAATTTTCACGGCCGATCCGACCCAGATACGTCGAGGTCGGAATGATCCGGCCAGGCAATTTCCCTTACCATCCGGCAGACCTAGTGAAAAGCTATAGAGAACTTTAATAACTACAGTTATAAGAGTTGATAAATGCCGTCCATTCATCACTTCTTATAACCATAATTATTAACATTTTCTAGACCCCTAGTTACTACTTGGGAATTTTAAAGTCAAAGTAATTACAAATTAATGCAATCATAATAATTATTACTGTGCTAGGTCAGTAAATCAAGGCTTGGGGTAGATACTATTACTACAATTAGACCTTACTTTTCAGATTATAAGAATGCAAATACTTTCAGAGCTTTTGTTTATAGGTAATTCTTTATTTTGGTTGATATTATTCCTATGAGCATGGTCTACAGCTCTGATAAGGCCTCATTCAGAGCTGCATTTCACCTTGAAATTGTTAAATATATCCACTGTATTTCTATAAAAATTAAAATTTAATTAAGAATTTAATATTTTTAATTAAAATTTTAACTCACACATGACCAATTCATTATTATACGTTTGTAAAGTAGCACCATATTGAGACATTTGGGCACAAAAGGTTTAAAATTTCATACTTGTCTGTTTCACTAAACACGCTTAAATTTGAAATTTTAAAATTTCAATTTCGCTGTTTAGCGTGACTCCTCCTAGCGGCTGGAATTTGAAATATTAAAATCTTAATAAATATTTTATAATAATAATAATAATGATGATAATAATAATAATCTGAACACAGATTTAAAAATTAATTCAACCAAAAAGTAATTTTTATTGAAATATATGAAGAAACAAATTTAATGGCACTCTTTTAAATAAATAAAAAAATAGATTATTCTCTAATTTGTCATTTTAAAAGTATTTTATTACGTGTATTTATCATCCGGATATATTAACTAGTATAAATATTTAAAAGTTAATAGTTATTTATAATTTTTTTTAAATAACAATCATAGAGAATAAGTAGCGAAACCGCTTATTTCCGATTTCACACTTTATACGACTACGTTTAGTATCGTATCTCAATAATAATCTATTAATTGTGCATTATTAATTTTTTATATTTCTTGTTTTATTACAATTATTTTCTGTAAATAATCGGGCTAAATTTTGGATATATGATTTATCCAAAATTTAGCCCGATCAGTTACGGCAGTTGTTGGTGTATTTATGATATCGGGTTTCGTTTAATGTATGTTTGTATAGAAAGAAATTAATAGGATATTACAAATCGCTAGGATACAAAGCGGACACGATAACAGCACTGATCAGAAGCTACAATGTAAGGAAAGCAAAGGCTCCAAGCGGCAGTTTCGATAAAATCACGAAGTTCGCTTACGATAAAAGTAAAAAAGCCATCATAAAGGAAATTTCAGACTGCAAGAAATCCAAATTTATCTTCAAGAGAGCTCCCAACCCGTATAAGTTATTAAGAAATGATAAAGAAAGAAGAGCGGGAGTATACAAGACTCCATATAAAAACAAGGAACTAGACAACAAGAAAAATTATGGTTAATGTTACCTATGGTTTCAAAATGGCGGCTCGTCTCTGATTCCAGCAAATAGAAGAAAGGAAACAGTGGGTACGCACGTTCTAACCTAACCTAACCTATTCTAATAAATTACCATAATTATTACCAACAAAATTATTAGAATAATTATATCATTATATACTTATTTTTTTATACATATGCGTATTGTCTATCGTTAATTCTTTTGTATTTAAGTATGTTCCATTATATTTATATTCGAATTTGGTTTAACCTGACGATGGCCAATAGATTTGGCTGAAAACGTTAGTTTTTTAATAAATTTCTCGGCAACTTAAGGAAAGGGCAACCCGACGACAGACGGGGCGCATGTGGCAACGGGCTTATTCGAATCTCTCGATATTGTTTAATACGAGTAATTTTGGAAAATTACAGTAATTCATTTAATTTCTTAAAAGGTAAATTGTTATTTCTTTGCTTTGTTGTAATATTGGTGTCGTAGGGATTTTTCGTAATCGTCCGTTACAAAACATCCCGAAGGCCGATGTTTTGATACTTCGTATCTAATTATTAGTTATTGCATTATAATAGCCCAATTATTAACGGCCATCGTTCGGCTCGGTTCCATTTCTAATTTAGAAAATTTTCAGTTATTTTTTAACTCCCGAATTTGTAATAAAGCTCTATATTTCGACACAATAGTTAAATTTATATTTACCTATGTAATATAATTTTAATATATAAAACTCTTCCGGGTATATAAGAGAGACACTACAGTTTGAATGGATCTCAAACTATAGTCAATTATACCGATTATTTTTAATAATATTGTTATATAATAGATTCATAGGATGTGATCGCGTACAGTGAAAATGTTTCTTGGAATAGTTTACAACTTTTAAATTTCATTTCCAGTCTAATATACATTACGTGTAATAAACGTAATTCAAATAAATACACTTATCTATTTTGTTTATTAAAATTTATTCAGACAATTAATTGCTATGTGATTTTATTCGGAAAGTCAAAATCTTGAAATTGTAAATTGCATTTATGAAAATCGTGTTAATTGGTCTTGTTCTTTCGAGAGACTGGTCATTATGGATGATGGGTGGGGATACCCCTATTATGTGAAAGAAGCACTTGTTTCACCAACACCTAATTTTGCTGAGCTTAAAATTCTTTTATTTTTAATCACCTTCGCTTCTTCCTATTTTACAACCGCTTTTTCAGTCTGCGCCATAATCGCTAATATTGTGTTGTTGCGCTCTTTGTCAACGTTGTATCTATGTTCTCGCAGACGTACTGTACAATCAGGTTTCTTCTAGTCAAACCCGAAGAAAAAGCTGGGGTATATATAATACCATTTGAAAATAAACAGTTAGGAATCGAAAAAGATTATGCTGTCGTGGCTATAATTTGGCTATGGGAGGGTGGCGGATACATCTCTGCTGAGAGAGCGTTTCTGTAGCATTGCAGCACAGGTGTGCTTACCTTCCATGTAGAGCTTGTGAGACTTTTGTAGTTAACAATAAAGTGGTTATATTGTTAAAGGCTTAGATTAATTGTGAATACAGATATCCTAGCATGCGAGAATAACGCAACATATGCGGGTGTGACTAGAAGAAACCTGGCTGTAGTCTGCAAAAATATAGACACAACGTTGACAAAGGGCGCAACAACACAATATTAGCGATTATGGCGCAGACTGAAAAAGCGATTGTAAAATGGGAAGAGGCGAAAGTCATTAAAACGGTCCATTGCGTTGAAGATGGAAAAGGAAATTTATAAAAGTAAAATGAAAAACAATTGCTAAATGCTAGGGATGCTAATGCGCTTCCAACAGCGTGGAAATATATAATAGAAAAAGAATGGGGCTTAAAAACCCTTAAATCATGTTTCTTTCTAGTTAGCTTTGTTTTCTACGTGTTATTTATTTATTTATTTTATTTAATATACTCACTTCTTTCAATTTATTTCAAAGTTAAATTATTTTTTCTTTTGGATTTTAAATACATCCAAATACACGGCAATACTTATTATTTATCATTGTAGGGTGAACACTTTCTAATTCTAACAGACCATAGATTTTCTACCCATAGCAGCCGCCATTATGTAGTTCGCGCTAATACCGCTAGGTGTCAGATCTGTCGTTGGCACAAGCGAATCGGCAGTAGCGATGTTTCCAACTGGTGGTAGTTTTTAATTGAAAAACTAACGCCGAGGGAAAGGTTCAAAAGTCGTAATTCATACGAAAAATTCGATTTAAATGTAAATTAAAAAATAATCATAGAACTTTATTTAAAAATCAAGAAAATACATCAAACACAAATCGAGATTCACAGTAGTGACCCGCACCAAGTAAAAACTGGCTGACTATGGCCGCGTTGCTATGTAAAACAGCTTTAATTCAGCAGAATATGCGAACCAATGACATAGTCCGTTATTACGTCATTGGTTTACATATACCTCTAAATTACAGCCGTTTTACAAAGCAACCAGCCCCATATAGACAGAAATCAGAGTTTCCGATTTTCGGGGAATGGAGAATTCCACCCCCAAACGTCAAAAGTAATTCCGATATTTCGTTCGAAAGATAATTGTTTTCGTGGTTAGTGTGCAAAATTTCAGACTTTTCTATAAAATGGTATCCGAACTATAAGCAATTTAAAAGTGCAAAAATTGTCAAAAAAAACTGTATTTTTTTCTTCTTCTGGTCCTGCAGACACTCCTAGAGAAAAAAATACCTGCCCTGGAAAGCTCAAATTTCAAACTTAAACCTCTCTATCAATGAAGTGTTGGCGAAACTTTCAGGTCAATTGGACAAAGTTCGTCGGGGTTTCCATAGATCTATTCCACTTTTTTCGCTTAATTTTATGCTTATAAGGATAAAATTGCGTGGAAACAAATGATTTTCATTCGAAATGTTATCTAGAACAACAAAAAATGGATTTTGTTTTTAAGTAATTATGGCCCTACTGTTGGTGTTTTCGACACCTGGTTCCTTCCCGAATCCCTAGAGAGGTAAGCTGTCACCTCGACCACTCGGCCATCAGACCGTTCGTTATTATAGGCTGTATGGAACTATTACTGACATTACGGAATCGCCTAACCCTCAATGGTATCGATTAATTTACAATATAAGATGGGCAAAACTGTTTATAATGACTCCAAATACTTTCAAATCCCAAAATTTCATGCAAAATAATAAGGATGACAATTTATTCTATGTAATTTTTATTTCGTTTCATCAAAAATGCGGTCTTTCCTCTATAATTTTCCTTCTACTGATAACATCCCATCTACAATGGAGTGTTTTATGTTTTCTGATTTGAAGCCATGGGGAAGATGGAGATCGAAATTCAATTCACTGATACCATTCTTTTGTTTGGCATTTATCTGTAGAAAAATATTAATGATATTCAAATACGAGTTAAACATTAATTGAAACTCTTCACTTACTATAAGTTTGTTATTTTCGACTAAGACAGAAACTTCTTCTTCGGAGAATTCGCTGACGTCGATACATATTTTGAAATTATCATCCTCAAATATCTCTTCCAAATTCGAATCCAATCCGATGTAAGTGTCGTGAATCCCATCACTTTGCATCTGTTCCTTGGGAGGTGATAACAAGGATTGTGGTTGTATTTTAATAATTTGAATTCTATGATCATCTAGCGCTTCTCGGAATTTTCTTATTTCTTCTTCTATTCTAATCAAATCATTTTTTATCTTCTCGCAAAATGTCCCGAATTCTTTCTTAAAATTTTCGTATTGGTCCATGCTTGAAATTAGATTATATTTTACAATATTGTATGGTCTTCTTACGTCTATCCATGTAAGTTGCGGTTGTCAAACCAAACTTTTCAACCGGTTGTATGAAGAGATTGCTTTATTAGTTGTGAATAGTTAATTGTTTATTGCAATTTTGGGGTATTAAATACTCCTTCCTCCCCTATAAATGATTTAAGGGATTTAGTGTAGCTTGACAACTGTCAACTTATATAGAAGGACTTTATATGGGCCTATACTGCATATATAAAGAAATAAGTATCAAAAAATTAATTTAAAATAATTCATTGTTTCAGTAACACATACTAATCCCTAAATGTCCTTATGTGAGGATTTTTATTTATATTGAATTCAAAGAAAAATAATTGGAGATAATAGTGTAAAAAAATTTAAAATTTGAAATCTTTTCCTTAAACTTACGTGTCAAGTAATACTGAAATATTCAATTATTGTGAAAAATGCATTGCATTTATAAAATAACAATGAAATTTAATTCTTTTATAATGAAATAATTAAATTTATGCATTTTTGCACCAGTCACCCACACATTTAATAATAAATGAAATTACAATAGTTTATTACGTGATGATCCATTTTGTGTACTCGCAGTCTTTCATATGGTTTTAATTTATAACGTTTATCACCGACACATAAAACCATTAAAAAAACTACTGTTTTGTACTATCTCTCTTTTTTACAATATTATATAGAACATGATCCACTATCCTGAGATTAACATAGATATAAATGATATGTTACGTACACTTTTTCACAAAATATATTCTTTTCTTGATTAAACTTCCGTTGTAGTTTCCTTTTTAACAACTGTCCCTCTCCAGTAATTCGAGCATACACATTATAACCACATGCCAAACCGCCCGCATACACTATCCACTAATTTTTTGTAAACACTCATCTTCTTAACTGTATATTTACATTCCACTACTCCATTGTTCTTCTTTTGCATTTATCTCACTACAACCTATTAAAACAGACCTTTCACATTAACTAAAGTGCCCTTTTTCACAGCTTATATTTAAATAATCGTGCCACCACAACTCATATTCAATTAACCAAAATACAGACATTGATATATGAATATTTAAAATTTTTCACTATTTATTTGAAGAAATTTTAACTTGTATAACTTTAATGTACTGTATTTTTACATAAAAGATAAGATTTTCTGAAGTTTCAGCCAGAAATAACTCATATACTGTGTACATTTTCAGCCCTGTGATAACTAAGAGGGCGTTTTTAGCAAATGCATTATGGGGTTCGGCTTGGCCCACATCGCTTTTAAGCTAATTAAATTTTTCTCTCGAAGTAAATCGATGACGAAAGCTTTCAGTAAGCCCTATAGTTGAAAACACAATGCTGCAGAACGTATTTCGTCTTCTAATAAAAATATATAAATGAGCACTGTATATGACTTTCACATTTATCAATTTTTAACGTATTGCTAATTGAATAACAAAAATATATATATGTATTTTACTTTCGTACATATATAATGATAAATTATATGAAGCCAAAACTATTGAAAAACGTAGTATAATTAGTCCACACGAATCACTAAATGTATACGACCTCAAAACCATCCGCCATCTTGCTAATCCTGTATTGCAATCTGTTATTTATAAATTTCCTTCTTAAATGTTATAAAATGTTCCAGAAAGATTTCGAAATCTACAACTAAAACTATTGAAGCTCTTTGCTGTTGTTACTCACCTTTACCCCAATACAAGCGGGTAAAAAATTAGCATAATGTTTTTCAGCTGTGCTTCCATCTGTCGGTTAAAAATTAAAACATTTCAATTTAATTTTAATTTTAAAATATTAAACTACGGAATTTCCCTGTTAAAATTCGTATCTGTTTATGAATATTTTGGGATAAAAGTTATTTATTAAACTGCTTTCATAGTTTACGTTTTTATAAATCTTAATTGTGAGAATGTTAGATTAAAAATTGATTACAAAGATTATTCTCAAACGAAAATATTACTGTTTTTAATAGAATCGCTACAGAACAAATACTGTATTACGGAAATAAACTGATAGATTACTTACAAATTACGGAGAATATTGAAAATTGTTACAGCAGCAATTTCCTAATTTATCTAGAAATGTTTGGGATATCATTGAGGGTGTTTAAGCTGCACTTGTAGTGTTTATTTAACTATATAACGATCTCCCAATTAATTAATTCTCTTTAATATCATCTAGATACGTACAGTAAGGACTTTCCCACAAGGGTCAGCTTCCATTAGTGAGAAATTTCTATGGGAAACTGGCCCCTGTTTAGGTATTACAAACGTGAAGAAAATCAGGAAACTGTTGGCTAGGCACGAACCCACGACCAGTGTTTAGTGGTTTTATCCACCCGTCCATTAATGGACATGACTTTTATGAAACAAAATTTTTAGAAAGCGGAGGGTATTCATTGTTAAGAAAGATCTACTCAACACCGGAACCATAGATGTTGTCAGAAGGAGCAAATGGTGCACTCGCTTCTCCCTGGATAGTGTAGAAAATGCCACAAATTATAATCGTAAAACTGATTGAAATATGTAACCTATATACGAAGGTAAGGAATAAGTACAGGAGACGAAGCTTATTAGTCCCTATACTTAGCCTTCGAATCGTGTTTTGTTTTTCTGACTGAATTTTTTCTAATGGAATATCTTGTTAGTCGGGCATTGCACCTGTATTTATTTCTATCTTCTGATAATTTCCTCACCCAAATTCTACGCCACTTTTTCTGATTTGTTTTTAATTTTTTAGCAAGTAAGGTTGTTCCTGCTGCTAGGTTAAATGACAAAATAATTTATTCGTCCACGTTTCTTTACGTTTGTTCACAAATTATTTATCACAAAAGATGCTACAATGGTCTTAATTTTGCACGCGATTTTTTGGTATGATGGATCATGCGAGGTTGGAGTAAATCTGGTAGATGCAATGTGATCAAATTTATATTATATTTATTACAGGGTATTTCAAAATGGTTTTCGGGATTAGTAAATACCAATTTGGTTCCAAAACCTGCTGCACACGTCGTAGCACGTCACTGGTGATGGTTTAGATGGCACATACCTTTTATTTAGGCTATCAATGGCCTTGGATAGATGAAAAATATAAATTTGGACAAGGAATCGATACATGCATTACACAATAGAAACTGAACAGTTTTTGAATACAGTGGAACAACGTAACAAATTCGTCAAACTCTTTCGATATTTTGAAGAACCCTGTATATTGTATACATATGAAGTTTGTTAACTTTCTTTAATAAGAGCTAAAGAGGGACTTCAAAGTACTGTTCACGAATGTCCAAAATGCATCTGAAAAGTTAGTAAATGTTTAATCCAGCCGAAGTGGTAAGAGAATTAATCTGCAGTCCACTTGGATTCCCGGTCGGATCTCGGAAATTTTTATGGATCTTCTATCGATTTTTATGGTCTTGTGTGCGTAGTACTCGATCTTTCACTCCTCCAGCTATCTCATTATGGGCTTAGATCAATGGGTATATATAAAATGACAAATTTCTTTCAGATTTACGTAACTTTCTCGCACATCTTACGTAGGTAAGATGTGCGGGAAAGGAATTCCTTCTCAAATTATTCCCCTGAATTTAGAACAGGATTAAAAATTATCAAAAGATGACAGAACATTTCCTTAAGTATACCTCTAAGTAGTTGAAAAGAATAAAGAGTTAGGAGGAGATTATGCGGGAATATCAAAAAAGTGCAAGCTCGTGCTCCATTTTCTAAATCTACTTCCCGTTTCTTTCTTGGGAGGATGAGAAAGAGAGAAGAAATTAAGAGGAAGAATGGAATTTTCCTTTAAACAACTCTTAAAGAAAGAAATTTTAATATTGTACACAGAATATGATTGCAAGACGTAACGGTACTTTAATGGCGTTGCTTATCAATTAATATTTAAATGTGAGATCCTTTAAGAATATTATACACTTTTTTCTTTATAGGATTATAACTGTCGCATTCGTGTGACACATTTTATCGATCCAATCCACCTACAGATAGAGAATTTAGATTATATCACGAATAAGAATGACACACTACTAAACAATTAATATTGAGTATCTGAACATTTTGATAATGGTGATTAATTTTGATTTTACAGATTAATGATATCCTTTAGAAGTTTGAATGGACGTAACAGTTATCATTTCTCTACACACGATACTTATTGTTCTTCTTTCTTTTAATTATTTTCCTTTGTCTAATCAACTTTTTGGTCTTCTGCCCCATATATTGTCTATGCACAAAATTCGTTCTAGAAAAAGAAACGTTCATTATGTTTCTAAGTAGGCCAATTGGTTAATAGAAGAATTTATATGTCGAAGCAAGCTTGTAAGACAATTTTGCTGGGCTTATCTATAGTAATTCAACTATAAAATTTATTAGAAAAATTATATTTAAATTTTAAACGATATTATATAGAGATAAAGTAGCAAGAATGTTTGTTTTTTCATTTTATTCCACGCTCTTGCATTAAAAATCTTGTAGATGTAATCTCATATAAGCTCTAGTTTTAATTGATAAAACTGTGTTTTTGCATACATTTATAGCACAGTTTTTAATGTAGAATATCCTAGAGCATAGGTTTGGTCTCTGAAAAAGACAGTAGATTCCTAAATAAAAGATGGCCTCATCTTCTGATCACAAGTCATAACATATACATATGTATAGGGAAGTATTTATTCTTTAAATTTATTTAAAAACTACTTTTTAAACGAAATTTTCAGAATTTTTATCATTAAAACTTTTGTATTATTTTCCTGGTTTGACACAAAGCATCAACTAATAATCTTGTGTATAAAAATATTGAATTTTAGTATAATTAACCCTGTGTTATTACAGAATAATTTTTCTCGTAGAGATATTGTGGTAAGAAGTTTGATCAAATAATTATCCTAGTGGAATCGAGGACAATTCAACACATACGAGGTCAACGAATGCACGGATGAACACTCGCGCACTCAATTACTCGTTTACTTCTTAGAATTCATGTATACATTAAATACAGGCATCTACAGAAAAACTTTATACAAAATATTTTTCTTAAATCCCGCTTCTTGTTTTTATTTATCGATAAAAATCTGATGATCTTGCAATTCGTAAAAGAAAGAAACTTAATAACTAAGTTGCACAAAAACAAAATGGCTACCTGAATGTGGCTTTCTTTTCTACAAAGGGCGAGAGAAGTTTTCGTCTTTTTCCGAAATTAAACTTTTTTCCTGGCTGATAGTTTTTGTAATGGCTCCTTCATACAAAAATTTCAGCACCTGTTGATATAGGCCCTGTTTCTTTCAGGAAATTTCTCTCCGGAGGTGTATTTTTTTCCTTATCTGAGAGATGGCAAATATATATACACACATATACACACATACCCACACACATATAGAAACAATAATTCTTTATGGGGGTATTTTTCAATCTTCGAGGTAAATCCTCTTGACAAAAAAAATCCTGCAACCCATGAGCAGTTCGGTATTAAGTGGTGCTGCATTATATACAATAAAGAAATTCTTATCAAAGGGCACACCGCTAATTTGAATTATTAATGAATGCCAATACATTCTGTCTTTTCAAATTAGGAATTCTTCCTAATCATAATTCACCAGTTGTTCTGTTCGTATCTAATTTGTTAATTATTATTAATAATAGAGAACCCCTTAAATCTGTTGTCGCCATATTTTATGCACTTTCTCCTACACCAAATGCATAAAATATAAATACAAAACGTGATATATATATATATAACTTAATATTCGTAAGATAAAATTTCAACTGTCAATTTAAGAAATAAAATAAATGCCCTAGATTTTAATCGTGTGGCCTACTGCGTGTTATTTACATTGACTCACTCTTCTACATTGCATTAGTATTAAAAAAAAAGGACTTTGATTTTCATAAATGTCTATCGAGATGAAGATGCAACCCATATTTGTAGATAGAAAAAAAAAATTCAACAGTTACGTTACAACATCGCCAAGAGATGGAGCCACTAAGCGCCATGGCATACTTCAAGAATAATTCAACGTAAACACATTTTATATTGAATGATTCCCCGTAATATTTATATATGAAAATAGACTTAATGTCCGACTACTTTTAGACGATAGTCGCGTGTAATGTATTAATATTACGAAATGAATCAGTCCATTGTTAAGTTTAGGGGAGTCCGACTTTTGAATCGGTTTCGTTCGCTCGCAGTTCTGGCTTTAAGGTTAAATTTATGCTAAATTTTAAACGCGGTATATTAAATTTTAGGTTGTAAATAAGGGGTTAAAGTTACCGAAAACAAACACTTAATTTTTCTTACTAGATGGCGCAACATTTCCTGCATTAGAAAAGTGTTACGCGTGCATGGAGAATGAATCAGACCAGTTAGTCACTTGACAAATTCTAAAAATAATATATTAAAAATTCTTTAAACTACCGGTTATTTATTTACAGCTAATATTAATAAAGTGGTGTATTTATAAACCGTATTAACAAATAAATAAATAAATAAATAAACCTCTGCAGTGTTTCACTAGAAAATCAAATTTTATTATTTAATTTGGGAATATATTTCCAATGAATTTACTCAGGAAATTGTATATATTATTAATTTTTTAAGATAATTTCTTGTTAGTTTTATTGGTTTTTTCGAAAGATGGGAGCGCAAATTGATGCTGTGCATCCGGCTCCGAAACCCATAAATTTATAATTCTTCTAGAAACATTAAAAATGCAAAAAAAAAAAGGAATTTAAATGGCATATTTTAACTATTTCCTGTCATTTAAAATTTAAATTATTATTATTATTATTATTACTATTTATATTATTACATACTGTGAAGTCTGGTTCTTTATTCTTCACAATTTGGTCACATGATACAGGGGTTTTTAAAGAAGTTTTTTTTAGCCCCCTGCTGGTTTTTGTATATTAATTATCTTTTAATTTGCCTGTTTACTACCTTTAAATATATATACATACGTATTGATTTTGTACATAAAAAAAACTGAATAAAGGGATAGTATTTTTCTTATTGAATTATAAGCATCGTGTGATGGAATACTTTTCCAATAAATTACAAAAATGAGTAGTCTTCCGAGTTGTACATCAATTTTTATTATTCAGTCTCAAAAATTGGTGAATTTCTACAATTTTCCCCCTTGGTTTCCCCCTTTCTTAGAGAGAAGAGAGCGAGAGAGAGGAAGAGAGAGAGGGAGAGGGGGAGGAGGACATAAAATCTTCAATTTGCAAAATTGGGCATCTTAGAATATAAATAAAACAAAGAATTGTTATATGGCCGAGAATACTTTTTCGGTGGTGTCTATCGTATGACATTACAAAATTTTACTGCTTTTCTACTTCCACTTCATAAATGTCGTTATCCATGTTTTATTTTTCTGCTTTACTACTTCTCAATCTAATATATTCAAATTTGTATATCTGAAGAGGAAAACAAGGGAAAAATTTCTGATTTTTTTTTTTTTAAATTGAATTATTTTAATTTATAAAACTTTAAATAATTACTGAGCAATTTCTCATAACCACTTTCATTTCTTTTCCATATCAAAATCATAACAACACCATCTAGCGGATATATCGCTTACTAAACTAGTAGTTTTTTAGAGGTATTTCCTCTAAAAACTTAGTATTTTCTTTTTTTTAAGAGGAAAACTCGCTGTATTACCGGACAGAAACGTTAACGTTTGACAAAAAGCTTCGTTAATTTCGATTGTTAGTAGAGAAGCTCGAGATCGTTACTTAATATTAAACTTAACAGAAAATATCCCTCCCTTATTCTTCAATGGAAGATCATACCATAATATTTAATGGATAAATCCTAGTATTCTATGTATCAAGATACGCTTCTATGAGTATATAGGTAGCTTCCTTCTTCCTCTTTACGTTACAAAACTAAAAAATATATATATAAAGCGGGATTGGACATAAAATGAGTTTGGAACATAGACTGAGAGACTTCTTTACCTTAATAGCGTATTGCCAGGGAAATTTATTGCTCTATTGTGAGTATTTGATGATGATCTTGTATCACGTGGGGAAGTATTTTCTATTTTTTCTATTATCATTTGCCTTGAAGAAGGCATTTTAAGGCATTACGAAATTTTTTTCCCCATTTAATTCCTACCTAGAAAGCATTATAATCAACAATTTTGAGTTTTTTAAGGCGAAAAAACCCTCCTGAAATAATAATTCGCTACATATTCTGTTATACTTATACTGTATAATGTTATACGGAACAAACTTAAGCGCTTATTTATTTTTAAAAATGATATTCTAGTCAAAATCCGTTAGCGAAATCTTAAAATAATAATAATTATTCGCTTATTCGATAATGATAAACTCGAGCGGCCATAATTGGAATTTTAAATAAGCACGCGCTATCTACATAAATTTGATTGGGCGACGAGGAAATTGAATTCGGTATCGATTACCCATCATCCTTTGCACGAGTTTAACTGACCTCCAACATGATTGGATCTACATTTTCACATCATCAAGCATTTATACGACGAAAATTATTAAAAGTATTGCATATAATATTAAAACATCCTTCATTTAATGAATTCTTAATGGCACCGCACAGAAATTTAAATATATTCACGTCATAGCTACGTGTGAAATGACGTCATTAATTCAGGCTGCCGTTTAATTGTTACGTCATTTTAGGATAAGTAAAAAGAAAAAAGTTATTTAAAAATCTGAACTTAAATGAGATTTAAATATATATATATATATATATATATAACACGTACATATATATATGTTTATATGCGGAATGAGGTGACGAATTTTTTTACGTCATGGAGATTTTAATTAACGCAACACTGGGGACAGAATCGAGGCGTTTATTCGATATAAATTGCTTCATTTTTGTGCATGTAGACCTAAAACTATCATAAATATGTAGAGGAGAGAACTCGTGTTAGGTTGCCATGACGACTGAGCATGCGCCCGCCATCCCTCTACCCGTTCGTGAATAATGAAAGAGAAGAGATTATTTACTCTGCTGCCATCTCGTGCGCATTAAATAAATTAATATTCATCTAACAAAATTTATTCTTCGAAAAAGAAGAAGAAAAAAAAAAAATTAACAAAATTCTCGCTTAAGTAACGTAATTTTCTTCCACGATTTTAATGCATTACGTTACCGAATTTATATTATTTAAAATACATATTTATCGACAATAACACGGGCTAATTTACTTTAAAATGCTTAATTTAAGAAGAAATTTATCATATCATTGAAAAATAATAATAATTATTGTAATAATTTTATGCATTTTATTTAAAAATAATTAAATAAAAATGTAGTGTTTGTATTTATGCATATGTACTGTACAATAACCTTTAAGGTGTTTTATTTATTTTCATAAAAGTAGAGGATTTTTTAAAATAAAAATATAGAATTTTATTAATTTTTTAAACTTTTTTAAACTATTTTTTTCCTTCTAAAAAACAAATTTATCAAATTTAAAGCACGCTGAGTAGGAAAGAAAATTCAAAGTTTATAATGTTTAACCGCAGTATGTATCTAACTCTCCTGCATAATGTACTGTACCACTCGCTGTCTATATTTAGTAAGAGCAAAGGACGACGGGATCTGACGTTCAGAATATGTACAGCAACTCGTGCACTGCAGCATTACTTGCTGCAAAGAAGCGCCATCTCTCCCAAGAAAAATTTTATTACCCTCTTCGATTTTTCTTCTTTCTTTCTCTCTCCCTCCCTCCCCCTCACTCGTCCCCCTCCTTCCTTCTTCTTTCTGTTTTTTTTCCTTCCCCTCTGTATTCTCTACATTAAAGAAATTCGTTTTACTTCGATAGATTAAACGTGGAAAGTTTGCCTTTAATTAAATAAAATTTTGAATCTTTTTTTCTAAATAAATAAATAAATAAATAAAATATATAATAATAAAAATTATAATCTTTTTTCTTATCAGTCGTGCACAGTTCTTGATGACGTAAATAATCATTATCGCAATTATCAGCCGGGGATAAGATATTTTTGCAATGTTTTTTTTTTAATTTTCTTACTTTTAACACGCTTTTAACGCATGTGCTCGCGTAAATTCGTCGATTTCATAAATTCGAATTCAAACTTCGGTCACGTGCCGGCCGCTTAACCAATCGTGTTCGATTATCGTTGAAACTTACATATTTCTCTTAATTTGAAAATTTTCACGTTCTCCTGTATTTAATGACGTATTTAAATGGGACATTTTTAATTATTTGACGAAATTGTTGACGATTTTCTTAAGAAATTTACGTATTGGAGACATATTTTTTTTCTTTTTTTTACAATAAACTAAGATCAATTTTCAGTACGGGAGAGAAAAAAAGGTGTGGTTTAAGTAATATTAAATGGGAGTGGCTGATACTCTTCGCTCCCACGACTACTGTATTCCACGTATGAAACTATCATTTTTGCAATTAATTATTTTTTAAATTTCTAGACTTTAAACGCGTGTAAACTTCAGTAATTTGTAGATTTATTTATAAACAACAGAAATTTTACTCATTCTCTGTAATTATATCGTCATTTCAAGCATAGAAAGAGCCGTGTACAGTACAATGTTAAAAGGCTCAATAACCTCCACGTATGTTTATATACTAAACTCGATAATTAAGCTAAAAGGTGATTTAATTGTTAACTTATCTCAATAAATTGATGCGATAGAAGATAATCGATCCACTCCCTCACACTTATAACCTTAGTATTAATAGTATTAAAACCTTATACAATATGCTGATTAGAGGAGAAATTCTTTATAAATAATTGCATAAACATAATTAAACATTTTTTTTAAAAATTAATAATGTCATTTATTAATATTTTAATATATTTTATTAAAATAATTTTTAATTTCTTTCCAACTTAGTCTTATTTCCAATTTAGTTTATTAATAAAAATTGTGTGTGTGTGTGTGTGTCTGTATGTTTAAGTAAATAATAATAATATAAGATAATTAAAATAAAAATAAAAATTTGAATTTAATTAATTTTTTGACAAATTATTTATTTAAATTTTTTTCAATTATTATTAAGTGTAATTTTGAAATTTGTTTATTATTATTTATTCTTAATGTTATTATCCAACTTCTGTACTCTGAAAGGTAGATCTGGGACACTGTTCATCTCCAAAAAGAAGATTGAGACAGTCTGTTGCTATGGAAACGCGATCAGTTTTATCATTTTTCTTTCCAGAGACTCTCTCTCTCTCTTTCTCTCTCTCTCCCCAAATTTACTATTTTATAATAAATAATTTATTTTATAAATATTAATTATCGTTTAGAAAATAATAATTTATATACATTTACATTTTTTAAACACATTTAAACTATGGAAAGTTATAATAATCGAATTAATTCGTTATTATTCATTTATTAAAGGATAAACGAGAGAAAATAATAGAAAATTTGCTTTAGGAAAATGTTTTTATGTGTTAATCTATATATTACATATCTTATTATTCTTTTTAAATATAATTAAACTTCGTATATTTAACAGGAAAAAATATTAATTTTAAGTCAATTTTACGGTTTAGATTCTAAATGAAGTATTGGAAAAGTTGTAAAACTTAATAATAATATACATGTAGTGTATGTTATACTGTGTATTTATACAGCATACTGCATATACTATAAAGTGTATAATACAGTATATATGAAATATATATAGCTATATTTTCTATATAAATAAATATATTATAATATCATATACTGTATTTGTAATATACTGAGTAACGTAGAATCACAATTATATGACGAAACAGTTTCCTGTTTACTCCATTTTATAAAATCTAAAAACATGTCATGTAAGAAATACTTTCTAAAATATATGAATATTTATTAATTTGTAATGTAAGAATTGATTAAAATATAAATTTTTAAATCAGAATTGCCAAAACAAAGAGCGTAGAGGTGCTGCAAGATACACTTCTAATACACATTAATTTGAAAGAATGTTTGGCAAAATTGAGAAAATCACCTGTTAATAAGGAAAATTAAGTTAAGATTATAAGAAAATAATATTTATATTTAATATCATCAACATCCAGTACAAGGGTTTAACTTGTATCAATGTATATACTTCTATGCTCTATTTTAAATATATAAATTTATTCTAAATATATAAATATAATCCTTTGTACATTTTAAATGGTTTTATCAATGTTTACAGAGAGTAATGTATTTATATTCCTTTGTGCATATTTTCACAAAATGAGATGTTTATTACTTATTAAAATAGAATAATAATGAATTTACTCATAAAATACGAGGCTAAACTATTGATTTTTAATAATAAATTTATTTTTGATCTCTCCATTTTTTTTTAAATTATTGAATGAAATCCCCCATTCGATGATGTAATAACTGCTTGAATGGAAAATCATTTCACTTCAAAGAATATTTAAAGTTATCTTTATCGAAATCTTTATGACTCCCTCCACTCTATGTTTTCTTGCTATTTTATATCATAAATTTTAGGAAATTTCAATTTTTAAAATAAGCGGAAAACAATATATCGACCTATTATGTACACACAGACAAACACACGAACACACACAATATACTATAAGCCTACATAATAAAAGTTATGTTGAAGGAAGGAAGTGTTTAATAAATTCACTTATATAGTTCCTTTTTAAAGTTTGTTAATTGGTAAAGTTTGCTTACTCCATCCAGTTGGGTGGGATGTTGTATGTAAAAGGTAAAAACCAAAGAAAATTTCGTTTAAAAAAGATTTTATATTTAAAATTTATTTTAAATCTTACGTTTCTTAACGTCACAATTGAAAAAAAACAAAAAAAAAACACGTTTTAAAGCGCAACAATAAATTGCTACAGAAACGTCATAATTAAACGTTTACAAACGTCACAATTGTAAATTTATATCAAACGTTAAAAAATAGTCACGATAAAACGTTTAAAACGTCACAATTAAACATTTAAAAAACGTCACAATTCAAAAAAGGAATTGCGAACTTTTTGCGTAAACGTCACAATTAAAATTCACAAACTTTTAATTGTGACGTTTTTTTAACGTCACGAATATTAATTAACCGTCACAAAAAATAACTTTAACAAACGACAATTCGTTGAGTACGTTAACTTCTAAAAAAAAATTGAAAATGTGAATGAACCAAACTACCGAATTGTACTGATGACGTGATTCGAGAAGAGAATTCATTCATATTAATATATATATATACATATATTTTTTATATTTTAATTCAAATTTTCTACACCCACGTAGAGAATTTATTTTAAAAAGTACATTAACATTTAATACTAAACGTTGAAATTCACCAAATTGATTTTATTTATTTATTTATTTTTTATCATTTAAACAAATTAATTTACGCTTTAAATGTGCAAATGTCTTAAAATTTATAAAAAATAATTGCTTCTTAACGTTAAATTTTAGCTGAAAAAGCGATGTTTAGATCAGGTAGATGACCTTTAAGAAAAACAAGAGTTGCAAAATATTGTTTTAAAAAATGTCGACAGGGGGCGTCTAGTAGAAATTATCTAAAACACTGCCAAAAACAAGAAGAAAAAAAATTATGATTAAATAAACACGATCACGTGACCGAGCCACTTCCGGCGACGTCATAGATACGTCCACATCGACTTACTTCCGGTGGATGTCTATCATTGACCTGTACTACAACAAAAAAGACAGACAGAAAGAGAGAGAGAGAGAAAGGGAGAGGTTATGCCCTTCCTTCCATCGTAATACCTTTTTTTTCTTTTTGTTTCTGTTCCCCATAAAATTGAGTATAGGGAAAAATGGCGCGTATAAAAATTTTATTTTATTTCAAACTCGTCGCTTAATGCATTTTAAAAAAAATTAAAATAATAATAATTATTATAAAATTAAAATTAATAACAATAATATTATTTATTTTCCAGCGACAGACACACACACACACACGCCTACATATTGCGCATGCTCTAGTTATAATAACAATGTGCGTTAAATATCATAAAATACGCATCAATTACGCATCTATATTAAGCTACATAATCAATTGCATAAATCATTTAAAACTAATCCGTTTAATTAAGCAAGTATTAGTTTATCATTAACAATTTCTCCTTTGGAAAATAATGGAATATTCCATCCCCGCTCACGTGACACGGGGTAGTTGTTTGTAACGAATACGTGACGTCAGAGTTTCGTATATATGTATTTTTTTAATTACAATTATCTTCGAATAACACACTCATTCTATTAACGAACTCGCATAAAATACTATAAATTAGGAAAATTTTTTAATATATTAAACTATTGATTAATTAATTTATTTATCTACAACTAAAAATTTACATTTTATGAATATTTCAAACTAATAATAACACTAATTGAGTAATTCCATAACTTTAATTACATTTAAGAAAAGTAATTATATTTGCATTTAAAATGAGTATTTAAAAAACTTTTAATGTAGTTTAATTCGTTAGTTTTTTTTTTAAATTAAGAAAATTTGAATGCGCCAATCAGATTTAAATCTCGTCACGTGAATTTGTAATTGAATACGATTGGTGATTGCGTGCAAATGTTGCTAGAAAATCGAACGTAGCGACACTAGGGGGAAAAAATATAAATATATTTATGTAATTTGTAATAAATTTATGATTAATTATGCATTTATTCATATTTCTTTTTTAGTTTTAACGTGTAATAATAATAATATATAACATTCTACAGAATATATTAGGTTAAGGTCGGTTTATTGGAAGCTTCTTCTACTTTAATTGAATATAAATCGATTGATGCAACATCAAGAAAAATCACCTATCGATCGCATTCTTCACCAGTTACTCTCATAAAATAATGCATTATTCGATTCAGTTAACATTTAACTATTATCAAAAATAAAAAACTACTTTGTAAATAATTTTTATGCCGAATTTTTTGCATGCAAATTTTAAATTATCGATTTAAACTTTTTCGCTTTGTATAAACTTGTGTAAATATATATATATATATATATATTTTAATTACAAATTTAAATTTGTAATATGTAAATACAGTAAATTAAAATTTTAATTATTATTTTTTAATTGTAAATATGCACATTTGGCGCTTGAAAATGGCGCAAATTTCAGCAAAAAATGTGAATTTCGTATGCATAAATGTGTATTAAATTTCCGAAATTTTACTTAATTAATTTTATTATTATTTTTTAATTAAAAATTACATAGATTTAAGCAAGGAAAAGTTAAAAACATTCATTTAATTTCTATAAATTATAATTAAGGTATAAATACTGTAATGTAGATTTTAAAGGTATGTGACGCTTTTATTGTAAAAAATATGTATAAATCTCCATTTAAAGTGTGTAAATTTACTCAAAACTTAACAAAATATATGATAAAAGTTGAATTATGTATACATATATATTCATATAGAGTATGTTGAAGATATAGATTTAAAAGAATACCGAATCAAAAATCTATGACGCTTTTTTGGGGGTATTTCTTTTTTATTTTGTAAAACAGAAAGGATCAATATCTGGTAGACTCGATATCAATATAGTCTCCTATACTGTTAAAAAAACCCGAAAAATTCGAGAGAATCCCCGACTGTAACAACGTAACCAAAACACGGTTGACATACTTTAACACGTAAATTATAATATATACAAATTAAGGGAACATTAAAAAGTAATTCAACTTTTCTATGTACACTAGGGGTAATTATCTGTAATTGTATAATTACTTTACTTACAGAAATGAATACCCCCCACTTTAAATTTTCTAACAAAATGAATATAATTAAGGAAATTAATTAACAATTAGCTAGTCTTTCATTAGGTGAAAATTATAGTGTTTACCTTGATTGTTATATAAATTAGTGACATTTTGATGGCTCATAAAATTTAATAAAATGTAAAAATTTGTGGTTGAAATTAAATACTTTATATACACCTTTATAAGTAAACATAATTAAGGTATAACTTATGGAGTAATTGTTGCTAAAATAGGATTTAAACTTGTTAAGGCCTTAAACTATTATATGAAACGTCCTTCCCTTCTCTTTATAACCAATAATAATACATTTTAAAAGGCTTGAGGCTATGAGCTGTGGCTCCGAGATTGAATTTATACATGTTGCGGCCCTACGCACTAACTTACAAGAGGCCCTTCTCCCTCCATTAAATATTAATTGACAGTACAGTATATATTAAGTATTTTCTAAGGATGAAGCTAGACACTTCATAGTGTGAGGCCATCAGGACCGAATTTTTGTCGTGGGCCCTACATTTTAACATACAAGAGGCACTCTTTCTCGCCTCAAATAATAATGGATAATACAAATTAATTTTTTGAGAATGGAAAAAGGCCTTTATAACGTGAGGGTTGTAGCTACAAGGTATGTTATGACCCTAAGCTATGAAATACTACATGCCCTTTCTCTCACAGATAATAATATATAATAAATATTAATTGTGTTTGAGGGTAGAGAGAAGTCCTCATAGAATGTGGCCCTAACGAAAGATATAGATTATTAGGGCCTCAAGCTAGCTAAATTATTATATTATTCGGTTATTCATTAATTCGAGCACACTTTTCGTTACTATTGAAAACGAAAACGTAAAAATCATAATTGATTTTATTGAAAATAATTAAATTTTCGAATAAATTTAAGAATTAATTATCATTAAAATGTATCTATTATTTAATTATCATAGTTCAAAATTTTCATTCAACTTTTCGAATATTTAATTATAAAATTAATTCAAGTTGAATTTGTTGATGTCATCTTATAAATTTTGAATGAAATTTTTGAAATATATTTTAGTTATTTTTTAAATCAAATGAAAATTTTACAATTAAACAATTAACAAAATTAATGATAAATGAGTATAATTTTTATTAATTAATATTTAAATTAGACTTAAGAGATCTGATTTTAAAAATTCAGATCTATAACCTTAGAAATTATTTTAAATTATTACTATTAAAATAATAATAAAATGTCATTTTAAAATTATTATTATTATTATTATTATTATTATGTAAAATAAAAAATTCTGATTTATGTTTTTGTATTTTAAAATACAAAATTAAATATATTAAAGTTTTAAAATAAATTTATCCGAAATTTTTTAGTTTAGAATTAAATGATTTATTATTAATTTAATTGTAATTAAACTTTAATGACAATTAACTTTAATAATAATACATCGATTTCAACATTAAATGTAAATAAATATCAATTTCATTCAAAAACTAACAAATAATCGTTTTCAATAATTAAAATTATACACGAGAAATCAATTTCACGTGTATAATTTTTATTATTGAAATCGATTATTTGTATTTTAAATTATTGAAATCGATTATCTAATTCTAATTTATTTACGTGATTTAATGACAATTAGCTTTAGATTTAACGACAATTAAGTTTAAAAAGAAAATATTTTTTTCAGATCAATGACTTTTTTTATACGTATATAATATGTCATATATTAAATTATTATTTTTTAAAATATTATTAAAGATTCTTTTTGTATATAATCCTGTGAATTATTAAGAATATTATCTACGTTTTTCCAGAAAATATATTGTGAATAAATAGTGTCATAAGAGTTTCACAACGAGAAAAAAGATACAATGCAATCTTTATATTTTGTAATTGGAAATGATGCAATTTTTATCTTTTCGATCATCGTTTTGATTTTATAATTTTAAAATGAATAATATTTATTTATTTTAATTATTCTGCTTTTTAAATTATATATTATATACAAGACTACTTGTTACTCAATAGAAATTAACAAATATATAAAAATGTATTTTATGAAATAATTAATATTTTAGTTATAAAATGTAAATTTTTTTTATTAAATAAGTATAAAATTTTAAATACGTAAAACCTGTCCAAAACGGAATTTTTAATAAAACGAAAACCTCTCTAAACAGAAAAAATTCCTGTAAACGTGGCGTTTTTCTGTGTTAGAAAAAACCTGTTCAAAAGGGAAACCTGCCAAACCGCAAAAAATATACAGTAAAACCTGTTCAAAACGGAACCTTAATAGAACGGAAACCTACCTAAACGGAAAAAATTCTTCCGAACGTGGCGATTTTCTGTTAGATAAAGCCTGTTGAAAACGGAAACCTGCCAAACTGGAAGAAGTTTCGGTACGGTACGAGTCCGGTTTACGCAGGTTTCGCTGTATTCTGCGATTTCGATTTACACAGGATTCACTGTGTATACATATATATAAATGAAGTTATCTTTTCTTGTGTTTCTAAACGGTTTTTTCTGCACAGAATTAATTAATTAGTGTGGGTGAATTTGGATTTGTTTATTAAATTAACAGAATAAAAGTTTTTAATATTAATAAAAGAATGTTTTAAGTATAATACTTTTAATTCTTTTTTTTTATTATGTGTGTTAATTGCTTTTGTGCCATTTTTTCTTCTCACCCCCACTGCAACTTGTTTGCTGTTTTCTGTGCTCCACTTTATTTATGTACTACGTGAGGAACAGCACACATGCTAGATGAATTCAAAAATACGACTAAACTGTCAGAAGAGAAAACTCTTTTTAACAAAGAATAAAAAGGGGGGAGTCCAAATTCGCCTACATTTTTATTATTCGTATACTTTTATTGTCCTTTCTTTTGTTTACTTAATATTCATTTAATCTATTAAGTGATAAAACTTTAACCTAAATATATTTAATTATTTTTTTAATGTTTTATGTATTAATATTTTTTAAAAAAATTATGCAAAAAATCGAATTTAATGAATTTAATTTAATTTAATTTAATTTAATTAATTTTAACAAAAACTTTTATTTTATTTTATATTTTTTAATTGTCTTTTAATCGTATATAAAAGTTTAAAAAGTGAAATTTTATTTAAAATTTTTTTCGGGATTTTTTTTTTAGTTTGGAAGTTTCGAAAATAACAAATGCAATTAATTTAATTATAATTAAATCTTAATAACAATTAATTTCGATGAAAATATATCAGTTTCATTCCAAAAAGTATAAATAATCGATTTTAACAATTAAAGTTAAATACTTTTAAATCGATTATTTTTAATTGAAAATGATTATTTATTTTAGTTTAATGACAATTAATTTTTTAAAAATTAATCATTTTCATCGGTTTAATTACAATTAAGTCGTATCGTTTACATTTATTAATTTTTTTTTAAAATAATATTTTAAATTTCATTACGCTACACATTTTTGCGTGTAAATGTCAAAGATGCGTACTTGTAGACCTTATTGCATCGTTTTAAACGAACCTTTATTTTAATTAAACCAATTAAAATACGTAAAAATAATATTTAAATGATTGCATTACAATTCATTTTTTATTCTTTTATTTATTTTGTAGAGATAAAGAGTACATATTTTAATAATAATTGTCCTAGACGAGTCGAAAGTTAATTTAGTATTACAAGGATAATAAATTATTTAATCACGTAATGCAATAACGGGGTAAATATGCTAATTGGCACTTTTTAAAGAAGGCAGAGTCGAACTTAGAGAAATAATTTCGCATTATTCTAAGTAAGGAATAAGTCATACAGGGTATTTTAGAATTGCCTCTCAATATCGATCGTGCAAGCTACTGCACCAATCGAAAGTAGCTTCCCTTTCCATACAAGAAAACACAAAAAGCAGTATACCAGGCTACATACTCGCATCAAAGTGAAAACTGCTTCCATTTACTGAATACAAGAACGTTTTATTTTATTTATATTCTTTAATTCTGTCATTCACTTAAGATATTTGCCATTTATATATATACTTTATTTTTTAATTCAGGATTTCGTAGCTCGTATGCAATTTTTGTACGTCGTGTTGCAAAATTCTTAATGGGTCACACTTTACTTATGGCAATACAAAAACTTAATTTTATTTTATTTTATTTCTACGTGCCAAATTCTTTATTACTAATTAAATTTTAATAATGGTAATAATAATTTTAATTACGTTTTAGGTACGTAAATGTATTGTTGTTAGTCATTTCACGGATGCCCCCTCGAAAGCAATTAAATAATAAATTTAATTATTTATTTTTGCTTATTTTCGATCGAAATCAGTTTTAATTAAATTATTCAGAAGAAGAGGAGGAGGAGGGAGGAGGAAGAAGAAGAAGAAGAGGAGGAGGAAGAAGAGGGAGAATAAATTATTGCATTTTACGTTTAATTATAATTAAATTTAAGTGGTATAATATTAAATATTTTAACTTTTATATGAAAATTTATCTATATATATATTATTATGATTATTTTATAATTAATTTTACATTTTATATATTTAACTTAGGGTATGATGAGAGCATAATAGAGGTCCTCGTGTACATAAGAACCCCCCAAAACAGGAATGATTTTTCTTTTTTTTTCTTTTTTTATTTTCGGTTTTGTTCATGTGCTTCGGTTACCTAGCGACGGTTACAGGGATCGATTTTGATGACGTCGCCAGAGCAACTACCACGTGTTCGAGGCGTGGTTGTTATATAGAGTTGATGTATTCATGATATCATGCTCGCCATCCTCGTTTCCTTTAAGCAATTGAGAATTATGCACAGTTTATTAAATTTAAAAATCGAAATGGGAAGTTTCTTCCTCCCTCCCCTTCCGAAAATAAAATCGAGGGAAGTTTAGAAAATAAAAATAAAAAAAAAGAGAGAAATAAGTAAATAAATAAATAAAATAAAAAAGTTAAACTTCCCTGTCAAGCTTTCATGAATGAATTTTTTAAAGCGAATAAATGTAGAAAGTATCAATCAAATAATTGTATTTAAAATAAAATAAAACAACAATTAATTTACGCCGTTAATTAAATTAAATTTACATTATTTTAAATATATTCACACTCGTAAATTGTGTTTTTATCGTTGGAATTTAATCAATTTCGTTTTAAATTTAATGACATTCCGATTCAATTTAATCGCAATTAAATCTAATTATCATTACATGTCAGGATTTAATCACAATTAGTTTTAATTGTAATTAAATCTTGACAATTAGATTTAATTGTAATTAAATGTTGACAATCAATTTTAATTGTCATTATCGAAAAACGTAATCAATTTCGATTGTGTTGCGTAATTCGATTATTGTAATTGAGTAATTTAGAAATTTTCGTCAAAATCATGAACTTAGATTTTATAAAAGCGAAATTAATTATAATTAAATTTGTCTTAATGTACATTAACAACAAATTAAATTTTATGCAATTTGTTGGGAAATTATTTTGTTATTATTATTATTATTATTATTATTATTATTTTTTTTTTTTTTTTTATTTTTTTAGTTATATACTGAGAAATCCTGATAATAGACAGACAGCAAGAAGACAACAGACAGACAGACAGACGTAATAAGAAATTATGTGAGGCGGAATGCCAGTAACGATCCCAAACAATTTCCTTTCTCGAACTCTTGTAATTTCCGAGAAATTTTTGTTACAGATAGACATACAAACAGACATCTAAAAAAAATACGTATATATGAAATTATAGGCAATGTAAGCGAGATTAGCAATTTTTAATTCTGCTAATTATTATAGTTTCGTCGCAGTTACATAAGAAGACGACAGACAAACGTACAGGCAGGTAGAAATAATACGAAAACAACGTTAGCGATGTTTCTAAAACATCTTAACACTAGTTTCCGAGAAGTCTTGATCACTGACAGACAGACAGACGAACGTAATGAATACATAATCTCTTTTTATATGTATTTTTATCATTTTTAATCATTAAATAAGTTTAAAATGTCAATAAAATAGCGAATTTTAGCACATTTTAAGAATTTTTTTCCCAATTACTAGCACATAAAATTGTAATGAAGGGTGTGTGATCTCACGAGACCAAATTCAGTAAACAGCATCCTATTCATTTAGATGTTTCCTGCCCTTGTAAGCGTAATATTCTGTAAATTTACATGCAGCATCATCCATTCTTTTCATTAAAAACTGCGTAAAATTAAGAATTTAACTGCATTGTATGCTCTGTTATGTTATGTCTACATGTGACTTTAGAAGGGGGGAGTTTCGCTTATCTTAAGTCGTAGTTTTGCCCTTTTGTCAGATCGATACTTCTTGCATGCGAATAGAAATCATACTAGAATTGGGTTCAGCAATATCTCTAGTTTATTCGGCAATATCAAGTATCATAATGGACTTGTATAGACATAGGTATGGGTGTAACTCGTATAGAATTTGCATGATTTTATAAACAGAATTTTTTCATTTTTTATCTCCTGTTTTTTGATCTAATTACTCTCCTTCACGCTTTGTACACCATTTTTCATCTTTGTAAATGGGAAATTTTACTTTAAAATTGGAAAATTCGAAGAATTTTTACGTGATTTCGCTCGGTTTCTACGCTTCTATATTTGATTATAATTAATAACAGGTGTTTTTATGGGTGTTTCAGATGATTTCGAGGCAGAAAATTGACGTTTAAGGAATGAAACTGCTATATTTTATTCATTTTTAAGCTTAAAAAATGCATAAAAACAATTAGGTAAATTTCTAAATACAATTTAATTAAAATCTGTTTTAAATTTCAATCCAAAAACAACATAGATTCGGAGATAAAAAAGTTTCGCGTAGGCATACAGATGGACAAAAACAAAAAAAAACCTTTATAAATTTCAAGCTAATTCGTATTTTTGAGTGAAAAATTCCAAAAAACAACGTTTTCTAAGTGTAAATCTGTGAAGAAGCTCGTTAATAACAGAAAAATATACATGTTATACTGTAAAGTAGCGTATAAAATGGCATATTTACGTACATAAACACAGTTTATCCTTCATTATACGTATAAATATGTGTAATTTTATACACGATTTATAACTGTACATGTATACACATATAATATAACTGTGTATACAACTGCGTACAGTTACTAAGAATAGAACGTTGTCATTATGTAGTAGAGAGAAGGCATCTTTAAGTGTTTGAAACAGATTTTTTTTCCCCTTTATTCCTGATTATTCCCAGAATAAACAGACATAAAATAGTTATTTTAACACTTGTTTATAAACACATTGCCGAGTTTAGCGAACTAGGTTGCATGTTTTACACTAACCTAATTTCATAACTATTGACATATTAACGCATAAGGAGCGATGATGTTATCTTAAAATACAGCATGAAAACTTGACTTATAAACTTAATTTAAATAAAATATCGAAGGTTTATAAAAAATAAACCATTAAATTATTTAATAAAGTAATTTTTTAAACTATTTTTAAGCTAGAAAATTAAAAAATATAAAGGTTTTTTACGTGTTTATTCTACATCGAAGTAGGTAAGTGGAGCATTGCAAACTTGACTCACTTGACGTACGATTTGTTACAGATATAAATCTTTATGATTACTACGGCCAGAAAGTATTCTTTCATTCGATTCATCCCTCTTATTTTTGTTTTTTTTTTCTCTCTATTAAATGGACTAATTTGCACGATTAAAAGGGCCTAATGATGCCATTAACTAACTTAGTACTCAGCTACTATACAAGTTTTCTGTTAGATGAGGATCTAGTACATTAGTTGCTCCTTTGGTGAATGGGGTGAAGAACTGTAAATAGCATGATTTTTCTACTTTCTAGAAGAATTTTTGGGTGATATACCAGCTTTAAAAACGTTTTAATTTAATAAAACATTAATTATAATTAAATTACCCTTTAATTGTAAACGATAAGCTCGCATTTTTTGTGTTTTATACCATGTTAATTGTGTCGTGCAATACCTTCATTTCTGCTGTAATAATTGAATTTTTTATTTAAAGAAAATGCAATTTTTCACTTAATTATTGTGAAAAATTACAAAATTGTTTAAGTGTAATTGTTTTTTAATTGTTTCTTCTCTTAGACGAGCGTCAATTGCACCTTTTGTGAATGGGAGTGAAGAACTGTAAATGGCAAGATTTTGCTACTTTACTTTATAGAAGAATTTTTGGGTGATAGCTTTAAACACGTTTTAATTCATTAAAATATTAATTATAATTAAATTATCCTTTAATTGTAAACGATAATCTTGTATTTTTGCGTTTTATACCTCCTCTTACGTGGCTCAATACTTTCATTTCTGCTGTAATAATTGAATTTTTTCCTTAAAAAAAATCTAATTTTCTACCTAATTATTGTGAAAAATGACAAATGATTTAAGTGTAATTTATATTTCAATTGTTTTTTTTCAATTGCTTCATTGATGGTTGGGTTGAAGAACTGTAAACGGGAAGATTTTGTTTCCTTCCACAAGAATTTTTGAGTGTTTCGAAGGTTTAAATGTCTCCCGCTCCTATAAAAAGTTAATTATAATTAAACTATCTTTTAATTACTACATTTTATTCCTCGTTAATTGCTCCAAGTGTCAGGAAAATTGCATTAAGAAAAGAAAAAAAATGCAATATTTCGCATAACTTACAATTCTTACAAATGGTAATTGTTATAACTAATGAATATTTATCGTTCGCGCAGTCTTGCAACGTATAAAACTATAAAAATTCTGCTTAAAAATTAAAATATTAGCATTTTTATGCTCACATTTTACGAAATTTCGTAATTTAGTTGCAAAAATTGACAATTAAAACTTATTATTTTCTATAAGAGCATTAAATTTCTGAAGATTTAAACACCCTTCCTTGGCTTAAAACTAGAAAAAAAAAGTCTTAATTTAAATATTGTTAAAGCTTATATTTCTATTAAATTTAGAAAATTAACCTGTTGAATTGATTTTTTTAATGGTGTCAGAGGAATTCGTGTTACGAGTATAGAAGGATTACCTATCGAATTTACGATTTAGGACGACCCAAAAGTCGACTCAATAACTGAATTTCTATGTATTCTAGACAAGGCTTAATTTACACATGAGCTAAACAAGCTACAATTTAAGGCCTCGCCCGACGAGAGGACCTCTGAGAAAGAATTACCCATTATTTTTTCGCTGCAGAAAGAATTATAGTCACATGTCTAAATCTGGCTGCGAAGGGCCTCGTATTCTTAGAGCTTTGTTACCTAACACAGAGAAAAGGCCTCTTATTTGTTATAATTACAATTAAACAGTAATAATACTAGTAAATTGAGTTTATAACGTGTTTCTCCCTTGAAAAATTAGTACAGTTGGTTACGAGAATTTCGTCTTTACAATTGGTTGGACCACCCGGCATTTACAAGCAGCTGTAAACGTGTCCGTGAACTCGAGATCAAAAATTCTTATACAAAACAACAAGCTAAATGGATATAATAATGAATTTATCACATCCATTGCAGTTTTACTGGAAATTGGATCGTATATACCACTCCATCAAAACCCATAACAACAATGCATTGATCCTTTCTATCAAGCTTTCATATACCATTAAATAACAAGGATTATATCTAAATAACCTATTTTTTGGGCTTAATTATGTTTATTTTAATTATATAATAGCAAATTTAAGGAATTTTTAGTGTGTTTTTATGATTATTTTACTTTTAAAAAATGGACTTTCATAGCGTAGAAGTTCGCTCGCATTTTACAATTTTAACGCCGAAGGAAGCTTTGAATTTTTTAATTTTTGCATAAAAATTCCTAATTTTCGTAAAAATTAAACAGTAAAATTACAAATAAACAAAGTCTTTAGCTTATATTTTAATTTACCATTTTATTATTTTAATTTAAAAAGTATTGTAGAACATTTTAAAGTTGCATCCTTCATTACTTTTTAATAATGTGTTCAGTGCGTAATACGTACGCACTGTGACGTTTTAAATTAATTTTAAGCAATTTACGTTAATTAATTAATTAATTTAACATTTTTAGTATCCGAAATTCGTTTATAGTTGGAGCTTGTTACACTAGATTCATCAGTAGAGGGGCACGAACTGTAGGATGTTGTGTAATAATGATAATAAATTTTCAGGTATAGGAACTAACCAGGTATAATTTTTAAAGTTAAAAAATAAAAAAAGAACGTTTCGTATTTGTATTGTTAAATCCACAGAAGTCTGTACCGGTAGGAGGAAGAGGGGTTACCATGGTTACTGGAGGCTATAAAGCGTCAGACAAAGAGAGAGGGGATAAAGAGGATGTGGTGGATGTGTGGTAGGATGTGTTTTCTTACTACAATTTTTCACTTATTTAAATAACAAAAGTAACTTTATTATTGTTAATTTTGATGAATAAAATGTTAAATTTACGAAAGTATTTAAAAAATTAAATAAACAAATAAAAATTATTTCAGTAATACAAATAATAAAAGTATGGAGGATGAGGATGCTGTTGTTTGTGTGGGGATGCAGATTGTAGGGAATGAAGAATAGTTTTATAAAATTGACGTTATATATGTCGAATTTCTTTTTATGTGAACGAATGCAGCTTATGAGGAATTTTGAGGAATATAAGGGAAATGTGAAGAAAACTATAGGGGAATTTTTCAACATTTCTCATATATTCGACTTTGACAATGAATAAAATTTTTAAATCTACAACGTTATAAAGTTGCTTATTGGATAATTAAAACAAGGGCAGTTTCATACGAATATTAACTCCCTAATTACATAACATAACTACATAATTACCTAATTACATAAATTTATTAACATATTTGTGTGGAAAAAAATATTTTAAAAAATTGATCTTTTTTTAAATATATTTTTTGTTTTTTCAAACTGTACCATATTAAAAATTCATTATTCGTGATTATTGCAATTATAATATTAACACCCTTTGTTATATTTGATGGTGAGAACGGAGCCATAACAACTTCACTATGATTGCCTTCGATCGAACTTTCGGGTCACGTGACCAAATCATCCCCTTTTTACCGAACTTGTTCGTTCACAAAATGATGACAATGATTCCATTTCATTTTATTTCCTCTTTTTGGCCCTCACAAAATAGCGATAAATCGAATAAAATAGGAAAAAAGAATTGACTTGGACTATTTTATAATTGTATAAATCTTATTTTAATTATGTATTTTTGCTAGTTTTTTTGGCAGAAAATTAAATTGTAAAGTAATATTACGATTTAGAAACAATAATTCTTGAGATGCTGAAAAGTAAAATAAATTTTGGAGAAGTTGTAGAGAGCGTAGCTAATTTGAAGATTGATGTCGAGTTTGAAGATGGAGAAGAGTATTTAAAATGAAGATGCTGAAGGTCAAAGGTCAAATTTAGAATTATTGGGGAGAGAAGTCAGATTTAGGAAGGAATGAAGAGCAGGAGCAATTTTGGAGATGATGAAGACTACGGTTTATTTTCAGATACTGAGGGATAAAATAAATTTTTGGAGAAGCTGAAGAGATAAATAAAATTTAGACAAGGCGAAGAGTAAGTTAAATTTGAACCTAACCTAACCTAAGAGTAATAATTTTAGCATTATCAACACTCTTCAGCATCATCAAATAATAATTTGATAATGCTGAAGAGTGCTGATGATGCTGAAATTATGTGAAGAGTGATGATGATGCTGAAGAGTGAAGTACAATTTGACGATTCTGAATAACGAAATAGAACTTGGAAATGCTGAAGAGTGGAGTACAATGAGGATGCTGAAGAGTGGAGTACAATGAGGATGGTGAAGTGTGGACTACAGTGACGTTGCTGAAGAGCGAAATCAAACTTAAAGATGCTGAAAACTATAATGTACACGTATCGAACTTATTATTATACGTATTAAATTTTAATTTGAAGATGCCGAAGAGAAAAACAAACTATTAAAGCTGCCAAATGAAGTTAAATTTTTAAACGAAGAACAACATTGAGTTCAGAAATGCCGAAGAGCAACGTGAAATTACGAGATGAAGTACAGCGCAATACAATTCCGAGAAAGAAAAACAACACTCTCATAATTTGAAGATGCGAGACAGATATAATATATTAAAATTTAAACGGTGTACTTCGTATATAATAACGCATATATCAGTATTTTATATGGGAATTAAATTAAAATAAAATAAATCCATTAATAATAACACAAACTCGATAGAGGGAGAGATGTGTCAAAATTTAAAAAAATCGTTCACGTACAGTACAAAGTTATCGAATATTCCACCCCTCTATAGTATTTATCGAGTATCACTTTCGATATTGATAATCGATTTTCCTATTAACATTAGAGAGGGGGGAGGAGGGAAAAAATGGAAAAATTACCCAAGAATATGCTTTAAAAAATTCATTATACAGTAAAACCTGTATAAACCGAAAGAGGGTGGTCCAAAAACTGACCACCCTCTTTCTATATATGCATATATATATATATATATTAATTAATTAAACTAAACTACGTAATCGATATAAATTTATATGCATATATTAAATGTAATAAGCTAGAAAAGTTGAATTAATTTTAAGCAATAATTAGATTTTCAATTATTAAAATACTTCAATTTTATATAATTTTATAAGAATAAATATTTGAATTTTACTCTAACTCCAAGCGTTTTATAAAAGTTTTAATAATATAAAATTGATACAAAACTAATATTTTTCTTTACGAAAACTTTCAAAAATATAATAACTTCTTCATTAAAAAAATTTATTTTTAATCTAGAATTTATAGAAAAAAATAATTTTCTATAATAAATACACTAAAATGTGTGGTTTTTTTTCTTTGTAATTTTCCTCCCCTTTTACATAATTACAGGAAATTTGAGGGAAATTACAGGAAAAAATAAATATGAAAAATTTTCTATATTAAATTCTAGAATTTCTAGATTTATTCTATAATTTTCCTCCCCTAAAAAAAGAAAATAGGGACGTATAGGGAATTTTAGGGAAAAATTTATAAATTTATGGAATTTATTTTATATAGATTCTAAAATCTAACATTAATATTATTAATAAGATTAAAATTAATATTAATTCTAGAATTTATCGATTTTTCCCTATAATTTCCCTCTCCTTTTACATAATTACAGAAAATTGGTAGGAAATTATAGAAAAAAAAAATAAATATAAAAGTAATTTTTCTTTTATAGATTTTTTTTCTATAATTTTCCACCCCTAAAAAGGGAATTAGAAAAAAAATATAAATTTATAGAATTTATTTTATATAGATTCTATAATTTATAGATTAAATATTAAGATTAAAATGAATATAAATTTTAGAATTTATAGAATTTTTTCTAAAATTTTCCTTCTTTTTTTACCTAATTACAAAAAAGTGGAGAAAAATTATAGAAGAAAAAACAATTCTCTCTAATAAATTCTAGAATTTATAGATTTTTCTATAATTTTCTTCCCATAAAAATCTATAATATATAGAACTTATAGATTTTAGCGGAGGGAAGTTATAGAAAAAAATCTATAAATTCTAGAGCTTATTAGAAAAAAATCTATAAAATCTAGAATTTATAGATTTTTCGGTAAATTTTCCTCCCCTTTTTTTGTAATTATCTAAAAGGGGAGGATAAAACTGGAGTCGAAGAACGTGCAAAATATAACGCTTCTTGCATTATTTATATTATGTTGAATATATGTGAATAATTAACAATGTCATAAACACGAAAATGTTTTACATTAACTCCTGCAGGAGTTCCATGTTTCAATGAACTCCTTTAGGAAATGAACTCCTCGTTTATACGTTCAGATAATGTAAGGAGACCGTAGAAAGATGGAAAGATGCTTCTGATCCATTTATAAATACGGTTATAAAAATAAAAAGAACAAATGCGAAGACTGTCCTGTTTGTCTGTAAGTTTAAAAGTCTTCTAAACTGGAAAATTAATTATTAATTACTTAGTTTTCTTTACATATTTCTACTGTATCTTTCTAATCCATTCATATACGCAGAATAAGAAAAATTAATGCTGTACTGTATGTCTGTACGCTACGTTTAGAAGTATTCTAAACTCGAAAATTAATAATTAATTACTTAAAAATCATTACGTGTTTGTCTATCCTCGCAGCACCTTTGTTAAAAACGGGGGAGGTTTAATGTTGTGTGAAACTCGTGTTTCCCCTATATTATTCCTTTTTTTTAACTCCTAATGCTTCATAACAGAGAAGAAAACTAATTAAATAAATTAGAAACAGTCGACAAAAATAGATTTTGAGATTAGAGACTATAATAAGCAATGTAATGTCTCTTTATTAGTGTATCTTAAGCGTCTTAATCCCACTCTAACAGATGCTATCCTGTACGTTACGAGGAAGTTAACAACAGTGCTCTTTACTACCCAGAATGCACTGGGAGATGGAGCCGTTCTGTCTCTACAAAATGATCGATTGGGCTTCTCTGCCGTGAACCAGTTGGTGAAGCAAAGTCAATTCTGTATACTGCAGTGATGTAGGAGCAACATCACATCTTCCTATTTCATTCGTATATTTTATTCATGAAATTGCTACACTATACAAAATATATATATAATAATGATTCACGTAATGCATTTCATGGCGATTTTCAATTATTTATAAAATTTGACAATAATTTTTCTCTATTTAAAATTATATATATTTTTTTCCTCTTTATAAATTATAAAAATTCATCTCTCTTATCATCATCTTTAAGCAGCATCCTCACAGATGCCATATATATATTTTTTTTCTTTGAATGATTAAACATTTAAAACTTAAATTTATTATATTTAATTAACTTATATGATGTCTAAATTAATCCTTTATTTTTTTTATTTATAAATATGTAAATTTAATAATTAAATATAACTCGGAAATTTATTTTAATTAAATTTGTTAATTTGTTGCTGTATTTAGGGCAAGATACTCGATTGTTAACGTAATATTTTTGCTTAATCATTCGATAAAACGTATATTAATTATTCTATAAACAAATTTGTTATTAATTAATTTAAATTTTTAAATACAGGGTGACCCAAACCATTATAGTAAATTGTTCTCTTATTTTCTAAAGCAAAAGACATTGCTTTAGACTCAATTTATATTTACAAGTAAACCTAGAACATAAAAAGCACGGTTAATTGGCTTCATGTATGCAGGATTAAATTTGCATATAAGTCAAATAGGATATAGTTTAAGGCCTCGCAAGTTTAGCCTTACAGGTGGAGAGAAAGGGCCTTTTATATGCCATGGGTGTATAAGATCATTATTTAGACAGAAGTTTAATTATTATTGTAATTTTATTTAAAATATTATTTACTTTCTAGATGTTCAAAGATACAAAAAATAATTCTTTAATGTATAATTTAGGGGATGATTTCATTATTATTATAATCTTTTAGTTTGTCAATGCTTCAAGCTTACACTTTTTAGTTATATACTTTTTAAGTTTTACGGTTTAAAATTTATTTAAAACTTTAAAATTAAAAAAATAATTATTCAAATTATTTTGCTATTATTCACAATTATTATCTTAATTAAATTTAAAATTATTTCGTTTCTTTTAAATTCTGTTGTTATTTTATTGCATAATTTAATACATTTTGTTTAAATTATTAGTTTTCAGATTTTTTTTTAGAATTTAATATTTAAAAACTCAAACATTTATCTTTAATGCTTCACGAACAGCCTCGGTTATGTTTTCTATGCCTCACGAACAGCATCAATTAGTGTCATTGATGCATATAAAACATAATTGATGCTGTTCGTGAGGCATAGAAAACATAACTGAGGCTGTTCGTGAGGCATAGAAAACATAACTGATAGTGTCATTGATGCATAGAAAACATATCAGTTATGTTTTCTATGCCTCACGAACAGCCTCAGTTATGTTTTCTTTGCCTCACGAACAGCATCAATTAATGTCATTGATGCATATAAAACATAATTGATGCTGTTCGTGAGGCATAGAAAACATAACTGAGGCTGTTCGTGAGGCATAGAAAACATAACTGATAGTGTCATTGATGCATAGAAAACATATCAGTTATGTTTTCTATGCCTCACGAACAGCCTCAGTTATGTTTTCTTTGCCTCACGAACAGCATCAATTAGTGTCATTGATGCATATAAAACATAATTGATGCTGTTCGTGAGGCATAGAAAACATAACTGATATGTTTTCTATGCCTCACGAACAGCATCAATTAGTGTCATTGATGCATATAAAACATAATTGATGCTGTTCGTGAGGCATAGAAAACATAACTGATATGTTTTCTATGCCTCACGAACAGCATCAATTAGTGTCATTGATGCATATAAAACATAATTGATGCTGTTCGTGAGGCATAGAAAACATAACTGATATGTTTTCTATGCCTCACGAACAGCATCAATTATGTTTTATATACATCAAGAACACCGTAAGTTAAACAAATAAACAAAAAGTAGCAGTTAATTTTACCTAGACAGATCTGAAACTGTTCACGTTCCTGTTTTCAGTCCATTAAAAGTGGTGACTTTCCAAATATCTACAGATAAAACTGTCAAAAAAAAAAAAAAGGTTATTATACAAAAATAATTTTAATCTTTTGATTCGTGATGGCATAAACCAGTTTCCAAATTTATAAAACATTAAACGCGTTACAATGCCACAACCGTATTTTAATTCTAAGAAATGGAAATATGGGTTCCTTTTCAGGAAAAAACAAATCAAGATCCTGCAACTAGAGCCACTAAAAAATGGCGGATGTAGTGATTAAATTGATAGATGGCACATTTTTTGGATAAATAAGGGTGCCACATTTATGTACAGAGCTGTCATAGTACTTATTGAAAATGGTCCTCATAGATTATTTACAACCTTTCACTTATACATATGAGAGTCTATATTGATTCGATTTTTTTCAAATTTGATTTATTTTGCACTCTTTGGCACTATTTCTAGATCTGTGTCATCTTTTCTCTGGAGAAGGATTACATCTTTTATGCCATGTAATTAAATAATTTGCATGATTAGTACGACGGATCAAATGTAATGTTTGAAAAAAGTCTGATTCTACGTTTCCATCATAAAATGTTTTGGTAATATTGTTTTTTTAATGATTTAAAACATAATTAATTCAATAAATTTTGATGTAAATACGCATTTTTAACAGATTGCTCCTGAAAGACCGCGCATTGCATTGCGTGATGCTATGTTAAATCCTTCCACAAAACGGTACTTAGTTTAATTAATACGTTATGTTTATGAATACGAAAGTCTATATTGATTCAATTGTTTGGAGGTATTTATTTTATGCTTTTTAATGCCATTCCCTGAAAAACAAGAACTTTATATCTTTATGCCATGCAATCAATTAATTTTTATGAATATTATAGTAGACTATGTGAAAATTCATTTGAAAAATATCTAATTTTAAGCCTTATATTATAAAACATTTTAATAATTTTACTTTTTAGGATTTAAAATACAATTAATTCAATAATTTTTGACATACGAAGCGTATATAAATATTTTAACAAGTTTCTCCTGAAAGGCCGCCTATTGCAAATGCATGTTTCTACGTTAAACTCTTTCATAAATTAAAGTAATCAAAATTAAAGATTTAACATTAACATACCTAATTTTGATAAATTTATTTATTCAGAGAATTAATTTATAAAATCTTTACTCTTAAAATTTGATTTTTAATAGAGAAAAAATATTGATGTGTAAGTTATAAAGATGGAAACTCGTACATAAAATATATCCAAGTTATTTAAATATATAATAAATGCATATAAAATTATAGAAGAAACCAAGTTTGTGTAATTTTAATTTTTGACAGTTTAATACACGAGGAGTACCACAAAGATCCAATCTACGCGACTCCGTGAATCCAATCATTACAATTAATTAATTAAAATGTTAAGGAATATCGCTAAAAGAATGTATACCAGACACGATTTTGTTTAATTTGTAAACAATAACTTTCAAATTATTCATTTGAACCAAAGACTCCAAGCAGCAACCACCATACTTTGGAGTCGCCATTGGAGTACACGCGTTGTACATTTCTTTAGTGCATTATTCGGGTGTAGCCAAATGGCTTTACTTCTTGTTAAACGCGTTTGGGTAGCAAAGAAATAAATTGACAGAATTAGATCAGGCAATCTTAAGAGGTCAAGTTGTTGACCTTCGGGACCAATAATATCGATTGAACTTTTTTTTTTCCTTTCTTTTTTGCAACCGCTTCAATTTGTAAAAAGGCAGCGAAGGAACGACTATCAAACAGATTTTTCTTTGTTTAAATTAACCCATTAACAAATTTTTGGTGCGTGTAAACAAATTTTAATCGCCAGATTAAAATGATTTTCGGCAATTAACACTTCATAAAATCGCCAAACTGGGCGCGTTAATTTATTACTTTACATCGTAACAAGTCACTTTTATTACGTCTTTTCTTTCGATTAAACGTAACAAAAACTACAGATTAAAACTTAATGAATTAAAATTACGTTTTTATTGACCCCCTAATGAATATTCAATACGAGAAAAAGGAGAAAAAGAATTTTAAAAAACAAATTTTCGTTCCTCCTAATTTCGTTTTCGTCAAGTTAATTCTAAATATTTGTTAATCGACACATAAAATATGCAATTTTTTAATAATTTTTATTGTGTAATTTTTTTAAAAAATTAATTATTTTTAATTTCGCTTAATTAAATTATTCGGCGCCGAAAAAAAAACGAAATTTTCGCATTAAATTTTTTAAATATTTTATTTATTAAATTCATATGTACGTATAAATTAAAGTTTATATAAATACTTTATAAGTTTTTTCCCTATTAAAAACTTTTAGTTTCGTAGCAAAATATTAAAATTTTCGGCTGCAGAAATGTCGTTAATTTCGGCACTGAATAATTTAATTATGCAAAATATATATAAAATAAATTATTAATTTGTTAATCTTTTAAATTAAATCATTTATTTTTTTTAAATTTTGTATAATTAAAGTATTCAGTGCCGAAATTAACGAAATTTCTGCAACCGAAAATTTCAATATTTCGTTTTAAAAATTTAATTTTCTTTTTAACGTAAAAAATTTTACTTTATATATATTTTTAAAATATAAAAGATTTAAACACGAATTTATATAAAAAAAATAATAATAATTTCAAAAACTTATGTAATTTAATTTAATTTTTAAAAATTTATTTCTTATTCTATCATTTATACGATTTTCTAATTAAATTAATTAATTATTATAAAATTTTTATAATAATTTTTTTTTAATTTAATAAAATAATTTAATTTAGAAAAATTTTTCTTCCAACACCTATTAAAATTTTAAGTAGATTCCTTTGATTAATGTATAAAGTGAAGTTATATACACCTTTTTCTTTGAACTTAATTACTTAAAAGTTTACTTAAGCAACAATAAATATTTTTCGATCTCTATTCCAATTAAGTTATACGCAATTATCTACTTAATTAATGGCTAAATTAAACTATAAACAAAATTAATGTTTGGTAGGAAACTTAAGATCATCGACACTTCGATCGCTGTAATTATCCTTCGATTATTCTTTTTAATTTTAAAAAATTATTTCAAGTTTTATTTAATTTTAAAGAAGTTCTTAGATGGAAATTCTTTTTATTAAATTTTTTCTCTTTTTTTTAGGAGGAAGTTTGATTTAAACAAATAAAAATATAACTCGGATACGAACCCGCAGCATCAAACTAAAGTCAATATCAACAAAATTAATTTTTCGGGAGTTGTTTTTTTTTGGAGTTTTTGGAGGGATTTTTTCTTTATAAAATAGTACGAGTGACTTGGGATTTTATATATAATTTAGTTTTATATCTTCTCTTCAATTTAGCCACACTTGTTAGATTTCTTTTTTAGTTTTAAATTAGAAATTACGATACTTTTGGTTGATGAGAACGATTACAATTTGGTAAATTTAAGTCTATTCTATGCTTGTATCCTGTAGTGTTTTGTAGGTTACGCTGACGATGAAGAATCGATATAAAGATTGAAAATATCTTCATATATTTTTTTAACATAGTTTCGTTTTAGTTAAATTTTTGGAAGATCTATGGATCCTTCACTCATTATAATTCCATAATAAATCCTCATTTATGGATCCTTCAACTATAGATCCTCCCCAGATCCTTCATTCGCTGTGTTTTACAGTTTCATAGAACCTTTATCCGTAAATCCTCAGAAGATCCTACATTTATAATGATTCTTAGTGATCGTTCATCCATAGATCCTCCAAAAAATCCCCTATGGTTTTTTCATTCATAATGATTCAGATTAATATAGGTAACCTATTTTATTGCTAATCTCTTTCTATTTGTACTCTATGACACTATTCTATTGTTTATTTTGCGTATATATTTAGGTAAGACATGATTTAGTTAAATAATTTGGAGGTTTTCCATTGAGTTGAATTTTTAATTATATAATGAGAGATTCTGTTAATAAATTTAATTTATTTTTGTTCGATTTCTATGGTCCTACTGTATTAAATTTTCATTTAAATTTAAAAATTATATGTTAAATAAATTTTAAAACATAATTACGAATGAAGTACAGTAGAGCGTCGATAAGTGGAGCCAATTGGGGACTGGGGTCCTTCCAGTTAATGATTTGTTCCAGTTTCCGACTTTGTACGAAAAAATACATTAACCTGTCCGATGTTCAAATTTTTCTCCGTTGCGTGTCGCTTCGTGTTGAATTTTCGTCGATTTTAAGCCTAACGAAAATTTTTATAATAATCATCGAGGCTATCGTTAAAAATTATTTCTGCATTTTGTACAAACAAAATAAATATATTAAAGAATATAAAAAACATGAAAATTATACTTTAGAAGTAAATTTAGTATCAAAAACATTCGATTCAGCACGACACAGTCCGACTGAAAGTCGTTCCACTTTCCGGCCATTCCACTTACCGACGTTCCACTTATCGACGCTCTACTGTACCTAGTTTCTTCCTTAGATTTTGCATCAATAATCAATCATCCGATAAAAGATTGCTTAACAGATATCCAATCCCTTTTCTGTTTGATGTCCCTTACATTCCCTTACATTGCTCTACTAAAATTTCATTTTTTAATTTATTCTGTATACATTTTTTAAAGAATAGCTTCATTTAGCTGAATTTTTATGAAGTTTCTCCACAGATTTATGGAGGAAACAAAAAGAATTCCAGTTATCTAGTTTAATAAAGATAATCCCTTTCTGTTTGATCACCTGACCCTGTTCTGTTGAACTTTCATTATTTACTTTCTTCGAGCGCCTTTAGTTGAGAGTATTAAAGAGAGTTCTTCGCGCTAGAAACTCAAATTTTAACTGACATCAATAATAATTGTAATTAACATAAACATGTTCAAACTTGTCTGAACAAGTATCGCCATCCATTATAAAGCAATCAGTTTTTTTAAGGACAGTAAAAAGCGAAAATGCATTCGTTTATACCGTCTATCGATTGATGTTTCCGTAAATTTGGATAGAGAATAGCCATGTTGAGTGATGTTCCTTGTTTTAGTGAGCAATAAACACTGATAATTGCAGTTCTTCTTCGAACGAACTTGAAGATACATTAAAACTTTAATATTTAAGGTTTAAACTGTATTATTTACTACTTTTTTCTTAAATTATTCTCATCGGATTATCGAAATTTTTCACCTGTATATAACTTACTGTGTACGTTTTTTAAAAAATTACAGATATAAAAGCAATATCTATGGACTAAAAATGTATTAATGTTTACATATGGTTTACTCCCATTTTAACCAGTAACATTTAGGCATGGAGTAGAGAAAGAGGGAGAGAAAGAGAGCGTAGTTACATCTGTTGAGTTCTTTTTATCGATTTTAAGGAAACTACAATGTGATACTTCGGAACAATTCCCATAAGGAAAATATTACAAAAATATTATTTGCCATTGAATCGAAATCAAAATTCCTTACAGAAACAATAAATTTTATCAGAAAAAAAAATTCATAAAATTGTTTTATCTGCTATAAATATTATTTAACAGGTTTACATATTGAAACAAACTGCGGCTATAATGTTGGAGCTTTGCATATTATTGTGGAAGCAAAGAATGAAACTCTTGGTGGAGTGGAAGAGGAAGGGGAGAAAAAGTAGTTTGCATAGAAAATGCAAACTACTATCTGCTCCTGGTAACTGTCAAAGTAAGAGACGACCGTCCCGTCCTGCTCAGGTACGTCAAATTACATTTTATAACCCTCTTTACTTCCATTTCGGCTTGTGCTCTGTTGAGGCAATCATTCTTCGGGACATTCCGGAGAATATCAGGACAGTCATGAAAAACTCGTAAAAATTCGCGTATTTCACTCTAAATATAAGACCTCGGGCATTTAAGTCTTCACTCATACCTTCACCTTCTTAAGGATCCGGGTTCAAATTTCATTTTTCTGACCTGCATACTCTGTTATACTATATATATATATATACTTGTATATACACACGCATACACACCCTTTAAGGATAAAGCAGAGAAAAACAAAGATAAACATTTTTAGATGGAAAATTTTGCGTAATTGACTCGAATTTTTGATAGTGAGCCATCTTCTACACCATTTCTTCTATTTTTTCTATTACTGGGGCATCTTATCCTTTTTAAAAGTTTCCTTTCGCTTTATTCTATGGCTAAGCATTCTTGCCAAACATTATATTTACATAGAATTTTGCGAGCTGTGAAATATTTTCCCCATTTTTCGACAGTGTTAAAAATTCTCTCCATATTAACCATTCTTTCAAAGGGCATCTCTCCCTACACTGGCATAATATCGTAAATATTACTACTACTATAATCATTTTCATAAATAACGGAATATCTATATAATAAACGTAGATTTTTATAAAATAATACAGAATTCTCTTCTAAAGTCAGCTTCCTCAGCATCACATAACTCTTCTTTATCTTCATCCTATCAAAATATATTCAAACTATGCTACGTTGTATGCCTGTTTAACTACCAAATAAAGTATTATAGAAACTAATAAAACTGTTTAAACTTAACAAAATATAAATGTACACTCTTTTTTATAAATTTCTTTGCAAGTGAATTTGATAAGAATTATCTGGAACTGTGGTTTTAGAAAGAGGATGTCAACTCGGAGTAAATTCTATCGATATCTGTGGCTAGCCAGCTCTTTATAAAAAAAAGGAAAAAATAAAAAAAAATCCGTCTAGTATCGACTATTGACAAAAACGGGAAGAAAACTTGGGCGGGAAGATTTTTATTATGCATCATCCTTCCATGGTTATGGGTTGGCTTGGCTCTTATAAACTAGCAGCAGAAGCACCATTACTTTAGATTCTACAAGATTCTTAAAAAACACGATTTAGATTATAAAATATTAATTTATAAGAATTAATTCTTATTATTAAAATTGAAGATTTTCTGATAAAACATCCGTACTATCAGCGAGACGTCGGAAAGTTGAGAAATTGAAAATTTTTTCTTCGTTGATTATCCACAAAATTGCAATTTCTATGAGTAAAAATGTATTATTTTCTATAAATAATCACTAAAAGAGAAGAGGAGCAAAAAATCCTTACAGAATTATGAGTTAAAATATAGAAGAATTTTTTTCTACTCCTCGAACTCTTAAGAGGTAGCAGCAGAAGCATCATTTCTTACAAGAAATGATGCTTCTGCTGCTACATCGCGTTATAAAACATCGTTACAATTAATGAAATATTAATTTATGATTACGAATACTTATTAAAATTAATTAATTTTTGCTGAAGCTTACGTTTTATCAGAGAGAAGGTTGAGAAGATTCAAATATCTTCATTAATTGTATACAAAATTTCAGCTTATAAGAAAGAATTGTATTATATTCCTTATTTAAATAGTTGATAAAGAGATTAAAGGGCCAATTTTTACATTATCATTCTGCAAACTTCTTAGTTTTATTGATGATTTTCTTCTGATTATCATCCATCCTTAATAATATTAGATGCATCTTCAAATTTTCGATCCAAGCTCGTAGTTTACTATCGTTTGAGAAATGCAGATATTGACAAAGATTCATTTCACTCTTGTCATCGATTGAAATATATATATATATAACTCGCTCTTAGCTAAAACTATGAAGAAATCAATCCACAATTTTCATTATATATTTTTAAATTAAAATATTTAAGATATTTATTTATTTTTAGGAGTTAACTTCTATATTTTGGGGTTGCAATTTCTAAATTGCAGATGTGTACAGTAGTACATTACTATTGTCGTCAGTCCTTCGTTAGTCTCGAGAATGGAATTAGATGCAGATATTGAAAGCTTAGTGGCTCGGTTCCTAAATTTTTCGTATCCGGTCTCGATTCTGACCCTTAAACTTTCTAAATCTGGTTTAGTTAATTAGGAAGTTCGAGTCTAAGTTTCTTGAAAACAGATTCAGATACATGAAAATCGAGACCAGATATTGAAAAAACTTATTTTTAGATTAAATTTTAAATTAGAATACGATTTTAAATTGCTAGCATTGTGACGATGTCACAATAAATAATTTAACAATAAGGTTCGAGTTTTTAACCGGGAAGTGTTCAAGAACTTTCTAAGATTCGAATTTTACGTCTTTAACCCTATTAAAGAAAATATATTTTTTAATAGAAAAGTTAAGTTCAACATTTCTACGATAGAGCTGACTGTAATGGATTTTTTAACAGTGTTCAATATAGCTTTAACACGTTTCTTTAGCGTAAAAACACTCTTTAACAATACAGTATCCTGTTCAAGAGAAGCTTCTAACAGAACAATTATATCTTGGACTTTCTGTTCCAGAGATAATTGTTCTGTTAGATATATTGAGCTAAAAATATCTTGAATAATGAAGCTTTAAGGGTTTCTCAATAATTCTTGAAGAGAAAGTTGAGTACACTTTTTGAACACGTGTTCAGCAGATATTCGAGCATAAAATTTATTTAAACTAGAGTTAAATTAACTCTACTCACGTTTAAATTCATTAACGTGTGTATCAAAAGATGCTAAAGAAGTTTGAATTATGTTCAATACTCCTTTAAAGAAAAAAAAAGGGAGGTTGTTATGTTTAACACTCAAGTTAAAGATATTTTTTAAAAAATATATAAAAATTATGTTTAAAATTTCTTCAAGCAAACTTAATTACGCTCTCAAAAATTTTCTTGGTATGATTAATATACTTTCAAAAACTGTTTTAATGATTAAAAAAACAAGATTTTTAACAATTAATTTTTCTTCTTTTCCTGTAAAGTATCTGTTAGTAGGGAAGGAAATATATTTCCTCCCTTAAAAGTTTTTTCTTTATTCATAAAGTGGATCCGTACAAAAGCTCATAAAAAACAATTACTTAAATAAAACAGATCTAAGTGTCTTGTCTTAATTTAAAGTCTTTCGTAACTTTAATAACTGCATATACAGACTTCTCAGTTTATTGTTCTGCAAGGCCACCCTACTGTTTTGTCCTTAGAGACTCAAACAATTGATTCAGGTGAAAGTAAATGTTCTTTCCTTGAAATACCTTTCAACTTTTAACTCCAGGTTATCGGTCGGAGACATCTAACTTCATCTTCTGATTAGAGACATTTATACATTCTTTCGACTTCTTTTCGAGAACTCTTAAATTCCTGATGAGGAAATTGTAAAAAAAAACAAAGAAAAAATCATAAAATTTTACGTTAAAATTCATAAAAATATTTTTTATATTAATCGTTTAATTTGTTTAATTTAAAATTTCGTTACCGTTAATTCAAGTTTCAAATCCGTCCAATCCGAACTTCCGAACGTAGGCAACGGCCAATCAGCGTGAAGCCAAATCATTAACGGTCGCTTTGATTGATTGACGTAATTATGTCGACTAGCGTCGATTGGTTTTCCGATGATGATTATTTTAATTGATTTAAACATCGCATTAATTTGCGACGTCGGAAGGAATTTAGACCAATCGATGTTCGGTACAAGCGATTTTTAAAATTCAAAATATTTTTGAATCGCTTTAAATTATTGGCTTAACCGCTTTTCGCTGTGTTTTAATTGTTAAACCAGGGTAAGATTTTGTGTAATACACTCATAAACAAGTAAAAGAATGCTATTTATTACGATTAAAGCTATTTATAAATAGATAAATATGTGAAAAATAACATCCAGGATCGGTTACGAAACGTTAAAAATACGTTTAAAGCCGAAAAAAATTACACGAAAACTTGCAAATTTATCACATATACATGCAGACGCGACGTCATAACCGTGACGTCAGTAGTGTGGCATATATTAACAAACCACAAACACAAAAAAAATTATTCAAACGAGCCAACACTTTAAAAAATTCACAGTCTGGTTTCCCTATTTTTAGGGATTTTTTCCAATTTGAAACGGGAAAATATATTTCAGCGGTAGGATCAAAAAACAGGACGAAAGATAATTCGGTGAGAGATATATATATATATATATAAATCGATAAAACTGGACGATATTTATTATATAATAAAGAAAAATCTAGTTAAACACTGAAAAGAAGTTTCTTGATGGAGACAAATTCGGAAAGATAAACAAAGAATGCTAATGAAGCATTTAAGAGGTACTTTTTTTTAATTATTTTTTTATGTATCAGGCAGTTACATGCTCTTTTATGCTATATTTTACGCATTATGTGGTACACTATGTACAGTACACCACAATTTGCTTCCATATATACGAGAAAAATACGGCGTTAATATGGTATACGAGAAAAATATTGATCTTTAATGAATTCTCCTACCCGTACCCGATCCGTGGCTGCAATTATTAAACACGTGACAGATAAATCAAACACGATAACGATAAGCAAAATACTACTAAAAATAAGTTGAAATCCCCCCTAAATTTTTAAGTAAAGTCATTTCTTTTGAAGCCAACGGAGGGTATTTTTCTATTTTATTTTATTTTATTTTGTTTTATTTTTTCGCTGAAGTATGCCAACCGCTAGAGGAAAAATGTCTCTCTCGCTCTTTCTCGGTGCGGTTGAGGTAAAGAGGAGGAAAAATATAATTCTCGAACTGACCACTGCCTTCTCGGAAACCCGACGGTGGCTCCCTCTGCCGTTAGTAAACTGTACTGCAATGTACAGGTACAGAGTTTGTGTGACGTCAGCGCGCTTTCGCTGCATCGGCTTTCGCTTCGATAAACTTTGATTGACCGCGTTAAGTTTATTAAAACGTGTGTTTGCTGCTAGTTGACCGTTAGAGCTAATTTGTACCATTTTATTGCTATGGTAATTTTAATTTGTGTGAATGGAAGTAAAATGGCGGCTCTCACGTTTAATACACTAGTAAAACAGTACAGAAAATAATCATGCCTGTCTTTTTTCTCTTGTTACATTCGAAACGAATTCTTCTAGTTTTTTTTCGGCTTATGTATATATGTTTTTTCCTGAAAAATCCGTGAAAAAAATGGTGTGTTTATCGGTATATTCCTTAGAGAGTGAGACGTCTTGGAAGGACGCACATTCAACACCTCTCAGAAATGTAAATATACTTTTTTTTGTACACTCGATCGTATCTGTTTCGTCACAAATACTGTAGTATAACGAATTATCTTAACACGGGGATAACTGGACCGGGTGCTGGTAGACAATAGAAACACTTCCGACGCTCAGAAGGGAAAAACTTCCCACTCGGATGACGTCATTCTTCCTGCGAAATACCAGGACGAGGTTGGGACGGAGTCATCGTCTAGCATCCTATTGGTTAATGTCATTTTTCCGGAATTGGGGGAGATATCATTGTTGGTAGGATCCAGATTGTCTATTTATTTGTTATCTATGTTGCTAAATACTTTGCCGACAAATAATTATAATGTATCAAAACGTTCCTTAATATAAATATATGGCTCTTCCTCAATAACCTGTTTTGTTCGAGCGGAGTGGATCAAATTTTTCGAAGGAATTACTCTTGTTCTTATATATTAAATAATGTTTATCGAGCTTACCTTAAAGTTTAGAAGGTATATTCTAGAATTACCACTCGTCTGGAAGGTCACAGTATTTGCGAAATACGTAAATTTATAGTTGTACTGTGTGTACTTCTGTCGTCATTTATATCAAAAATTTATGTACTTTATTCTGTAGTTTATTAATATTTTTATATTAATTGAGTCAAGAATATGTAAAAATGATAAACTGTTAATGATTCTGCCCCAAATTCTAACTTTTATAGACTATATAACGTATAATAGTGTTTATATAACACTATTTTTATAAGGTCTGCTTATAGGAAAATTCGTTTCCATCTCTTTACATATATAAAGACCCTAACTGCCACTAATTTGGGGTCCTTTAGATGTTGAATTTAATATTTATAAATGGAATATAATGTAATCTTTTTTAAGGCCCGTTAAACCTGGGGTCTTAAGCCAGCGCTAAAGTTGCTTATAGACTAAACCTCTATATCTATGCTTATCAACTTTGTACTTTTACAAGAAACATATAAATTGCCTATCAGCTTCATATTGATAATAAATAATATGAAAAAGATAAGTACATCAGCTTATTATAGGATATTTAGTAATATAGACCTATTAAATTATTATAAAAGATTATTTTTAATGCATAATATAATTAACAGCACTATACACTAGTAATGTGTATTGTTTAATGCTGTTGTACATTCAAGACTTACCTCAGCATGTAATAATATATAACATTGTTAAGTACTGTATTTAATAATGTAATGCCACTTTATCATCTGTGTTTATATTTACTACTTTTTATCATTAGCATGTAACAATTTTCTACCTTGCAGGCTACATGCTGATAATGAGCAACATAAAAGCTACATATCTGCTCGGTGTTGATAATAAACTGCATATAAGCTACTTAACTATTTTACAATGAGATAATGGGTAATGTAAAAATAAGATACTAACTTTTATGTTGATTTTAATTCTTTTTTAAGCATTATTTTACCACAAACTACCTTCATGCTATACACAATGCTACTTTACATAGCTACTTATTATTGATAATTGGCTACATTCAGTATGATGTTGAAGCTATATCACATATAATAACTTACGTTAACATTATATAAACGTCTTAACAATGGGATGTAGATTATCATAAAGGTTATATACCACTATGCACTGATAATAAGCATTATATTTCATCTTTACATGTAGGTTGTTCTATGTAGTAACATTCTTGGCCTTCTAATAAGTTAACTTCTTTGCTTTTCTGTTAGTCAAACCGGATAAAATCCAAAAAACACACACCAGACAACTACAGAAAACATAAACTTGTTATGCAAACATGAGAATGATTTATTGTAATACACAATAACTTAAAATGAATAAATAACATTACTAATACAGAAAATTTTAGGAAAAATATTTAAAAAAATTAAATATCTGTAAATCCGCTTTAATTGTAATTAAATTTTATTTAATTATATATTTTCAATTAATTTATATACTCACCATTCACACTTAAATGACAAAACACCGCTTATTAGTTTTTTTTTTACATGAAGAGCAGTGATGCATAAGAATATTCTTTACAGAATAATAATTATAAATATATTATTTTATTCACTTCTAAAGCACAGAATATATAAAATTTAAAATTAAAAAATAATTTATTAAATTGTATAATTGGTATATTGTATTGTATTATTGATAGTCATTTGTAAATCCATAAAGATAAAGACATTTTTATCGAATTTCGAATTAGAAAAAAGTAGTTAATTGTAATTATTCTATATTTTCAGTGGAACGAGATGTAGAATAATTAAATATTTTAAAATATAATTTAAATTTCTTTTTATCTAATTATCATAGAACAAAAATTCAGGTGCAAAATGGTAAAATGCATGTTGCATCCTTCAGGATTATATTTTCTTGGTTGGAGAGTTTCTCGTCGCCATTGTGACTTTCAGAGCCGAAAAGATTTATGGGTTTTGGATTCTAAAAGACATCAGCAGTCGAATAACTTTTCTAAGTTATTTTATTTTTGTCAAAAAATTTTCTTTCCTGTCCTTTATATTAGACTCTGATGATCTATCTCACAAGTTTAGAACTTCACTCTATTAAAATATGTCTGCACTATCCAAATGTTGATTTAGTTATCATAATAACGTAGTTTCTTAATTTATCGTAAATGCATAATGTTATTTTTAAGAATAATTCTTTTATTTCTGAATTTCCTATAAAAAAAAAATAACTTCTGCAGTTGTATACTCTAAATTTAAATAATGTGTTAAGGTAAAGTTTAAGTTATGTATATCAGTATTTTATTTAAATTTAGAGAACTATCATTAAAATTTTAGGATTTAGAGCTCCTAAACGACATTAACATGTTTATAGAACTTAAATATACCAGTTATTTGAAGTGAAACTGTGAAGTAACTATGATAATTTCTTTCACTTCAGTGCTTAACGTCCCCATATGAACAGGGTTCAATATATGTACGGTACTTGTATTACATGTATAATATTCATTATACATGTTCCCAAATTATACATGTTGTTAAATTTCATTCTTTAAACATAGTACAAAGCATATTTTGAATAAATACAGTCCTAAATTATACCATATAAAAGGCTCTTCCCTTAAATATTAGTACATTTAAAAGTAAGAGGTCTTAAATTATAGCTTTATAATGTGAGGCCCAAAGCTATAGTTTATTTAGTTAATGTATAAATCCGTCCCTAAATGCAACATATAAAATAACAGAGATCATTACGCAGCAGCGGAGTTTCAAATTTTGGGTCTCCATGCAAACGCGATAAGAAAGGCCTTTCTACCTCTTCAGGCCCTTCTGAATACTGATATTACTCATTTCCAATATTTTTTACTTTAATGCATGATTGTATACGTTGTTTCCCAGCATTTTGACCTCCCTACTCGACAAAATGGGTCCCTATGAAGTTCCATAATCTGCATATGTTAGCTTCGCCATTGCCATTAAATTAAAGTAACATATGCCGGACTTGGCGATATCTGTGAGATATTTGTGCAAATTCTAACAATGATTGGTTAGGAGGAAACTATAACACACCTACTTTTGTCTATTTCAATCGTTCCACCAATCGTTGTTTAGAAAATTATATAATTAAATTATTATTAAATCTTGCCACATTTACAGAGGATTATCAATGTTAAATCTCACTTTTACAATCTTTTATGCATAGTTATTGAAAATTTAAAGTAATTTTAAGATTATTTCCTTCTGTAATTACAAGTTGTTTATTCTGTAGAGTTGTGGAGTAAAATTTTATAACAGTAAGGCTAACATTGTACACTTTTATGCTTTATATTGATCATGATTCTAAAGGACGTAACCATTTCCTAAAGAATTTTAAAAAGATATAAATTTATAACTATTAAAATTAATCGTAATATACATTAATATATAAATTATAATCAATATCTGTAATGTAGAAGTGATATTAATCCTTATATTAAGTATGAACGACCAGCATATTTCTCTTTGCAGAACTCGAAAGTTACAAAGTTCGAGCATCCTAATTTTTAAAATTATCACTAATTTTTTAAATAATTTTTTTCCCGAGACTGATAAATGATACAAGCAATTATGTAAATCATTTATAAAAATTTAAATATAGGAAATAAAATCTAAAAAATATTTTACTTCAATAAATAACGCAATTTTAATATAAAATAGGAGTGATTCTTTTTTTTTCGTGTGTGTGTGTGTGTCTTTTAAAACTGAATTTAGATTAGCTACTTTTGGATCGATTTTTGTAATTAACGAAACTGATCCTTCGAGCTTTCACTTAAAAGAGTTATTTACAGAAATTTTAAATTTTCCAACAGAATGAAACTCTTTGAACTACTTGTAGATGGTTACAACTCAAGCACTAATAAAGAAAATTTAAAGGATTTTTGGGCATAGATCATGGGCGCAGAAAGGGCTCTAAAATTTGAACATATTCGAATATAGGAATTTTAAATGGCTTCATGCAGGCCTTAGTAGAGAAGGCAAAGCAATTTTGCTCGTGCCTCCTACACACAAGGTTCTACACACAAATTTAGTCTTATTATGTAAAAAACACGATACTAAAGTGATATATAAATCAAAATTTTTTTTTGATTTGTAGTAAAAGAATCATCTATTGATTTTATTCGAATATTCTTATAGAGGTTTGACTTTATGAATATTTGTTGCCAATATTATTCTGCTCTTGTTATTGTTTATCTATTGTAATATCTAAATTAAAAGTAAACTTGTTTTGAATCACCGACCCGAGTATAGATTTTTCCGAAAGAAAATAAATAAACGATGAAAATAAATATTTTGGCCCTTTCTAGATGCTTATTTTCTTCGACCTCATCCATGTTTAGACTGATTTATCATTACGATCTTCTATGTAATTTAGAATTCCGTTAATCAATACTTTCTTTAAAATATATATATATGTATATATATATATATATATACATAGCCTATATATATACACACACGTACTTTAAAAATGTTTTAAACACGCTGGAAAACACCAATATATAAGAATAACCTTCGTTTAATTCCATTTAGGAGAGAAAATTTGAATAAATTGCTCATTCTGATTTAAGGTGACGAGCTATAAAACTGGATTATATCTAACGTCGTAACTTTTACGAATTCATTAGAAGCTTTTTCACACGTAACAAAATTTATTCGGAGTTTTGTGAATTTTCAATCTTTCTCACATACACTCAATTGCCAAATTAATACAGGATCTCAGGGAAGAAGAGAATTGATACTATTATATTACACTTGAATTATCTATCTAAATGCTTAATTACTGTCCATTCTAATAGGATATATATATATAAAGTATATTAAAATTTAAGAATTGTTGAACATGTGATTTGCCCATTTTTGTCTGGTAAACACGCACAGGCCTTCGTGTTATTTTCATAAATCAAAGATAAGACTTGTACCTTGACTAAGTCTATATGTTTTTACGAAAGCTCAAATCCAGGTAAACATGTTTAGCCTACTTTCGATTGTCGGATTTCGTGTTTCGAGTGGTCATATGAGTGGAATATACGCCAAAAAATATCTGGAAAAAAGGTTGTTAAAGTTGCAAAATATTACACCGTAAGTTGAAGGTAGTTGCATTGTGTAGTAAGATGCCCAATATTTCAGTTAGTATAAGAAAAAAGGGCATATAAGATCACTACTTTCCTATAACCACTTTCAATTGTGGGACATTTTTTCTTTACCAAAGCTGCACTCTAAGAATACTGATGATAATGTCTAATAGAATAATTAAAAGTTTATTTTATAAAAATAGTAAGAAAATATTATTTTTTATAATTTAAAGTGTAAAATTTAAAGTAATTATATTTAAAAAAAATTAGCACAAAATGTGAATGAAGTAGTGTAACACTGTATATATACAAAGAAACACACCTGTAGCTATCTTGAGAGTATATAGCGCGAGTAATTCATCCATCAGAGTGATAGATAATGTCATCTTTTGGCGTCATTCTTTTAATGACGTCACACGGTTAAAACAAGCTCGTAGATTACTAGTATGACTCGTATCAACTGACGTAACATATGTTAAGAACGTACTGTAAATTTTTTTTTCTGTTTTTATTATAAAATAATTGACGTTTGTGGTATCTTACATTCAAAAAAATTCTTTCGAAAGGTAAATTTTGGCGGGAAAATTTTTTTGTTTGTGTCTGTTAACTGGAAGACAAATTATTCTACCATGAAAAATCATTTTCGTGTTACGCGCAAGCGTAATAAAACGAAAAAAAAGGAGAAAGTTTTGGGGGAATACTCGGAGGAAATCATTCCTAGAAGATGCTTCACAAAATTTATTTTATTTTTTTCAATAGAAAGCATGAAATTTTAAAATTTCATTTTTTGTTTTGTTTTGTTTATTCTTTTCATTATTAATAAATTGGCTTTATATAAAATCTTTGCTTTTTAAAATTTATTATAAAGTTTAGAATGTTCTTGTTTATAGAAATTCGAAAACACGTTACGTTAAATCAAACACGTGTACCGTTTTTTTCTCTTTTAAATTCAATTTAAAAATTCGAATCAACCAATCAGAGTCGACTGTATTGCGCCTCCTGCCGACAGAAATAAAATTTTATTAAAAATTATAGAAATTACGGATCCATTTTAAATTTTGTTTTAATCGATAAATTTGTTTATTTTTAAAATAATTTTTGCCAATTATTTTTGAATTTTTTCGTGTCGGTAAACCTTAATCGGAGATTTACTACTATTAATTACTTTAACACAGAGTTTAACAAAATTATCGATCTATCGGCAAAATTTCAAACGTGGCATCGCGTTCACACGATCCTGACTTAAGATAAATATCCCGCCCCAAGCGCCTATTAGGGAGACGGCAAAATTATAGGGACAAACATCCTTAATAGTAGGGCTAGCGGCTCTTCGTGTGGTCTAGTAGATTAAGTCGTAACAATTTGCATGAACTCCGCCCAATACCGGAGCTATTAAGCTGTGACTTTAAAGAGAGATTTGTGGATTCGAGACTCCAAATAAATTAAAAATTTTTAAATATTATTCCCCGCTAAAATGCCCCAAATTCGCTAAATTGTTTAATAAAATTTCATATTAAGTTTGATAAGTACGGTATTAGAAACCAGTTCTCCAAAGAGATCTTTTGAGGAAATTTCTAATCGTTTTAAAGAATCTTCCTGAAGATATTGTACTGTACACATGAAACAAGTTTGATTAATGTTGAATTTTCGAAATTAATTCAAAATTAAACTACGTATAAAATCATGGATCCGATTTAATTTAGTCAATTGCTCCGCCCCGCAACGCCCCGATTTTATCAATTTTTCTAGATTTACTCAGCAGTGTTGCTTCTCGTAACATCGTCTAGCCACGTTTTAAAAATCTAATTTTAATAAACCCAATCTATTCCACCGAGGAACCGTCTTATAATCTCAGAAAAATCTTTTAATTTTACTAAACTCACACTCCAGCTCCGCCCAGGAACCCCCCACATAATATTAAGCTTCTCGGTTTTAATAAACTCGCCGGCTCCTCCCAAAAAAAAAAAACTCTTTCTTTTTTAAATTTAAATCTTTTCCAGAATCGTTCGACAATCTTCCAATTTTAATAAACTCACTGAACTCCGCCCAAGAACCCCTCACGATCTCATCTTCATCGGGGAAGCTTACCAGTTTTAATAAACTCATCTAGAACCTCCCAAGAGCGCCCTCTTTATTTATAATCTCGTCTATCTTCGTTTGAGAATCTTCCCGTTTTAATAAACTCATCCAACTCCGCCCAAGATTCCCTTTATTTATAATCCCGTCTAGAGCAGTCTCCCAGTTCTATGCTTTCAAGAACACGCGGTTTTCGTAAACACCTGAAGCTCCTCCTCTCTGGAACCGTCCCAATTTAAAAAAAAAATATATATATTCTAGCTCCGCCCAATATACACCACACTCCACGAAACACTAAACAACGTCAACATTCGCATGCAAAATGTCTCACGAGTTTAGACACAAACAAGCTTTATAGTATATCAGGATAATTTAGGGACTATTCTAGAGTGGGGATCTAGTTAACTAGGTTTATACCTGTTGTGGAAATCTCAGAATATGCCGAACACTACAGAGATTTCATTGTTGAAGCAGCCAAGCACAGACAGGTTACAGACACAAGGCAGTGCTGCCGAGGTTAATGAAATCTGGAGGACAATAACACGTAATGGTGATGATAACGTCATTCCACCCCGTTGTTTGTCCGTTATGCAGAGTAAAACTGATCATAGGTAAACATATTCTTGACGTAGTTTTATAGAAAATTAATCCTCCTTCTAATCGCCAATATCAATTATTAATCAGTCTTATTTCTTCTTCCCCCTTCCCCCGTTTAAAACTTGTATTTTTTTTACCTTTCAAATGGGCAAAAATAGGAGCGAAATTATAATATAAACATCCTAATCACCTTGTCGTTATTGCTTAATGTAAAAATAATACTTTGATATACAGTAAATATGATTTTAAATTATTTTTTTATATAAATTAAAGGTGTTTCAACTGTTTGTAAGGAGATTTTTAGGGAAAAATACGAGAAAACACGAGCAAGCATTATGTTGAATATACACATACTGTATTTGTATCTAAACTAATTAATATTTAGAGGACGTTTTTGAATTAAACACGTTAAAAATCTTAAAATTCCCCCCCCCAAAAATCCCTAACATGTATATGCCTTGTAATTACAATTTTTTTATTTTTCTAACAATTAAATTTTCAATAGAAATTAATCGATACGTTTATATTTTGGAACAAATAATCCCCGAAAAATCTTTATTTTTTAAAGTATTTTTAAACGTCAATTCATTTTATCACATGCTAAAATTTTCCTACAACAATTAATCGATACGTTGAAAATTCCTTCAAAATAAAAAAATATTAAAAAATCCCTAAATATCAGTTATTTTAGATACAAAAATGTGCGTATTTTTAACACAATGTCTGCTTCTGTTTTTCATAATCCCCCAAAAAATTCCCTATAATTAATTGATACACTTTAAAAGTTTCCTCGAAAGAAAAAAAAATCCCGAAATTTCCCTTTAAACCCAATTTTTTCCCGTCTTCAAAGACTACTGAATTTATTAAACCCAATTAAATTTTCTGTAAGTAAACACAAAGTGCATATATTTTTTCCCCTATTTTGACACATTAATTATCAATTGGAACTCGCGTCATAATTAATAAAGTATCAACAACAAACAACTAAACAAAGATGTCTCCCTTTAGCTAAAAATGTAATTAATTTAAATAATTCGAACTTTTAATTTCATTTTTGCATAAAGAAAATTCAAAATTAAAGATTTAAATTTTCGATAAATTCGTTTATTGGACAACGGAATTCGATTAATTATTATTATTTTTTTTTTGTCGAACGTGACGTAATAATTCGAATTTTATCGAATGTAACGTAATAATGTCAATTTATTTACGTACGAAATTCGATTTTAAACGGAAAAAAAAGAAAAAAATCGTTAAAAATTTCAAATAATTTACAATTTTAATTAAATTTTTAGCATTTTGCTTTTAAAAAAATGCACTTAATTTGCTGTGTTGTAGCCATTTTGCATCGTGAAACATTGCTCTTGTTTATCTTTAATTTGTATCAAACTGTTTAAACTACATTCGATAAGGTAAAAATGTGTATTAAATAATTAATTTTCTTAATTATTTTTTGCACTTTTTGGCACGTTGAAACGTGCCAAAAAGTGCAGAAAAGTGCAGCAATTATTAATTACTAAAAGAAAAAACTATTTGTATTTATTAATAGAGGTCCTACATGCTACTTTCTATAGTTTTTATTAAAAGTTATAAAATTAACTGTATTAAATCGTATAAAACTAAAAAATTCCAGTTAAACGGGATTTACAAAATCACATTTTACAATTAAAAAATATAAAAAAATGGCGATAAATAAATATTTCAAACTACTCTAACATAAGTTTCAATCATTGAACTCGGATTGATAAACAAGTCTCCGAGTGAGAGTGATGTATACACGAGTTTTAGCTTACGATAATAATTAAAAATGTAACATTATAAAGGGGGAGTGAAAAGTATAAAACACTCGAACGTGTATACTAGTTTAGTGTAAAAACCATGTGTTGCTTTCGACGAAAAAATTAAAGTTAGGGGAAAAAATTCATCTTTGTTTCTATCTTCAGATATTATCCAATCACCCCTGACTCAAAAGAATGGGTATGTACCATGTTCCAAGGTCCACTGGTCTGTTCTGTAGAAGGGGAGTGCGCATGTCCTCGACGATGACTGTGCAACGTTTCTATAAAATGGTGCCGCCGAGTTGATGTCGAATATGAAACTTTATCACAAAGCGGCAAGGTCGACGGAGATTATTTCTTTATAGAATATTTAATTATATATTAATTAATTAAATAACCCCATTTTAACGTTATAAATCGCCCCAGTTTCCTCTCAGTTTACACGTATTCCCCTATAATAAGCCTGACGTAAAAGTTTTTCTACCCCCTAAACACTTAATATAATGCTATAATTTATTAGAAAAAATATATATAAATGTACTCTCTAAGGTACATTTTAATGTATAATTTATAAGGTTTAAGGAGGTAAATGTACGTGTAACGTTATATCGAGTGTAGCAACTTACAAAAAAAAAAATACATTAAAATTTTAACGTATTTATCCTTAATTTTCGAGAAAATTATGTGCTATGTGACGTATAAAACGGGATTTAGTGAGGGACAAAAAATTTACTTTCCCCAGGTGAGGCTCGAACTCACAACCCCGGCATAACTCACAAGTACTGCCTTATAAGTACCGTGCGCTAACCAATTGCGCCACTGGGGAGCCATGGCAGCGCTGCTTATCGACTACTAAATTGCTGCCTGACTGACGTCACGGGACGAAAGTCTGCTTTGGTCACGTGCCCGAATAGTGCTAACTATTATGCTTAATAACTGCGACTCCTTTGCTTTCAATTTACAAAGAAACAACGAGAACCAAACAAGGAGACATACAGAAAAAATCGATAAAGTTTACTATGCAAAACTCGTGTTTTATACCTTCACACCACCCTTTATACCCAACCCAACAAGTGGTAAACTTTATTATTTAGTGTTTACAATCAATTACTGTGTTGTGCACGTGTTGGAAATTTAAAAATACTCACACACACGTGTGTTGTTTTTGTGTGTATGTATTGTGTGTATACACAGCATCATTTATCGATTATTTATTACATGTTATTACTGTTATTATCTAGTTACGGATGGCAATGTTTAGTAAATAACAGGAACGAAAAAGTAACGGAATCCACCCCGAGGTTGGTCACGTGACGGGGCATGAGCGGCACACTACTTGCTTCTACACTACTACATCACACATCTAGGAAAATATTGGAAGTCGGCCAAAGTTTGAATTTACTTTCTGATGCGGATTATAAAATGTCCTGGGATGAATATCTTTAGTTTCTGGTATATTAAAACACTTTAAACACCAATAAGCTAGTGTTAATTTCTACTGTTTTTAATTGGTAAACATTCGTTTTATTGAATTAACTGGTTGCGTATTTGTACGTAGAATACTTAACTACACAATAAGGGTGTGTGACTAAACACAATTTGAACAGTTTTTAATTGTTAAATGTCAGAGTTATAACACTAAATTCTAGTTTTACTTGTGTATTTACACACACAACACATAAGCACACAATAAAGGTGTATTGGAAGTGTTAATTTCTTCTGTGTTTTAATTATTTTAGACAATAAATTCGAGTTTTATTTAGTAATTTGGTTGCATATGTGTACTTAGAAAACACACAGGAACACTTAAATATACAATAGAATGTGTGAATTAGGATTTTCTAGTGTTAAGATGTTGATTTCCACTGTTTTTAATTGTAAAAAATTCAAGTTTTGACACATAAATTGTCGTTTTAAAACAATTTGTACTGTACTGTACTGTACGTAGAAAGCATACATGCACTTAACTACACAATAGGGTTGATGATTGGTGTGTGACTAAAGCAATTACTTAGCAATATTAGTCATATTGTTTTATCTTATTTCAGCATTACTAATCACTTAAACGTTATACTTTAATACAAAATATATACAGTTACGGATTATTTTATGAATAAATTTTAATTATTTAAGATACTTTCATATTTTTAAAAGAAATTTACTTTTATACCTTAACCATTTGCACTCTTACATGGCCGTAGGCCCGTTGCCAAAATCCTGTTATAATTTGGACTCGTGCCTAATATTGTATAACATATTTGCATTCTAGAATTAAAATTGCAAGTTTTGTGTACGCTTTCGTTTCTTATTTTCAACAATACTTTAACCGGGAACAATATAGAAAACAATAATAAGGTTTTTAAACGGTTGAGGAGTTCACGAGTAAAAATAACACGGACAAGTTTATCAACTGGTAGATCGCAAGCGACATATATTTTTTTGTACATTTTTTGTTTAATGAAATAATAAATTTAAATTTTTTATGCTTAAATTTGTGTTTTATTGATTATTTTGAAGATATTTTATGCCTTATAATCGATCGGTTCGTTGTCTTCCATGCTTAATTACGAATTTTCTCAACTGGTAGCTCGCGAGATTAAGGGGAATTATTGAAATTTATTTGTGTAATTAATGTAATTTTAATTACAAATTTATTATAATTAGCTTCCTTTATTTATTTATTATATTATTAGAGCTTCTGTGTATCATTAGATGCGATGCCCTTTGGTAAAGTAGACAAATATTCAACCTGTAGATCTCGATTTCACGTTGATGAATACAATGGACTTCTTCAACCGGAGATCCTATTTATCTCGGAAGGACACTTCTTCAACCGTTAGATCGCGAACACTCAATTACACAGATTTGGTTAAAGAGGTCAGTTTAGAATTTTTCATACAAAAAAAAAAAGAGAAATTTGATTCTTCCGATATTTTAATCAAGCGGTAGTTCGCGATCGACTACTGAAGTATACACACCGATCTTTCACGAGCCGAGTATAAATTTTTCAATTAAATCTCATATATTCTTTCCTATTTACGCCTGTTAAACCAAACTGTAGATCGCGAACCCTTCAAGTATACATATTTCGCTTTACTGTTTTAACCGGTGGTACGCGAGCCACCGCATAATTCATCTAAAAATGAAGGCGTTAACAATACTACACCACTTATAACACAGTAAATAAGCTACAAATGTACTTGCATACGAAAAACAAGCTCATTTTTAATGCTTAAAATACCGTTATTTATGAAAAAATGGCGATATATTTTAAGTAAATATTAAATAAAATAGCTTAAATAAAGTCCAAAATAGCTTTATACGTTCTTCTTTACTTATATTATCACGTCACACGCTTATAATTATCCCTCGTGTGCGCTTAATAACAAAGAAAAACGGCTTAGAATTATGTTACGCACTTAAAAAACACTGTAATTTATTTTAAAAATGGTAACATTTTAAGTTAAAATTGAAAACAAAATCGAAAATAGCCTTATATCATTCTACCTTATCGATAAAGTATGCAAGGCATACAGTTTACTACGAAAACTTAGCAATCTTCGAACTTTATCCGGTAGATAAACACTGTAGATAATAATGCAGTCTAGGTTATTAATAATGTATAACATAAATAGTGTTCGGTATTTATGACTTTATACAGGTAACCTGTACGAATATTAAATATTTGTTTATTTTTCTATATTCAGCTGTGTCTAAGCAAGTATCGATACTTTTTAATAATGTAAGAATGCTGCGCGTTATACTCCGATTCGGATCGAATCGCTCGATTTTGCGCTCGATTTCTCTTTAATTTCGACGAATTTTTAACGAAAATGCAATTAATTATTTAAATTAAGGTTAATTTAATAATTATTTTTTAACTCTAAATAAAAATAAAAATAAAATATACGTATAAATAAATAGAGAGAGAGAGAGAGAGAACAAAAAGGAAATTTTCTATTCAATCTTGAAAAACCGCATAATAAAGAAAAAAAAACACCCTCCTATTCAATTTTCATTCAATTCGGAGATTGAATATTTGTAGAAACAAATTGAATTATTTAAATTTTTAACAAATCTTCTTAGAATTATAATGAAATGCTCCGGAAGTCGGGGATTCAAATTAAATCGATAAATTGTTTGAAGGGGGTCATTCATTAAAATCCTTCTTTATGTCATTTGTTTCGTGTAGCATTCCGAGTAAAGTCGATGAGGATGAACTTGACATTTTTGTTTATTCCTCGTTTTATATACATATATATAATAGTGATGAATGATCTAGTTCTGTATTAATTCCTACTTTCTGTGATACCACATAAAGTTGGCATATCTACAGTCTATGGGCATAAAGAGCAATTTTTTGTTAGAGAGGGCCCCAAATCAATTTTTTATAAACGCATTACTGTACTAAGAATATGGAAATTTAAATTTGAAACATATATGGGAACCCTAGATTGCCGATGTGGTGCAAGCGCAGGGTGCATGGCACAAAGCAGAGGTCGTGTTAAAGAACAAACGAGGATACCCCAACATTTCCCGAACAAAAGTCAATACAGTACGTGGGGCCCCTAATTCAAATTTGTCTAAGGCCCCATGAGTCTATAACGCGCCATTGCATAATATGGCTTCATTTAACATCCCCAAAATTCTGTGTTACCTCAAAGATTTCTTTTACATTTTTGAACTCTAAATGACACCATACTCTGAAGATGCTGCTCGAGGTCGGATTTATACACGTTGTTTGTGTGACCTTATAAACAGGCCTTTCTTTCTCCACTAAATAATAATAAATCTGAAAACGTGAGGCCCTAAATTATAGCCTCGTAGCGTGACGCTGTAAACTGTAACCTCGTAGCGTGAGCATCTAAGCTTGTTTAGTTTATCTGTAAATCCAGTCCTGACGTTACTCGAGTTATTAGATTCATTATATATGATTTAACAACTTTACGTTAACCTAAATATTAACATAACCTGTGTTTAAACAGCCAACCCAATTGCAATTTTCTTAATTATTACTATAAGACGACCATAGTCTGTAAGTGTTACCATGAGTAGACCGTCCGAATTTAACGCATGATGTCATGAAAAATTTGATGTTGCCGTAACGTACAGTTAAGTAATTCCGTATTCATGTGATTTAATGAATCATAATTTATGGAAACCATAATAGAATTTCTCCAGAAGAATGCCCTGATGATTGTAGATAAGATACCAAGATTTCTAACCACTCCACTTGAAAATTTGTAGGATAATCTTACAATTTACCATGGTTTATAGAATTAACCATAATATTTAGTACAATTTCTGTACATTAAGGTAGGCAGATAAACAGAAATCGTGATAACTTACCGGTGAGATAATTAGGATCTTGAGTAATGGAATTATATATATGAAATTTTAACGTATTTACGTTGAAGATTCTGATTTTATTTTACTTTTTCTTCTATTTCTCAAACAGATCGATAAGTAAGTTACCTTATTCTTACACAAGCATTACTTTCGAGTTGTGTTTAACATGTATTTTTGTACAAAAAATACAAAGAAAATGGGCACAGACGGTTAAGTAAAGTTATGCCCTTTTACATCACTCGCTAAAATACAATATTGTAAAATATTGGTACGTTTTATAAGAATATTTATTTACTTTTTCCGTTCCTGTATTCTCTTAGATCCTTCACCTAGATAAGGCACAAGAATTAATGCCATAAATTGGATGTTAAAACGGAATGGTTTCATGAAAAATAAATTGTCTGGAACCGTAGACAGGATTACAATTAAACATTTGTTTTTGTTTCTTGTTTTCTTTTATAATTAATTTTCGAAGATAAAAATCATTTCGTAAATCTTCTCTTAGGAAAATCTCTGAAGATCCTAACGTCTTCCTTAGAAGAATCCTCAGAAGAAACCATCTTGTAGTTAATTCTAGTTTAATTTTAAATAATTGTATCCTCTGTAAATCAACTAAAATTTCAATTAATAAGTACATAAATCTGTTTTATGTCAATCAATCTTCAAAAAAAAAAAAAAAATATGAAAATATCCCTTTGCTGTTTTTAAAGTAAGTATCAATACTTTCGCTATTTATTCAGCTGCTCTCTTTAGCACGTTTAACCAAATTTTCTCACACGAGTATTGATTTTTTTTAGTAGAGTTACTCGAATTGTAAAGTTTTCTATGTTGATGTAACAAAAATTTTCTCGAAAATCTGTTTTAATTCTTGTATATTTTCAGAAAAATGCACGGAATTAAGATAGTCAAAGAGAAGAATAAGTGCTTCCTAGGATAAAAAGGTGCTGATGTCTACCGAAGATACAGATCTGATTTTTAATGAGTGCCTATTAAGTGGTCTTAAGAGCCCAGTTCTGGTGGGTATGGGCAAGTTACACCCAGTATGAATGGGCATTTTACAGTGCTACACTTGGAAACAGGCGAGGATAAGTGTTGTCAGGAGAAAAAGAGAGGAGGTGCTTAATTGAAGAAAGATATATTCAATTCAGATGAATTATTTGAAGAAATTCTCTGAAATTATTCAATACTTAACACATTTCCCTACTAAACATCAATTCTCGTCAAGCAATTCTTAAATATCAAGAAAGATGCCCACAAGAATCTATAAGTGGACATCTTGCAAGACAGTAATTCTGGAATCCTAATTTGTAATTAGGACTGTAAAAATCAATAAGAGTACCAATTGAGAATTACATTTAATATTTAAAAAGTATATCTACTAGGAAATTATGCTTAAGAAGAGCCCGAATTCCTCACATAAAGAGGTCCAGTGGCATGATAAGGATATCAAAAGGAGATGCTCAATACTGCATGTGAATGCAAATTGAATTAGATGTTTCTTCCATTCTTATCACACACGGGAAGAGTAGAAAATGTTTGTAGCACCCTCGAAAAAATATTTTATAGCTAACCTCAAATATTGGACATCTCATCTTGGTACCATCTCAACCAAAGCTCGTATGAAAATACTTCTAAATATAATTTATATTATTCTCCAAGCCCTTTTTGAGCTCCAAGAGATACGAAAAAGGGGGAGGGAATTCAACTGATAAAAAGCAGTTAACTTCCGGATTTCTATGTAAACATTCTAACTGGTTAATCCTTCGAAAATTCAAATATTTAAATACAATTTAATCTTAAAAATTCATTAATTTTCGTTTAATTAATCTCGTCTAACCGAATTATCTTTACAATATTCTATACTAAAAAGTATAATTAAAACATTATCACAGTATCCACTAATTAGAACCGATCTTAGAAGGAATCTAAGATGGCGTATTTTGAATTTTTATCCAATAAAATAATTTAAAATTAAAAAAAAAAGTCGTTATTAATCACATTTCACTTAACGGGCGTATCGATTCAAATTTCTATTCGATTTTGGCGACGAAATAATCGATTAATTTTCATAAATTAACGTTTTATTCTTGATATTTAAACACAGTTTTTGAACCAGAACAGATATGAAACTGTGTATAGAAAGAGGAAAGGGTAAAAAAGAGGCGACAGACTAATGACCACTTCCTGTTACCGGAAATACCATAGCTTGTGTTGGAGACACGTGGCCCTTACTGCACTACTACTACTACTACGAATCGTAACCACTCAGAAAATACTTTACGAGTGGTCCTAACACTTCACTTAGTGAAAATTTACTAAGCCAAAAAGATCCCGGTTAGTTAATTAAAGAGTTGAACCTAGTTACGTGACACTCCCGCCAGTTACTATAAAAATAGATAGGATTATACACGTCAGCGTAACAATATTCTACAGCCTATTAACATCCGTAACCTATATAAAGTTCCGTTAACAAGCAAATAATGTGCAGAAAGTATCTCGTAACGTAAAGAATTTTTTTTGGAATGGTTTCATAATTTTACAAAGTGTAAAAGAAAGCAATTTACTCGTGTTAGAAGCTTAGAGAAGTGTAATGCTCCTTGTTACTACTCGAGAATTAATGTAAATATCTAGGAGGAAAAAAAATTGTTAATTTTATACAAAATTTCATGAATATTATTATCTTAAGGGGTTTAAAAGATTTTTGGGTTTTAGCAGAATGCAAGATGTTACGACTTTTTTCTTAAGATTGTAAATCTGTAAGACGATACGTGGATAGAAATCGTAAAGAAGTAGGCTACATAATTCATATTTAAAATGGAGCAATCTGGTTTACGTAGATGCGTAACTTATTATTATTATTATTTTTAAAACCATTTACTATCCACTTTAAACCTTTGTCCAACTTGTAAAATTTGAAGATTGCAAACTCTTTGTACCCATTAAATTCTTCTAGCCTTGAAAAGGGGCCTTAAGATACGTCTTAAGGGCCCCTTATCAAGATAAAGAAAGCGAATGTTTACCTTGATAAGAAAGAAAAAGTTATGAGGCTTTTTGATCTCACTAACTTGATCCTGGTCTGAAAACTTTTCTCTGTTTAAGAACAGTACTTATTCTTAAAGGGCCTATTGATTTTCCATTTCTTCTCTACCTTTTTTCTCCCTCACTAATTCTTCGTGTGGCCTGATTAAATTTGATGTAGCCTTAAAAAGTCTCAAGTAGAAAAAGCGATTCTTTATCTTCTGATAACAAAGGAAGACATTTTTGATCACGCTTAAGAGTAAAAGGACTTTTTTTGATATTTTCCTTAAAACTTACCTATTTAAGAAAGGACCTTTTCTTAATCTTTTATGCCTTACTCACAAAACACCTGTTGATTTTCTGTTTCTACACTACAAAAGTTTGCTTCGTCTCGTTTCTTCCTCATTTAAAAAAAAAAAAAATAATAAACACTATTTGAACTTCTCTTGCTCACGAAAGTGAGGACTTTTAAGTTTTTAAAGGGCCTTTCGATCTTATTCATTAAGAAAAAAAAACAAACAAATGGAATAATTCAAAGCTTATAAGGATCTTTGTTTGCACTTAAACAAAAGGGTTCTTGTAGAAAAAGCCTTTTCTTTCATAGACTACATACAAAATGGCCCAGTAGTATAGGGCTTTAACTGTCCTATAGTTCCGAGCCACTCCGTATATTTATTTTTTTTAAAAAAAACAGAAGTCTCCTGATGCTATTCCTAACTCGTTATAACAGAATTTTGTGGGGAATTTTAGCAATGTGAAACTAATCTTCCGTTATAAGATATTTCGAGGGCCTCACTATAAGAAAATCCCTCTATAAACAGTTGTATCTGTAAATTCCCTCATGTATATACAACTTATAAGAGGTTTATAACGCTTTAACGAAGCTTTGTAGAGAAATCAGTAAGTTTCGCGGTTTTTTAAACTAAATTACGGTTATAACGACTTTAAATTGTACGTCACAGATGTAAAGAACATTTCGAAAGTTTAAAAACTAGAATGACGTGTTACGTAAATCTTTATTTATCCAATTGCAAACGGAGTAGTTACGTAGAACAATCAATTGCATTGTTAATGTAACGGTGTTTCGCGGCGTCACGCTACAAAGCCACATTTCGTGACATTTGACTTTTTTCGAGTTTCGATACAAAAATCACTCTTTGGCGCCTTTTTTTTTTTACTCACGTCAACACGTTTTGATTATCGATCTGCCTTGCGATATCCATAATAATCTCCAACCCCCCCCCAAAAAAAGTAAATAGCAGACCGCTGTACAAACACGCCCGGCAGCACGAATTATCGAATTGGCCAACCTCTGCAATGATTTCTATAGAGTCGCATGACTTGCCAGCCGGATAAACAAGTGAAGGGGTATAAAAACGTCTGTCAGGATAACAATACTCAACAGGTACCACGATTTTTGGCATCTCTTTAACTTTCTATGCTCTCAGCATCCTCATCTTCTACATTTTACCTTAATTTTCGTGGGTGTTGATCAAATTTTATAGAGCACAAATGAGTTTTTACAAAGATTTGGGTGGTGTAATTTTCATCCTCATCATTTTGTATTATGTACCCTTTTCTTAACGCTATCGTAACAGAATTCTTAAGGTTTAATCGGAACTTTTATAAGCAAGAATTTGAGAACCTCACTGTAAGGAAATCCTTAAATTCCTCTCGATGAAGGCTTGCATCTTTGTGGAATATAGTGTTTAATGTGTATAAGAATCGTTATCCACGGGTTTTTAAGGTTCATTAATGTCCTGAAAGCACCTCTATTGAAGATTCTTGTATAAAAACGAATAGAGTTATCTGTCCAATTACCAAATCTATGCCAAATTCGTGATAATCACACATTTGGAACATTTATGTCAATTTAAAAATCCAACGATCTCAACATCACCGACAACATTTACATGAGAATCTCACGCTTTTATCGATTTTCTTCTGATGTTTTTCTTTTATTTTTTTCTAGATTTATTCAAAATAAGAAGTTCTTATCGTATTAAGCGGGCCATATTCTTACAATTTTGATTTTCGGTCCTCCAAGAACCATTCGGAAATCTATTTAAGAGCCAAATTGTGACAGGACCAAGATAAAGAGTGGGTCGAACCCGGCTCAGTAATGAGTTCTTATCGCCCCTTTTCCATCTCGATTTATCTCTAGATTCTCTGCTATAGATAAATGACAATTCTATAATATAGATCTACAGATTAATTCTGGAACGTCGAATTTCGCGCGTATTTTCAACCAACTTTACGCATTGTTGGCACCCATGCTGAGGAATTTTTAGAAAAAAGACTAAAATAAAATAAGATTTTAAACTTATTTACACAGAAATTTCTCATTTTTCGATTAGAGAAAATGGAGATTTCTTTCTTTTTCACCCCCTCTTCTCAAAGAACGAATTAACTCGATAAGAGCGCATCAAAAGTATCATACTTAATTAATTCGATTCAATTAATTACAAAATTAATTTTTTTCCATGCTTAAGCGGGATAGACAAATTTAATTAAATCGACGTAGTAGATGGAGTACAGAAGTGGATAATTGAAAATTTACAAGAAGATTTTGCCGATCCTCACGAAGATTCGTACGCGTGAGACGTTGGCGAATAACTCGAATGTAGTCATCCAAAACAATGTGCCATAGAAAATAAAGAGTAAGTAATAACACATTGCGTCAATCAATCCCCTGTAAAGTATCATTAAATAAGTGGAAATTGGCGAGTAGAATCCGATTTTCTAAATTTTTTTCCATCCTCTGTGATGGTTGCAGATTGAGTTTTCTGATACACATGAATGAAATCCAGATTCTTCTTGTTGGACATGTTTAAAGATGGATTATAATTATTAATGATAGTTTAAACTGCGAGCGAATCGCAGACATGCTTATATATATATATATATGAACTGTGTTAGTGTTGCAGTAGTAGCTACCAGGGGTTGAATATAAGCACGAGATTTTTCGATCGCGAGAAAGAAGAACGATTGAATTATGGCATTTGTACTGTCGGAGAGTTGATTAAACTCTGTTAAGGTCAACATCTTCTACATTGTGTTTGTGAAATATCGGCTTATTTACATTTCGGATTCGTTGCCACTGCGCTAACTTCTCCTGTTATATGTTTAGAATTTATTAAAAATCCTCTTAACGACTCGTACAAAACCCAAAGAATCTCACTGAATCTCATCTTCTACTAACAATTTCTGTACATTCCGATTAACAATGGCGGGATATTTTCGAGGAATTCTTTATTTAAATATCTGAAAGATGATCTTAAACATGGTTATAATGTATTTTTTCCTCCAGTTTGAATCCAAATTTAATGCTAAACTTTCATTGTACTTCGAGGATCTTCCGAGTTATCACGTTTAAGTAAGGTGAATTGCGCTTGATTACAATGAAATAAATAATAATTATACTAAAAAAACACTCAAAAATTCTAATTTAGATATTTAAAATTACAGAAAATAAAATATTTGTTACGTTGTAAGATCACAAAGATGAATGTAAATAGAAACCATGATCTTTACCAACGATTTCTGTAATTCTCCAGAATTTCAGGGAAATTTATAGGGAAAAAACATAAATCTCAAGAAAGAATTATCAGTTTTTCCCCTAGAATTTCCCTATAAATTAAAAAAAAATAAATGTAACCCAAATGAAAATAAACATAAACGCAACGATTCTTCTTTGGGTACCAATTTCTGTAGATTCTCAATAATTTAGGGAAATTTCCCTTAAACTGATTCAATTTTAGGGAAAATCAGTATATGATGTTCTAGATTTGAATTAATATCGAGGTTTATATTACTGTACCGGGCGTTACGTAGAGGAGCATTTTTTTTTTTTTTTTTGTTTGCTATCTTTATAATGTACTGCAAGAATTTTGGAAGCTTCATATAAATATAAAAATATAATTATTTCTTCTTCGTATGATAAATAATTAAATATATCATAACTAAAATAGATTTTTCTCGATCAAAATGTAGATTTAATTATTAGTTACGTGTGTCAGAATCCATTTAATTGGATATTAATTTCATCACGTGATTGCTTTTCCTCCATTTTGTTATCTAGTAAGAAGAAGAAGAAGAAGAAGAAGAAGAAGCTTTTGTAGACGATGGAAATAAATCGCTTGCAATTTTCTGCCACAAAAAAGGGGGGAACGATAAATTATTTTTTGTTTTGTTCTCTTTTTTTTTTATTACGATAATAGCAATAATGTTGTCGACGATCGAAATTCCTTCTCTAGTAAAGTTCGTGTTTTTATCGAAAATCCTGATTTTGCGAATTTTTCCTCGTTGTAACGCAGTTTTATCACGCGAATTCGAGAGTTTATTGGCTATTTTACCCGCTTGTAACGTCGCTGAGGTATTATTTTTGCATAAAAAAGAAAGCAAACCAAAATCACCATTTCGCACCGGTCTCCGTCGCCATGTTTTATTTCAATTAAAATTAAAAAAAAATTTTTTTAAATGTGAAATTTCTAACATCTTTTATGCTTGAAATTCTAATTTCTATATATAATTTTTGTAAAATTTTCTCGTAATCAATAGAACTTATTAAAAAGTAAAAAAAGAAACGCCTCACTACGGCCATTTTCGTTAAGTGACGTAATTTAACATACGTTATATCGGGACACGCTTTGCAACTAAACTCGATTTAGCGTTAATTACTTTCGTACATGACGTCAGAATATAACGGTAAAATTAACATATAACGTCGAGAGCGTAGGAAGTAAATACCCGTCTAGCAACGAAGTTTGTGCGTAACACGTAAATAAGATGGAAGGAAGATGGAGGCAAGTAGGACCGTATATAGGCCAAGGCCTAGAAACAATAAACGAACTTAGATAATGAGTGTCGCTGTCCCTTCCACGTCCAAAACGCTGTTCATTGTACGCTCGTGTCCCATATAGGAGACGATATTGTACACGTTTTTTCGGTCGTTCCTTGTTACGTAACACGTTACGACCGTCTGTCAGATGTCTGTGTTATGTTTACTCCACGATAAGTCAGCCAATCGTTGAGCGTAACGTCAAGCGTAACGCTTACGGTTACGCCTTACGTTACGCTCGAGTTAAAAAGGTGAAAACTGCGATCCCAGATATTTTATTTCGTAGTTTCTAGCGCGAGTTAGAGTTTATTCGATTTTTATCGCGCGAGTGAATCGACCTTTGAACTTTAGGTCAGTCGTCACGATTGCGACATCGTTGTCGACGTCGCAAATTTTCAGACGCGACTGTAACAAACAAATTAAGTAAAGCTTTCGAAATCAAAATTCTCGCATCCCCGTCTGATCGATTCTTTATTTTAGTTGTGGTGGATATAATGCAAAAAAAAATAATCTCCATCGACGGGATTTTTATCCCCTTCGCATCCTCAATGCTGGGGATTTTTTCCAGATAGAAACCAAAAATTTTCGCCAGCTTTAGAGATACAAACTGAGAAAATAGAATATATCCCCATCTAATCGATAAATAAGAATATCGTGGAAAATATCCCTGCAAAAGGGATATTGTCTTTTATAGCCTCAGTGTTGGGGATTTTTTCGGATAAGCCAGAATTTTCTGTTAACGTCAAAAATTTAGATTGAGGAAATAGAATGCATCTTTCATCCAAATGATTTAATAAGACACGAAGAAAGAAATTACCTTACAATAGGGTTTTCCTCTTTATTGCATCAAGCTAGGGATTTTTCTAGATAGAAACCAAAATTTTTCGTCAGCTTTGGAGGTGCACGTGACAACCGAATATATCTCCCATCTGATCGATAAATATGAATAACAAGAATAACGTAAAAAATATCCCTGCAATTAGGATATTTTTTTCATATCTACAACGATGGGGATTTTTCCTGAAAAGCCAGAAATTTCCATTAATATCAAAAATTTGGATCGAGAAAATGGAGTGCATCCTTCATCCGATCGATAAGATAAGAAAAGAAAAAAAATGTCCCTGCAAAGGGATATTTCCCTTTATTCCCTTAGTGCTGGAAAAATCCCCCAAAACGTAAAATTTCTGTAACTATTGAAAAGAGAATACCAGCAAAGCATAAACAAATGCTCATCTGATCGAATTAATAGTAAATAAAAAAGTATCCCTTCCGGTGGGAATAATTTTCCCTTTATTCCTTCAAATGCTGGAGATTTTCCCTTCAGCAGCTAAAATTTCCTCGAGGGAAAATACATTGAGAAAATCACGAATTTTGAGGCCATGCTTTTTATAAATAACAATTCCATAATTGTGCTTATTTTGAATTTTTAATGCAATCGCAATTATACAGAAACTTTAAAAAATTATAAAAACTCAAATTATGCATCATTTTGCAGAAAAATATACAAAGATTTACTCATTTTAAGTCTTTCAAAACACGAAAAATACCGTTAAAGCTTATTTTCATTCACAATTTTCTAAGATCTAACAAATAAACTTTTACAAATCTTTTTTCTAGTTTGCATAATCCTTCAGGAATATTTTTTCGATCCGTTTTTTACTTATTTTCTACTGCAAAAATCTGCATCATCATTATCATTCGCTTCTCTAACTTGCAATTGTCTTACTCTCTTCTGATACCCATTTTCATATTGTGATAAATTATGTTTGTAAGGTGGGTTTTCTTCCTACTTTTCAGTGGTTTTATTTGTTAAAAAATATCAAGAAAAATATATAAAATAAATCCCGATAAAATGCCTGCATTCTTTTCAAATTAACCCTAAACTATGGACAATTACAATCATTTTAATATTGGAAGTTAAGTACTAACTTTTTTGATATTTTCTTTTGTTTAAAAAAATTATTTTAAAAAACTAATGTAAATTAAAACTGAAAATTTTCCTCTTCTGAAAAATGTTGAAAATTGCGGGAATTTTCCCTAAATTTCCAGGAAAATTCCCTAAAATTTCAATAAATTTTCCTAATTTTTCGGGAGATTTTGAAAACTGTTTATGATTTACGGAGATTGTTGGAGAAAAGAAAAATGAAATGGCAGGGAAATTCCCTGTTTTTATTCATGTTTATCAGCACTAGAAACGTATTTAATAAATTATAAAGACTATAAAAACATTCTAAATATATCATTATTCATAAAAGTACTATTTTTACTTCAGATAATTATTTATTTTAGAGTAAACTTATTTATCTTTACTCCAAATATCGACTCACGAAATTCTTTACAAATCGAACTCTGTCTTTCCCCATTTTGGGGAATTTTAAATACATGTAAAATACATAATAAACATAAAAATATTTTTCCACCCTTAAAATTAATTCAAAATAATACAAATTAAATTAATTATATATCAAGGCATATAAATTACTCAATATAAGTTAATTGAAATTGTTAAGAAAAAAAAATACTATTTTTCCCCCGCTTTCTACGGATATTTAACATACTTTCAGGAAATTTTCCTAAATTATCCCGAAATTCACTGACATTGATAAGCAAATGCGTTGATCAGTAAAGTTTATATTTACTTTTTTCAACGTTTATTGAGGGAAATTACAGTAATTAAGCCTTGCAAAAATTAGCATGCTTACAGTAAATTGGATTTAGGGAATTTTTTTTATCAAGGAAAAAATTATTTACTGATTTTATAAAAGTAAATAATCTACGTAAAAACTCCTGAAAAAAAGAGATTAAAAAATTCAATTTTTAAATTTAGTGTTCTGTTAAAATTGCGTTAAAAGAGCGAACGAAATATTGAATATTTGACATTATAACGGGGTTCAACACTACAACGAGGTTTGGCATATGCGTCATAGAGTCGGACGAACTTGGGCAAAGAGCAAAGCGTTTGAAGTGTATTAACGAAAAAACTATGGCGGAAGCGAAGCTATGACGTATGTTTTTTACGTTACGGTGACGTAAACCATTATTAAGTTACGTAAGTAGGGGTAGGATATGCTTCCATCGTGCCGAAGCGCAGGTAAAAAGCCCATTCCTTCCGAGAAGGGTATGTGTTTACAGGCATTCCGTTATTGTAAACGTAACGCCTACGCATCGGCGCTAACCATTTCTAGACAGATATTGTAGTAACGAAAATGGCAGTAATTAATGGGAAACCATTAAACATCGTCTCCGTAATGCGTTATACGTGTTTCAGACTTAATATTTAATCTCGCGTATTGGTCGCCTTTCGAACCCGAATGGCGAGATTTCGCCCGACGTTTTCTATCCCAGGTTGATGAATTCTTCCGGGATAAAGGATCTAAAAAAATATTAAAAAAATAGAAAACCGTTCCTGGGTTAAGCAGCGGTGGGATGGCATCGCATCGACAATGACATTTATCATTTGCGCGACGCGACGATCCCAGAAGGATAAATCTCGTTTTCAGGCCCAGAACGCCACGTGATCTTTCAGAATTTTCTCCAACTCTACCAACTAGTCGCTTCCGGGCACCTTATGAGCTCGCGTAATCCGGGATTTGCTCGGGTCTTTAATTTTTTCCAACGCAGCGCCCCCTCTCGGATGTGAAACGAGTACACGTATACGAACGCGACGCGTCGCGCCTTGCGAGCAACAAATCGCGACAGCATCCGACGAGCGAAAGAGTCCGAAAGACGTCAAGGAGCGCTTTACGTTTTTAACGCGTCAGCGCGCGTCTACGATGCGATCCATTTGTCGCTAATTAATTAATAAGGGAGAGCGCGGTGGAGCGCCGAACGACGCGAAGATCGTGTAGCGCGGACGGGAGTAAAAGTAGGAGCGTAATAAGAAAAGAGGAAGAAGAAGAAGACCCGGAGCCGTTCATCAACAGGTGATGTTAACTCGGCTAAATCGTTAGAAGAGAGGAGGAAAAGTTTCTTTCCAACACCCGACGACGACGATCCGTTCGCGGCGCCGATCTCGCACACAGACTCTGGCACGTTGCCAGTTCTACGGGCGAGAACCAGGACGATTGTGATTGGTGGAGCGGCTGCACCAAAGTGGGTGAGAGAGCCGATGGCGTCACGGGCTTGCGTCATGTATCCAGGTCATCCGCTGTCCCTCGAAACTCCCGTCATCCCCTGCCGGCTTTCCGATTCTGTTTGCGACTGTGTGTGAGTCGTTCAAAGGCCATTTGTATCGGCCGACGCGTACAGCTGATGTACCTTCTTTCGTCGAACCACCTCGTCCCGTTTGTAGACGACAACGCCGATGTGTTATGGGTGTGGAATTTTGTCACGTCGATGCTTCACAATTTGATTTCGAGGTAAGTTATTTATATATTCCCTTCTAGTTTTCGCTGTCGTCCCGATTGCAGAATCGCCTCGTCTCTTTCAGCCGCTCGTCCAAAGTTTTGCCGTCTAGTCTCCTCTCTCTCACTCTCTCTCTCTATCGCTCTGTTGTCTGTCCGTCACGCGGTATTCTTTTTTCCAGGGGTCACGCACTCGGCCATGTCAGAGGTCGGAGTTCGCGTGGCTGTTTTCGTGGTCGACGGCGGGTAGGGTTTGTGTGTCACGTTACCTAAGACATCGCCGCTCACCTGTTGAGTAACCGCGTTTCACGGATATGTCATCGCTTGCCTTGTCCCTAACTCGGCCCGACCGCGGATTTTAAACTGTACTTGGCGCTCGATGCCCCCGTTTTGCTTATTTTTCCTCCGTTCAGACCTCTGAAATCCTCTGCGGTATACCTCCTCTGCCACAGTGTGTTAATCCCGTGCCACGTGACACGCGTCCGAGTATCGTCCCGGGCCGATGAAGTCTCACTGGCGGGCCCGATCGAAATTTTTTTTATTCCGAAATTACGAGTTGAGGGTTAAGGCCCTTCCATTGATTTCTGCCGGGGTTTGCGCCCGCTTTTCGAATTTTTCCCCTGTCGAATGGTGGAAATCCCCTAACACCGGACGTGGAAGCCGTAAATTTTTCGGTTTTTTTTCTTTTTGCGAATTTTTCTGGAAAAATAAACAGACGAAAAAAAGGAATTGACAAACAAGCGAGTTCAGACGGAACTATCGAAACACCCTGTTTACGCCAGTACGAAATTAAACTAGAAAAATAACATAATGTCGGCATTTGACAGTGGCGCCTCTATCGGCCACGATCGGTACTCGGCCGTGTGACGTATGTGTTTTCGCAGAAATACCGTACCTGTTGTACGCGGCGAGGGAGAGCGCGCGCCCGCCCGCGCCGACGAGACACCCACGCGTATCGCGCCGGCCCAACGTTTAAATGCGACTCATGTTATAAAAGTAGAGCGAGACCCGTTGGCATTTCGAAGCGCGCCGCATCGCACGGTGGCGCGTCTTTTCCTGTTTTCGCGTTTTACAGACGATACGTTTATAAAATACGAAAGTTATTAGATTCTGTTAGGAACAGACCAAATAATATTCCACGCATCATCCCCCCAAAAAAACCATCAATAAAAGTAATCTGTTTATAGTACTCCCCTCGCGACAATGTCGCGGCGCTTGCGACGCTCGACAACGACCAATGCCGACGGGTATCCGGGGTAATTCCACCTACTAATAAGAGAGGGGAAGCTATCGCCGAATTTCGATACTTGGCGGGGAATTTTTGCCGACTTCCGGTTCGGACGGCCGTAGTATACACTCGACAATGACAAACGAGGCTCGACGCGAAAGAAATCGACCCGCTTTTCCGATTTTATAAAAGCTGAGTATAGGTTTTACGCGGGTAGAACGTGTTTACGTGGCTGCTGCACGTGCTGACAGACACCCGCGACGGACACGTTCGTAAAGAGAATAAAAGCGCGTGCGAAATGACAACCTGACAAAAATGTTGTTAGTATAATACGCGAGATTTGTTTTTTTTTTACATGCGTAGATGAACTCGACCTTACCAATGCTCAGAGTCCATCTTGTTCGTGCGCGATTAGTAATGATCAGATGTTGTTTGTATAGAATTTGGTTAGGAAGTTGTGGGAGGATCGGGATTTGGACGCGTGTCGGATAACCGGTTTACTCTCACTTAAAAACGTAGCATTAGGCGGCGGCGATGTCGCGTCGCGTCGCGTCTCCTTTCCGCCTGCCACTGCCGACGTTTTCGCGCTGCTTAAGTGTTTTCCAATCCCGTCGTTCCACGCGTCACTCTATAGCATCGGACGCGGTCGTTTCAAAAACATTCCTCCAAGCGAATCACACGTGCTAGAAAGATACCAGAGAGCGAGAAAGGTCATCACTCCTCCTTCCATTCTCATTTGATCGAATTCTGGATGTGTGGCCCGTTCCGTAGGCCGACAGTTCCGAGTAGCGCGCTCGAGCACACAGGCACACACACGCAAACACAGCGCATACTTTACGCCAAGCACCAGCCTTCTGGCATTGAGAAAGTGTGTCCTTCAATTGCGATTCGTGATTTTAAAGACCTTTCTAGACTCGTAATGGCGGCGATTTTATTTCGAAGTGCGAAATCTTTCCGGAAATTATGTAAGAAAGTGGCTCGTTCGAGACGTCGCCTTAAACTTTTCATTACCTGTTTTGTTTGTTTATTTATTTTCGTAGTTCCTCGCGACCTTGAGTAATTCCCACATTATAAAATTTCAGGGACCCTGCAGAACAATAAACCTTTCCGTCCCCCCTTAGCAAGAATAAATAAATAAGTAATAACAACGATAAATTACGAACGAGTTACGTCGTTTTGGGAGGAGAAATTCGCTCAATATTTTACGAATTATGTACACACACCTGAAAGTTAATTCGCGTTGATAAAGCAAGCCTAAATTAGACTTGTAAAATATAGCGGAAAAGTTTATTAAAATCCCTAGATTTTCCATGAAAATCTGGAATGCACCCGATACCGGATTACGCATTCGATGCCGAAATCCGTCTTACATTCGTTACGACATTGCTTGAAGGGGGCTAATTTTCTCGAATTAGCAGTTTGATGCGTTAAATAGCGGAACGGGCCAAGCGTGTGAGAAAGTATTTCGGCAACCCACTTAACATGCGATCTGGCAGAGGGAGGGGAAAAAAAGTGGGTTATGTCAACACCCCAAAAACTGTCTTCGGAATGAGATTCGATGTCGACGACATATCGAGCTTATTGTTCTCCCCCCCACAGTCTATATCCATCGATGAATTAGAACAGCGAAAATTACAAAATGGCGGCTAAAATATGCATTAAAATATAATAAAACTTGTTATTGTTACGTTAAACACTGATTTTTTTATATATATATATTTAAGTCGCTTCGCAGAACGAAGCACTTTTTACCGCATCCCGTTTACAGTTAAAAATCTTAAACAAAACTTCCAACAAAATGTACAGAGTTAGAGGATTTGTGGCGTTTAACAGGTAGAAAAATTGGTAGGAAATCCTCCGCGTAGATATACGATTTAGTGGGATCGAGTCAGTTAGTCGGCTGATTCGCTCGACTTTTATTTTAGTATTCGGAGGGGCACGAGGCCAAGTTTAGGCTGGCAAACGTCTTGTCAACATCCGGGCTTTTGTACTTGTAACGCAATTGCGTCGTTGTAAGCTTAAAAATCCGCCGAATTTCCCGGATAATCGCGCGAGAAACGTTGGGGACTTGCGCCGTTAGTACTTTCGCGCGTAGTGTCGGCGCGCGCGCGTAGCGGGAGGTCGTTGCATCCGCCGATTTACGCAACGACATCGATTGCCACATCGGAAAAATACAAGTTGTTTGCCATATCGCTCGCTATTAGAGGAAGTGCGGGGGGATTTCGAAGGTAGAAAGTTTTGGATAACCAGCGCTTCGACGCGACGCGACGCGGCGTACTTCCTCACTCGTTTCTCGTATAAGGAGGCCTCTCAAACTGATGTAATAATTATCAAATATTCGAACGCCACCTTATAATTGGGAAATTCGAAAGTACAGTACTGTTATTAAGTATCGTCGAGATACTTTCGGCTTTGGCCAGTCTACAATTAAATATTAATATAAATTACATATATAGGGCCTATAATATAATTTTTAAAGTTAAAAGTTTTGTTTTTTCATAGAAAGGGGAAGAAGAGTGTTAATTGGAAAATTGGTTTATCTGTTTTACATAATATCCAAATATTTTATTAGAAGGTGGACGAAGAAGTTGGCTTTCGATCGATGCGATGGGAGACCGCTCTATAAGTAGAGGCAGGCCATGTTCGAGGCCTAGACGCGCGCCGGCCTGATCGATTCCCGGCTTCCCCCCTTCGCTCTCCCTTCCCGACGCACCGTTGCCAATGGCAACCGACCGCGGTATAAGGACGGGCGCCCCGGCTCTACCGCGACTCGCTCGCTCGTTTGTTAGGCCGACGTCTCCCCGTACTTTGTTTTATTCAAAAATTAATTCGTAAATTCGAAATCGATGCGCGGTTCCCGGTTTACCGAATTTTCTATATTTTACAACACCTTCCTCTCTCTTTTTATTTTTATTTTATTTTTTTCTTATTTCGTTTTGTATTTAGTTTCTTTCAATCGCGTTAATCTGTTCCTTATTTCGAACCCGTGTTTAAAGTTTTCGATTACAAAAAAAACTATTTACGTCCCAAGCGCCCCCCCCCCAAGTGTTACCTATCAGTGCTATAAATCTCCAGATATCATACACACAACGTTACTAAAACACACTTAACATATATAACAAATACTAAAATAAGAACAAATTAACTAACAAATAATATATTACAATTAAATTAGACTAATAAAAATACAAAATTAAAAATAAAACTTAGAAACAAACAAAGAAATAATAATACAACCCTACTGTACTTAATAATAACCTAACCATATTTACCATTAATATACTTAACTACAATTAAACTCTAACTACTATCAAATCTTATAAAAACGATCAAAAAAAAAACGATAAAACAAAAAAAGTAACAATAAGAAATCAAACTGACATAAGACAAAATACTAAAGAAAACGAAAACATAACATATATCATAAGAATCAATGAGACATTCAGATCAGTCGCTTCCAAGCTTATAAAGATTTAATACCATAATACTACTAAAAATAAAAACTAGATAAACTACTAAAATATTAAAAAATAAATAAACAAAAACTATAAATAAAAAGACAAGAACACTAGGTAATACACAACAACTGCAAAATATAAAACTTATATAACAGTAAAAAAGAACACAACTATATTTTACAACACCTTCCTCTCTCTTTTTATTTTTATTTTATTTTTTTCTTATTTCGTTTTGTATTTAGTTTCTTTCAATCGCGTTAATCTGTTCCTTATTTCGAACCCGTGTTTAAAGTTTTCGATTACAAAAAAAACTATTTACGTCCCAGTTTACTGTCTATTGGAGTTTTGGAGGTTTTTCGTTGCTAGAAAGTGAAATTTTTTTAGGGTAAAATGGAGGTTCTCGCGACGAGGCGACATCTGCCGAGCGGTAGTCCGGCGCCAAATTCGAACTTTTTTCAAATTTTTTTTAATATTTCCGCCGAAAATTTCATTTCTGGCGACACGTTTTCGCTTATTAATGCTAATATTTTATTTTTATGTTTCCTGCTGACGTTTGACCTTCGTCTCGAATATTTTAATTTAAAAAATAATAATAATAATAATAAATGTTAAATTATCGTGCCTTTCCGAATTTACTCAACATGAAAAAATATATTTAAAAAAATATATAAACATTCTAAAACAAAATAAAAAGAAAAAATTATTAAAAAAAAATAAAATAAAAATTCCATTTTCTAATTTAAATTTCGCGATAAGATTTTAATCACGTTTCAATCGATTTTATAACTTGCAAAGTTAGCCGAATGGCTTAAATTTTGTACCAATTTACATTTTATAATGCGAATAAATTTAAATGTCGGCAAAAGTCGCTCGCTAACTAGCTTACTTAGTATGCACTGCCGACGTAAATAAGTATATTTTTAAAATGTTGACTTTTAAAAATTATAATTCGTGGGTTTTATAATATAGCAAACGTGTTTCTCGTCGTAAACAATCCAACTTTTTAAAATATTCGCGTAACCACGAGGCTTCCCCCCTTGGCAGATCTGTTTGTCCGCCTGACCTACTTTCCGATGCTGATTACAACTATGTACAGGTATCTAGCGATGACGTCGTCATTTCGCCTCCCCCGTTCTATCCATCTACACCTTTCTGAGCCATTAGGCTGGAACCTAAGACACACATACGTAACCCATTGTATAATTTTACCTGTCCGACATCCCATTCCCGGTAAAAATTCGCGCAAATAAAATTTTTCAAAACATACAAAATTATTTCTATTATTATTATTATTATTTTAAATAAAAAGTTAAAATTAATTTATAATTTAAAAAATGACAAAGTAGTTTATTTATTTATATACATAATTTTTAATCATTTCAGTTGATTAACTAATTTATTATTATTGAAAGTGTTGCCAAGTTTTGTTTTTTTAAAAAAAGGGTAGACTATGGCAACATTTAAAACTTTTATAATTTTATACAAAATTAATATATTATTATTAAAAATGTTTTCTTTTTTTTTAAAAAAAATTATCTTTGATGATAATGAAGCTATTTTAATATGAAGCAGTTAAGCGACATAATATAAATTAGAAAATAAAAACAAAAAAAATTTATAAGAATACGGGCCGTCTGGCAACTTTTAAACGCAGATTTAAAATACTACAGCATGCTTTTGGCATTGCATGGTATGGTAGTTTTATAGTGAAACACTAAAAGTATGTCACTGTATAACAAAGTACAGTAAACTATAACGTAATACAGTATGGTAGAGTACAGTTATCATACTCTACATCATTTCCAAGTGGGGAAAAAAATAAGAAAAATTATCATAACCTATATTTATCGTATATAAATCCATACCATGTTCAATTACAACTTGTGTACAGTTAACTTGAAAAAACCTTATATATCATTAATTAGACGTTATTGATTTTTAGATATTCCTCTACAGAATATGCTGCGTTATGAAGAAGAAAAACAAACTTTTAAACAATACAGTTAAATTCTTGTTTACTAACTTTCGATTCCTGATGTTTAAATGTCACACGATTAATGGCAATAACAAAAGTTACTCGATAAGAGATAAACTTAATGTCTCTTAACAAAACTTTGATATCGAAACGTTGCATCTTATCACTTAGAAATTAAGGCAGGACTACTAAATATCAGATCACCGAAATGCATTGGAGTATACATATCTTTAAGGACGAGCATGAAGTGTAAACAACTCTTTGGTGTTGTTTTGGGTTGGTCTTCATGACGTCTAACATAACCTTCCACAAGCGTAGGCCTTAGTCGTAAAAATCAAGAAATTTCTAGTTGAAAATACTGTATATTCAAATGTTTGTTTATTGGCGATGGAGAATTTAGTTTTATTTTATGGACAAATGGAATCTTTCTAGTTGTTATGTTGAGCTATGTGTTAATATAAATAAATATCCAATTTTGGGAATGCTCTGCTGTCCTTACAGAAAAAGTTAATTATTAATGATTATTGTGGTAAATAAATTATTGACTGCATGAAGTATTCATAATGGGAATTATAATATCTGTGAATTAATTAATAAAGTATTAATTTCATTAAGATTTGATTGCGCTTTTCCTTTCTCATTAAATTAGCATATTGAAGAGGTTTGTTGTAGACTTTATCTGTTATATTAGAAACATTTTCAAGAATTACAAATAGTTTGATCTCTTTCTATACCTTATTGATTATATATTTAAAAATGTTTAAATTAAAAGTAGTTAATATCATTTGTAAGTTATACATTTATTACAAAATTTTCCATGAAGTAAAAAACATTCTTTGTGAGTTTTATATTAATTGAAGCATTGTATACTAATAAGTCTTGTTGCAGTAGTAGGTCAAATCTTAGTTGTAAAATTAGAAGAGAATTGAAGTTTGAAAGTAAAATTATAATTAATTTTTGAATAAACTGAATATATTTTATATCATAATAACATATATTAAAGTCAAAGTTATAACTAAAACTTTATATTGGATAAATTATAAATTTATGGACAAGTTATGACTAAATCTATTACTATGTGGAAGTTGTTTGATAAAGGAGTACTGTACATTTAATTATGGAGTGTATTTTTCAAAATTAAATAAGTTTAAAATGTTTGTTTAAATCAGATATGGAAATAAAAATTGAGTAATTAAATAAAAGCATTTTAATAACAAACTTTAATAAACTGGTATCAAGAATTAATGGACAGCTTCAGGTACGAAATACGTGTACTATGTTGACTGGATGTCACCGCTACAGATGATGTCAATATGATAATCGAATAGACCACTAGGGCCACCTCCCCCTAAATTAAACAATGTTAACCTGTTTAGGAGTAAAGAGGAATATATGGAAATGTGTAGACATAGATATAACTGTATATTTAGTTGGTGTTTCATTGCAAAACTTTGTATAAGGAAATGAAAACATTTAATTAATGAAAAATTAGAATGTTTGAAATATTTTAAATTTAGATATTTAAAGTAAATATTTATAAATAAATTTTATCTGAAATTGTTAATCAAAAAACAGAAATACAGTATAGGAAGAAATTCAGACTATTTAGTTGTTAATCCGTTGTTATATAACTATTACGTTATCATTATTAAGAATGAAAAGTTGTAAGATTACATTTAAGTGTAACTTTTGTTCTATATTGATATTGAATCTTAAATATTTTAAACATAAAATATTGATATGTAAATGAATATAATTTAATGGAAGTCTCAACTGGAAAAACATAACATTATACATAATAAAAATTCATTTATGATGATGATGATAATTCTTATCAATAATAAAATTTATAAATTATGCTAGAATAGCAATCTTTCGATATATTTCACAATTATTGTAATGAACTAGAATTGCAGAAAATGGTAGCTATTACAAATATTTATTTTATTGGTTCAGCATTGTATTTATTAAATTAATTAATAGTTGAGACACTTCCATTACTTTGAAAAAATTAATTTTCATTTAATAATATATATATGCATACTTATAGTTTATAATGAAAATGTAATATTTTTATTTTTACAGAATATATATAAACTATATAATAAAAAATCAAAGTTTTATAAAATATTTATTTCATTGTCTGAAAAATTTTGCTTAGATACCAAATTTTATAATGGTAAAATTTATTCTGTTAAAGCAATTAGTTTGTAAAGATTTTAATTAAAGAGTAAAGTTGACATTATATTAATAGATTTAATGAAGATGTTTTGAGATATGGCTAGTAATGTGTTGCATTATGAGATCCTTGGGTATAAAATTTGTCAGGGGTCCATAATTCTTATATCCTTAAGAATTATGGGCCCTTGACAAATTTTGATTTCATAGTGGTTTTTACATTATGGGCCTTTGCCATGACCCCCAAGATCATGGACCCCTGACACGTGTTCTCTGTGTTTCCTGTGGGTGAGTATGCTTGGACATTTAAACAAGATTGAGACTTATTAAAGTGATTTTTAAGATATTTTTGAATCTATAAGACAGTTCTTGACCTGTTGTATGTGAATTGGGCACTTGTTAGTGTCTATAATCTGCCTGTTAATACCTCTCTAAGACATCTTTATGATAATTAGTTTGCAGATTTGAATTCTTATCTAAATAAGACCTCTTTGATGGATAGTACAAGTCAAGACCTTATTTTCCCATTCTTCTGTTGCAGTCCATTGCAGGTTAGATCTGCCCGTTATGGGCAAAATATTATGATTAGTCATATCACCTGTAATGCTTATTTTTGTGATCTAATCAAAAGATTTGAATTTTTTAGCTTTTCAGCAAAATAAACAAACAGATCTTTTATGTCTCACAGTAAATTTAATTCTTTAATGAAATATAAATTTGTAATATAAAATTGGTTCATTGTTCTAAGTGCTTGCATATTAATCATTTTAATGTAGTATATATTAGTATATTAATTAATATAACTAAACAAAATACTAGCTAACTAGAAACAATTTGAATGAGCAACACAGCCATGAAATTTCATGGCTCATTCATTTTGTATCAAATTACAAATATGGAAGCAGGAAAGACCTATTGTATATGTAAGCCCAAGGCTATTTTTCAGTCAGAATGTGCAAATATGCCATACTGGCAGAGAGCATAAAAAGTTTTCATATCTAGTACAGGCTGTTGCTCAGTAAGAAAAATTCTATATGTTCAGGTGGAAGTCTGGCACACTAAAAACAAGCAAAATGAATTGGGCCACACTATTGACCACAATGAATGCCATAGGCCAATTGGAGCTGATGTAAAAAGCAGATGGGATGGGGACTCCCTTTCATCAAAGGTTATCTTTAGATGAATGGGCAATACTGTCTAATAATCATCTATACCCATTATTTTCTTGTCAAGAAACAAGGCATAGAGAAGTGTTAATGATATTTTGAAAGGGAAAGTTAAAACATGGTTAATAAATGGTATCATTTAACAACTGACATTAAATCCAAAACAAGAAATAAGAAAGTACCTATGGGGCTACACAAAATATTTGTTCTATAATTAAACACTAAGAAAAGATTAATTTGTTCCATTTAATTGATATATTACCTATTAAAGTGTGAAATTTTTGCATAAAGTTTTAAATAAATTTATCAAAACAGAAATTTTTATTAATAAAAAAATTAATAATAATTATTGATTTTTATAGAACGATGCAACAATTCACTTGCATTAAACTCACCCATAATGTAATTGCAGTTCTAAATCATATAAATCTGCTACTTTTGTTTCACAAAGATGTTAAATTTATGTGTAATAGAAAAAATGTTTAAAAATATTGTCTTTTTGTATATCTATCTGAACAATTTGCTCATAGCCTTGATCTAATGACCTTTCCCCTGTACAGTATATGCAATGAAATTTTACTGTATGTGAAAAAATGTGAACAAGCTATGTAATTAATCCAGTTTGAAATTTTCTAGTTGTTTTTATGTTGCCATTAGGTAGAATTTACTAGGAAATTATTGCTTTGAAATATTTCAATTAAAGTTTTTGATATTGTGTTTTATAAGTTGATTTTTGCAACTTAAAGTATGTGCATTTTTGATCCTGTAAATCTTATGTAAGAATTTATTTTTGTTCTGCTTTTATATTAATTTTGTGAAATATGATTTTTATGATGGTTATAATTATTGAATGAATCTGAATTTACCTCATAATTTTCTTTAATTATTTTCTTTTTTATTTTCCTCTAATATTGTTGAATTAATATACATTAATTTGATGCTAACACAATTCATTTCCATTATTTCATACATGCTACAAGAATCATTTACAATATTAAATAAATGATGCTGGAAAAGTAATTTAAGTTGACATAAAGTACTCTCAAAGATTTGAACATTAACATTCTCATCTTATGCTATAACTGTTATTATTAAAAAAAATCTTTAAATAACTATAATTTAGTAATATTACACTATAATGCATCTTCTAAGCCCATCTTAAATTTCATGAAGAATACTGCGTAAAGAAGTTGGGAAATATTACTTTCTGGAACGTGTTTAACATATAAGTTATGGTATATAATTAACATTCCTTAATTCTTCTATATTTCGTTATGTGAAAATCTTACCTAATTTCAAGAATTTCTATTGGGGTTTCATCCTGGGCTGATTCATTTCTCCTTAGACAACCTGGTTGACTTTAAGTTTTCCATTTGGATACCATATTGATACCATTCTAAGTAGAAATATCTGATAAACATGCTACAATCGGACGTACTTCTCTTTTCAAGCTATCCATTAGTTTAAACCAATTTTTAAATGACAGAAACAATAGTTTATTCAAACTTTTTCATTTAAGAAGTGATGTTTGTAAATTAAATAAAAAAATAAATAAATATGGATCATTACTAGATGCAATCATTGTCTTACTTATATATTTACTTATCAGGAGTGTTTGACTCATGATAAGTAAATAAAGTCCAAGAGTATTGGGTTTTTTAAAATGCTTTTGTGCCTAGAGCAGTTTAAATTGGATTTATGTTTGAGGAGTTTTCTTAACAAGTGTTTTATTATTAAGATCATTGATGCTTTCATAAAAATACTGGATGCTCATGATCATATTTTGAAAGCAAATAGAGTATAAACATGGAAAATAGGTAATTTTAGTTTTAATTTTATATGCAATAATAAAAAATAATATATGTAACTTCATATAAAAATCTGTGTAGATAGAAATTTCAAAACTTTATGGTTTTGCTTGTTTGGCATTTAATTTCTTAAATTAATACTAATTTCTGTGTAATTGTTATGAAGATTCTTAAATTACAATGTAGAAATAGTCATAAGTTTCAGCTGTGTATCTTCTAATTCAGTTATAAATGAAGAGATTTCTATGGTTTCAAAAGGAAAAAATCTTAATTATTTATTGTGACATTGTCACAATGCCAGGCTTCAATTTTTTAATCATATTTTAATTTAAAAATTAATCAGGGCCTCCAGTTCCAGCTTTCCATATCCGGACTCTATTTTCATCTGTCTAATTCTGTTCTTAAGATTAAAAAAGGACAAATAGATGGACAACAGAGGAATTTACAGGTCTGCATATAATGCATATAATAACTCAACAGGTCTTTAATTTTCAAATTACAGACCTGTTATATTATTATTATTATTCCTTATGTTCATTTGAAGGATTTATTGATAGGTATCAACTACTGAAATTGTAATATAATTTTATATGGTAACCAAAGCTATATGAATCTAAAGAGTTGTTCTCATGTAGTATTAAAATCTCTTTTCAATTGACACACTTTATGTATGTTATCTGCTCAATGACAGTTTATATTTAGTATATTTTATGTCGTCCCGGTTCGCAATCTTTTCTTTGTACTCATTTATAAACATATATTTTAATTTTGTACTTTTTTAAATGCATTATATAATACAATATATTAATTCAAATAACAAATTATTAAGTTCGTTTCTTAACATGGAATTGATATTCGGCAGATAAGGACTCGCCGAACTAAATCTTACATGACGTTCCTTTCCCTGTTGAGACTAATATGTTTCCATGACAATAGAGAATTTAGACTTGATTATGATATAAGTGAAATCTTTCATTAAAGAATGTAAGGTATCTGTTTTCAATAGATTCAAATAATTCTAAATTCCTAACATTTTTCAAACTGAAATTCTTTTAAAAGCATCACTAAGTAAAAACTTTCAGAATAATTATCTTTGATTTAGTATATAACAACTTTGAAATTATAAGTTTTAATATGATAATTAGTTATTTTTTACTATAGAGCTTAACAGTAAGCTTTATTGAATATAACAATAAATTTTAACTTATTCTTAAAGAATGATACTAGTGTTAATGATATAAATTTTACATTAAATTGATCTCTACTAGAAATTTCAGAAATTAAGTAAAGGATACATAAGTAAGTTTTCATTTATTCATAATTTCATAAATTATTGGATGTTGATAATATATAGAAACCACAAATATGATGATTTTGTATCAAAATTAAATAAATAAGTAAAAAGTATTTTATTCTTTCAGTACTATAATGCATTACTTTATGAATGTCGAAATTTCAATTTAAAGCTGAGAGTAATCACTGTATGATGAAAAAATTATTAGAATCTTAGATTTTTCTGTTTCTGATAGCCAGTTTGGTATTCTTATTTTCAGGGCTGTATTTAGACATTTATCATTGAGGTGGCATGGTGGCTGATTTTGCTGCCTAATATCAATAGTTCATACAAAAAGCCAGTCAAGAAACCTGGTTTTCCTCTCCATTCTTACCAGTCTTCGTGCCGCTTCTTTACACAGCCATATTTCTCTTATTATTTTTTTGTGTGTTGAGATTTTGCCGACTATTCACCGAAATTTGCTGACATTGTGGAGGCAAGAACCCGGTAGCTTTGTCCTTGCTTATTCTACAAAACTCTTAATGCTCTTATTGCATTAAGAAAAGTTTTAGCATGAAAAACATTCTCTAGAACATTGAAAAATAAGTTTAAAATCTATATTTTTATATTTATTTTATGATGCTAAATCATGCTGTGGTTCTTACCATTGTTCTGGATAATAATCCAAAAGAATGATAAGAATTGCACAAAAGAACAGCTGATTTATGTATTATATATCAATACTAGGTCAAATGAGGGGTTTTACTTTAGCAGTTTATTTCACAGAGAAGTGCCATCAGATAAAAGATTTTTGAGGTTATTACATCAAATGTAATTGAAACTTAACTGATAATGTCAAGTTCAGTATAGCTAAAATTATATAATGCAATAGATGTAATCAGCAGAAAGTTTGAAGAACAGTTAGAAAAGCTTAAAACAACAAAAGTCATTTATTCAAATTTCATATAAAATTGTAATGGAGCTGATGAAAAATAATGGGAAACTACCAGAACATTGCTAATCAATGTTTCTCTATAAATTTTCAATTTTTAATTAGAATTTGCTAGTACTTTCCTCTGTCTAATGGACTTCTTCGTGCATTGAAATCACAGAATGACTTTTTGCTTTGGAACAGAACATAGAATATTTTATGTTCTGTTCCAAAACAAAAAGTATAATGTTGTTTTGATGTCATTTCGTATGAAGAATTTTTGTGACCGTGATGAAAAATACATTTATTTATGAAGAAAAACAATTTCTAATGTTCTGCAAAATAAAAAATAGCTTGAACCTGTCAAAAGAGAGTAATGTCTGCTATATGGTTTATGATTTCATAAATTATTTAATAAAATATGTAAATGATCATAACAGTAATGTATGAAATGATGAACAAAATTTTAACTGTGTAAAATGTGAAGCATGAAGTATTTCTTTAATGTAATGGAAAGATATGGAGGAACGTTATCATGTACTGTACAATTGTTGTTGTATCAATATGGTCATTTTGTTGGGGATCAGAAACTGAATTTATAATGAGAACTTCTGTATTTCTTTCAGTAATGAAAAGACTAATGAACCAATAAATTCACTTATATCTAATTTTTGAGCAGGTAATTTGATTTTTCCCAAAATGTTAGGTTTTTCAACTGCCTGAATTTTGAAGGAACTTCATGTCCCTTGAAAAGTAAGTTCATTAGAGAGCATTTTCTGAGTACTTAAGTTAATGGCAAATAATATAAGAAATTCTGCAGAAATCTCTGTTATCAAATGGATACTACAGGTCATGATTTACAGTATTTTATTATCTCCATTACATTCATTATTAAATCCTTTTTTTTTTATGAAAATCATACTTCTGTGAAACAGTTTGCTTGATGAAGTTATAATTTTCTAAGCAAGTTTAATACTTTGCAAACTAGTTTAAATACAGTAAACTTCAGCAGTGTTTTATGTATGCACTTTGCAGATGTGACTCATTCGACACCTTTTAGAAAGTAACTTGAATTAATATTATTATTAGGATAAGATCTATTAAATAATAATATCACAGTGATAATTAAATATCTATTATTATAACAGCTGGTTATAGTGAGAGTGCAAGCTTTTATATTTATAAATTACATGATTACTGGCAAAATTTTGTGCAGTTGAATAGAATATTAAATGAAAATAACGATTTTATTATCTATTCTCTATTCTTTATACATTTTAAAAACTCAGCTCGGACTGTAATAATGTGTTATTTCTCATCATACGAGTTTTAGAATTTATAAGAGAAAGAAAAATTTTTTAAATATTTTTCTCTTTTACAAATAACCAAATTACTTCCTGATAAATGATTTCCATTGCAGAAACACTAAATTGGACAACTTTTAATTACGATCAACTAGTATATCATTTTCAGCTTGAATGACTTAATGCATCCAAGTCTTCAACTTTTTTTGTTAACAATTCTCAGAAGAGTAGTTTTGCTTCTATAAATTATCCAACAACGTTTATAAATTTCTCTACGCTATTATGTTAAGATAGCAAAGACTAAGATCTCTCTTATTTTTGATATATCAATGTCACAATTTTATAAAGATATTTAATAATTATGGCTGTTAAAAAATAAAATAAAAATATATAGGCCTACAAAAAATGAATATTGATTACTTTTAATACTTCTTAAAACAACAATCTCCTCCTTGGAAATTTAATTAAAGGTATTAAACACAAGTGGGAAAGAATACAACTTATTTGTATGAACCTACAGTTCCTTCAAAGCTGTAATTATTTAAAATTGTAAATACTGAGTGACTGTAATTAAAATATCCCCATCAGCGATGTCTAGAGAGATATTTAGCAGTCTCTCTCTAGACGTCGTTGATAGGAAAGGATTACTTAACAGTCCATCCAAATGCAACCAAATCTGGTTTGGTAACATTTTAGGACACACAGAAGACACTTACGTGAAAAAAATGAGTACCAAAATTTACTAATCTGGCACTTTAGGCACTGTAAGCCACAAACATTTTATTTGCACAAGACACTCGTGCTATATAAAGACCTTAACAATACAGACAGGCTTAGGCATGAGGCACTGCTTAGAAATGGTTTGAGGCACCAATATCATAAAAAATTTTGCAAATGAAAGTTTGTAAATTTAATTTTTTGTAAGATTTTTTAAATATGCTCTTTTTGTAAAATTTATAAAGCTTAAAAATTTAAAATAAAAAAATGATCAGGCTCTAGGAGTGTCATATCCCATTGAGCCAGTCCTGGATACAGGGATACTACTCGATATGAAGGTGTAAAACCTGAAGGCAATAGTATGAAAGTTAATAGAATTATAATTGATACACTATGATACTTCCCACATGCAGTTTGATACTGTCTTTCAAGACTGCAAAATAAGTAACATTTCCTCAATAAAACATACTTTTTAAGATCTAGAAATCAGGTCTAAAATACCATAGGGGTGAATTTGGTGCTAATTTTTTTATAGAAATTTTTTTATTTCCTGTGTGAGATGGTTTGATATATTAAAAGCATAATGATAACTTAAGAAAAAAATATTGACATAATATGCAATAAATTTTGAGAGAACTTTAAGCTGTATATGTTTCTTGCTTGACAAAAAGAAGTAATATGTAATAATTATGAAGAATGTCCATATAGGCCTACTTGGATCTGTCAGATTTTCTTAAATTGCAAGGAACTAACTGTAATGAATAATTAAAATGCTTTATCAGAGTTAAAATGCATAAAGTTCCTGTATGATTCAAGCATCACAGCTTCTTTCCAATAGAAAAACCATGCAAAATCAAAAATTATTTTAACAGAAAATGGTAAAAAAAATTTTAATTTGAACAGTTTCATTCTACAGAATGACTTATAACAGCTTAAAGTTTTAAATGGTTTTAAATCATTTCTGGAAAAAACATTGTTGTGTAATCATTTCTGGCTTGAAACCGTTTAAATCTGAATTTTTCTGCACATTTAAATAATACGTGCTGACACAAATTTTGTATTTCATGTTTTTGATGAGACTGTCTCATCTCCAAAACCACACTGCTGTCAATGGCTGCACACCTTAGAGGTTTGAAGGAGTACATGTCAGGAGTTGCAATTTGGGACAGAGTATTTGATGCCAAAATCATGCGCACGTAAAATAAACCAGACTTGTAAGTTGTCGGGGGACCGAGAACTGGGTCAAAAGAAAATACGAAATGCTGAGACTGTTTCTACAAACAGGTGCGAGTGCGAGATTTGTGCATGCATTGCTCACGTTTTCCGAGACGTAGTCTCGTCCTAAAACTGGCTTCGCTATTTTACTTGTGTTCACTTTAGAGATGGTCTATGTTCAAAATTGCTCTGGAGTTTACATTTAAGCTTAAAAAAATCATTTTAACTATTCATAATGGTCTAGATTCTACTCTTTGAAGATATAACATAATACCTATAGACAGTACCATAACTAACTTTTCATGTGCTTCTTGCACGATTTTCATTTTTAGCTTTGACTAAAAGTGTTATGGAATCGGTTCCACAAAAGCAAAATTTAAAATTTGAAAATGAAAATATAATACTGATAAATTTTTTCATCCCATTTCAGGGCCCTTTTTGTCCTGGGTTCTGTTCCTCTGCACCTGTTGCACCTGCCTGTGGTGCTTCAGTAGAATTTATAGAATTATAGACTTTTGCAGAATAAGAATAGAGCCATGTTTATTAGTCTCCATATATAAAGGAATGAAGCAGAACATTTATTAGAAAATTCTATATTTGAACTGTTATAATCTATTTGAAATTTCTGACATTTTTTTGGGAAAATTTGAGATTAAACAAACATCTTTACTAACAATTTAACAAGAGATGGCACCTAATGCCTACTTCTAATGCCAAATTATCTATTAAATTAGTAGTATTTTCTAGTCCGATAATATTTGGCTTTGTGGATGTATAGCCATAAAATTTGAGATTATAAGAAAAAAAAATGTCAGACAACAGAGGATGGAATGTTTGAATTTTCTAACAATTTATTCTGTTTTGTTTTATTGCCTACTGCTGTTGTAGTTTTGTTGCAAAGTGATATACAATTAAGATCCAGCACATTAGCACAGACTGTTTTAACCATTAGGTACAGTAGGCATGTGCCTAGGTAGGGCCTGAGAAACAAGTGGACCTGCAGCCTGGGAAGATGAAATTGTGAGTCATATATAAAAAAATATATATACAAAAATATACAAAAATCATTAAATGTTTTTATAAATGGTAGGTGAAAAGGGATTGTAGGGATTCTATAATGTAATCCCTACAATCCCTTTTGTATAGTCATATGCTAAAGAAGCAGTCATTATGTAAAAAAAAACTGAAAAGTTGCAAGGCATGCTTGTAGTCTGTTGAAGTTTGTTTTTAGACAATGGGGCAAAGACTGGACCCATAGTGCACGTGTCAGGGTTGTGATGTCAATCTGTCTTTGCCCAATCTGCATCTCTGCATGGGGGTGCAGATTTGGGCCGATCTGTAGCCAGATCACTGATTGGACTACAGATTGAAATGCCAGAGGAGATCCAAAATACCTGAAAGCCTAAGGACCTGGCCATGGGTTAATGTGTGTTCTTGTCCATACTTAGTGTGGGAAAATACTACGCAAAATAGAAATATCACTACAGCATGAGACATATTACATGCTATTATGTAATTTTATGCATGTCATTGACATAGTTGAAAATAATTTTCTTCCAGACAAGAGAAAATCAAAATTTATACCGATTTGCATAAGATTCTTGGAATTCCCAAGTTATTCACTTCTAGACTATCAGTATTGATTAGTGATCAATAAATGTGATTAAAATTTGATTAGTTTGCATTTTATATAAGATCCAAAAGCTTGATAAAAAATAAATAAATTTTAGATTTATTTTATTATACTTGTATATTTTGTCTAAATTTATTTCCAAATTAAAACAACAGCATAAATTATTTTAAAAAAGAGAACAAGTTAAATTCAATATCTTATGTTTAAGCATTTGCTGATAAAAATATCAACTTTAATATCAGAAGTAATAAAAGATAATGTTGTTTTTATGTTGATAGGTGGCATATCCTATAGTGGCATTTTAAATTAAAAGTATTTAAACTTCCAAATTTAAATTCTTTAAAGAACATTAATGATCTTTTCCATCTCTCTGAATAGACTGTGATAAGTTTTAATTGAGTCAGTATGAAAATTATTTATTATTTTTATATTGCATATAAATGATATCAATACATTGTTGCAAGGATGATGAACTTTTGTGGATATGCATTAAAAAAAGCATATTTACCTTTAATGAAAATGTATGTATGTTGAAGCATAGATGTTGAATAAATATATTTTTATTCTGCTTTGCTAAAGAATTTCATGTCATATTTAACATATTATAAACTTTTTCCTTATTACAGTAGTCAAGCTTTTCTTAGCTAATCTTCAGGAATAGAAGAATATTTTAAATGTATTATTTCACATCTGAAGTAATCTTTTACTCCTGAAGATGAGCTAAGTACTAGTAAAGCTCAAAAGTACTAGAGCTGAAGTTCGATATGTTAATTGTTGCTGTATGAGGTTTTCCAATAAAGCAGAGTGAAGATAAGTTTGAAAAATTTGTGATTAGTCATAATTTGAACAAATAAAATAAATTTAATTAGAATAAATTAAAAAAATTGAATAATAAATCAAACAGAATATAAAATCGGAATAAAAAAAGCTGAAGTAAACATAAGTTGAAACTTAGTTAAGAAACTTAATAATAAACTTAGAAGTCAAATAGTTTTGATGTCATTTATGCTATTTCATTGGAATGACTTCTTTGAATTCTTTGGAATATTTCTTAATGAAAAGTTGATAATTATAATAATCTATTATTATTATTGTATGTAGTGAAAAATAAGTGAAATCATATGACGTATTGTTTGCCTGATGAATTCTTCAAATGTACCACTATTGGAATACAAGCCATAATTTGCCACCTTTGGTTTAATAACCATTTTGAAAATGGTTGTGTGTTTTATGGATGGAGTGAGTGTGTAGCTAGTTAGGTACAACTTTGATAGTATAAAATATTAATGTTTTGTTACTGTATTTCAACTTCAGTTATATTTTAATTTTTTTTAGACAAAAATACCCCTAATTTATAAAGTAAATCATTAAAATAAAAGAAAAACTTTAAAGAGAAAATTTAAGTAATGTTTGCAACAAACATCCTTAACTACAAATCCTGTTATGTTCAGAATTTGCGGTCAGTGCCATAACTAGGGTGGTGCCAGCGGTGCCCAGGCACAGGGTGTAGACCCTGGGCAGTGCAGAAACGACCTGGACCAAGTTTTGGGTCATAGTTTTGGGGCGTAGTTACAGATGCTTGCACCGGGCGCATAAAAGGCTAGTTACGGCGCTGTGGTAAAGATGGTCTCAAATGGATTCAACAATTTAGCGCACCATTACAATCAGAATGTAAGATGACAAATGTCTGTTATCTTAGTATACATCATTGGTCCACATAATAATGACGTCAGCCCAATATATGTAGTGACTTCAGAATTGAAACGTAGTAAATTCTTCTACTTTAGGCTAAACATTTTCTGTAGCAATATCTGATTACTATGACAATTGTCTTTCAACCATCTTTGCGAAGACAGATGTGAGTGTGGCCTCGGGTATTCTAAAATATTAAAGTTAAATTGAAAAGACAGTTTTCACTTTGGTATTTTACATATATCGAGTATTGCTTACATTTCTAAATGAAGTATTTATTTTTGTCTGCAAAACTGAACTATATCTGTTATGTTTTTTTATTTAAATCCATACTTCTTTGTTTAAATTAAGAATTGCAATTGAAAAACCTTGTTTTGTTTTTCAATCAACCAATAAATAGCTAACTCGCTGCTGACATATTTTAAATTATTAATTTATTCCCTTTAAATTAATGCACTACTTATTATATTAAACTTCAAGGACCACTGTTGAGAATTTGTGAATTTAAAATTTATTATAAAATGTGTCAAAAATATTCATGTATTTTTTAAGATCACGTGTTTTTGTAACAAGAGGAAATTTTGTAATTTGGCATTTTTAAACTAATTTGTTTGAAATATCATGAAAGTTTTTATAAAACTTATACCATGTTCCTTCTCTTTTGTCTTTAAATATATTTTCTTCAATACAAAAAATATTTTTGCATGTCTCTTAATTTATTTTATATGCCAGCAGTTATATTTATAGAAATTGGCCAACTTTATATTAGGAAAGAATGGTTAAATGCCAAGTCAATGCACTATATTGCTGCATCAAAACATAATTGGTACATGTTTGGTTTTTTTAAGATTAGATTTCTAGTATCTTTATTCTCTAAAACAAAAAAACATATTAGCATATGATTCAAGCAATCTGATCTGCAAAGTATATGCACTGACTACAAGCAAATATACATATGAATATTACATACAATTTATTTTGGAGCTATATTATATAACAAATGCAAATTTTATATTATATTCTTTGGCTTTATTTTTAGTAATAAATATTTTTGATGCAATTGCTTCAATGTTTTGGTTTCTCAGATTGAAATTGTCAAATTAGTTTGCATGAAGCCAATACCCAAAATTAATGGGTTGAAATTGAGCACATTAATGCCATGTTCTTTTCTAACCATACACACTTTATTCTAATGCATATAATTGTAATTTTTCTTAATATTATAATTATTGTAAAAGCTTAGCTTATGCTCACAGCTTATTATTCAAGTTCTGGGCATAAAAATCCTGTTATGAATAATCACTGTACTTAAATAATAATTAGTTAATTCTTCAAAAAGTTGAATTGTTCTAGAGTCTAGATCTTACTTTTGGATTGAAGATCCAAAATGAAATCCACATATTAATATCCATACACCTATCAATGTCTACATCCATTCAATAAGTAGATAAATACTGTTTAATATAAACACTTATTGAATCAACGACAATATTTTATAGCTACCCAGCTCATATATCTAAAATTCACTCTTTACAAAACTTACATAACTAATTCAAACTTAAACTATACAAGAACTGGAATAACATTTAAATAATTAAAATCAAAATACTTTCGAGCCATTCTGGTTTATCTTTAGGGATTAATTAATTAATTTAATTACTAATTTGTTTCTTTATAAAATTAATTGCTTCTAAAAAAAGGAGCCTTTCTGACCCTTTGAAGATGAGTCAGAGAGGCTTTGAAAGCATTTGGATTTAAGTGTTTAAAATAATTTAAAAATTTAATTAGAATAGTTTCGACGAATGGGTTTTGCATATTAAATACTAAATTAATCCTCATTATATAAAGAAAATTATCGAAATATATTTAAGTATAAAATAAATCAGTATTTTCTCAAATTATTAGAATTTTTGAATGAATATTAGTTCAAAAATTTCTAACGACTAAAATTTGTAAGTAAAAATCTTCAGACTTGGAAAAGCTCTGAAGTGTAACTCTATTTATATATTGTGTAAATTGTGCCACTATTTTTGTAACTGAAAGAAGTAGGTTATTTAATTATCAAATATTTTTATATACAAACATAGGCATACAATAAATATATAATCTATAAAATATAATAGTTATAATTTTTATTTGAATGAAAAATAAAAAGTTTAATAATTAAAATATTTTTTTTCTTTATATTAAATACAATCAACAACTGTAGTATTTATGAATTTGTGTTGAGATAAAAGTTTATTTTTATTCTTTAAATACAGTCTGTCGAGAATTAATTTTAATTAAAGAAACGATTAAAATTTTCATACGTCTCTCTAAATGATACATCTAAGTTCGTGTAAAACGGTAAAAGTATTTCAAAATTAACATAAGGTATTAAATAACATTTTTAACTATATGAATGAATAGAAATTTATCTAATAGTTAATTACAATTTTCACTATGTCATTTATATGTAAATTTACTAATTTCTCATTTACACTTATAAAACTTCTAATAAATTAATTAAAGTAAAGCAGAAATAAATGTGCTTACATTTCTCGATTCAAATCAATATCAAGAATATTTTATACTTCCAAAACGGACTCATTCTTCGTCATTAATCAGTATATTTTTCTGAGAATTAAATATAACTATGCTGTATTTTTTGACTAGAATAATAATCTATTAAATTGTCTTCATTGTATAATTCCTTATTTACGTCTAAAGCCAATAAAGGTAAGATAAGGCTCGTACTAATAGCACGTTCGAGATGACAAACTACTTCGAGTGCTCGGTGCTAGCAGTACATTTTAGTGCATCCTCTAGTTTTCGCATCAAGCTGAATGACAATATGGCAGAAAACCAATTGTTTTTTAGATACATTGTTACGTTAAAGCTGTTTGGCAGTTTTACCTTAGCTATGTTGTTAATTATCTTATTGACAAGGAGGAGGAAGATCAGGAGGATACAATTTTATTAAAACTATTTTCTAAAAATAGTAATAAGGGAACAAGTAAGAAAGTCTTCCTCCAAAAACTATTGGTACAGAAGAAACTATTCTGACAATGATGATTCCTTCTTTTGGTCATCAAAAATTAAAAAAAAATTAATTATAGAATAGAGTATCTCCACTGCAATATTTAATTGTTAACATTTTATTAACAGTACTGACTTAACCATTTATATTTTGCTTTTATCAACACATACAGGATTAAAAAGCTACAGAATATGATAGACAGTATGTAAATGTCATTCAGTTGAATGTATTTGTAAACACTTTTTCACTTATGCTTGCATGTTCATATGTACTGTACACATGCATCATAATATATATCTCATCAGGTAATCTGTTTCATAATAATAGATTGTTATTACTCCTCCCTACTTCCTCCACATGCATTGAATATTGGTGTCAGTTTATTTGCATGTGGAAACATGCAAATTTAGGTGATGTTACTTAACTATGCCAATAATCATCACACCAGTGAAAGTATGCGGTGGATGTACTTTATGGCACCATTAAATTAGCAAGCTCCTGGTATCAATAATCATTGTATATGGAAACTTATATTAAGACACAAGAAAACTAATATCTATATTAGAAAAATTCTTTCAAACAACATAATAGATATGTCTCATTATATGACTCATAAAATACTTCATTGTTGTTTGCAATAAAGATGTTGTTAATATATGATTGATCATATTCTTGATTTTCAAATCACATCCAACTAGTTTCTACTGATTGCAAACTGATAAGAGAACTGTTGTATTTCTATAAAGAATAACAGCTTAAATCCCATAATCTTGTTTTTATTGTATTATTACTAGGAAGCATCATTTACATTAGTGCTAATACTCAAAGAAATTCATTCCAGACATTGTATTATAAATGAAATTATACTTTCTTAACTGAGACAAGATAAATTTTCTGTTATTTCAAACTGGTTTTTAGATAAATATCAAATACCTGTCTCTTATCAGTAAAACTATTTTATTTGCAGACAAATATTTTTCTATATTAAAGGTCATCTTTAACTCATTGAATAGAAATTATTATTAATATAAAAAATTTTCAATGCACGAAATGCGGTGTTATAAAATTTTTTAATTTGTATAAGAAATAGAAATCTATTAAGATTTTTGCTTTTTAATAATTATATATTTTTGTATAGTCATCAGTTATACTCCTCTTTAGTTGAGATTTACTTCTATATTTAGAATTATCACTCATAACTGAAGCTACATATATTAAATTTCCATAAAGAAATAACTGTCTTTATCAAAAATTAACATAAAATAATGAATTTAATTAATTTTTTAATGAACTGGAAAATAATTCTAAAAACAGTGTGTTTTTTATGTTATTATTTTATCTAAATTATTGTCATTTTTCAGAATAATTCAACTTTCAAAATTGATGTCAATATAATCAAACTAATGAAAATAAAAATGTTTTGGTCGGCAAAATTTTATATAAATTATCATAAAACAATAGTATCTGGCTTACGTAGCGGTGGTATAACTATAATTTTGACACTCCCTGCAAAATCTTTTAGTCACAGTTTGGTTTGACTTTATAAGCTTTCTATACATCCTTATTGGAGAATATTACACACAATATTCTCCAAAAAAACTAATAAATTTCCCAAAAATTACTACAATTCAAACAATTTGAGTTAAAAAATAAGTTAATAAAGGTAAAATGATATCAATATACAACTAGACCAATAATAATTTTTACAATAACAAATTGATGAATATATTTATTATTGTTTTCAAACTTTATTACAATAACATTAAACAAAAAGCTAATAAAATACAACCAAATTTCAGTTTAACCTTTCGGTGAACAAAATTAGATACTATTTTATCTAACTCTGTCTGAGCTGTTACATTTTCAATAGCTAGCGTATCTTTCATTCTTTGTTTTATACTGTTTTGCATATAACTTTTAATTAATTTCAACTTTACTGAATGATCTTTCTTCTATAGCTCTCTTAAACAAGAAATGTACTGTATTTTTGTGCAAATAACCTGTAATTTAGCTATTTAAAAGACAATTTTAAAGAGAGTATGTGAATTATGCAAAGAGACAGTTTATATACTGATTTTAAATCGTGATTACAAATTCACACCTATGGAACAACAGATTCTCCCACAGACAGTGAGGCAGGGTATGTAGAGGTTTTATTATTTTCCTGGCTGTTATATAAGAGGAAAAATATGGCAACTGATCAAAAAATGACTCCCTCAAGATTTTTACATTTATAGACTTGGAACCTTGAAATGTTGAGAAGGCAAAAAAAAAAGTTGGGGTTTTTTCTGTATATACAGATGTTACTGTGCAGATGCACCCCACACATGCAGTAACAGCTTAATAACTCCTGTGCCTTTTGTCAAAAACTTATGAAATTTTACAAGGAGACTTGTATATAAGAAGAAAATATAGAAATTTATAGGAAAATTACACCATTGGTTTAGGATATATGGTCCCAACTCTCTCAATATTTCCCTAACCAATCTGAAGACATATGAAGGTAATGGTAGCAATTATTAGAGATGAGAACAAAGATTGCTGGGAAAGTCTAGCAACAACATTGCCAGCTTTTTTTTTGTTCTAGGAACATACTATGGATTATACACTATCATGGTTATAAACATAAAAATACAATTAATCAGAAATTTTTCAAGTCTTTCTTTATAATGAATAAAAAACACATTAATTAATGCCTTTTCTTGATAATAATATATGTAAATTTTAAAATATTAATATAATTTTTAAGAACATTCAAGCAGTGCAGGGTTTTTGGACCACCTAAACCCTCACATTGCAAGGTTGTATGAAGTCTAGTTACACTAGTGAATATTAGAAAGAATGACAATCATGATTCACTATAGTAATATTTTCTATTCAGGAATATGATTCATAATCTATAAGGATTATGAACCATATCTTTGAGTCACATTAAAAAATGTTGGAATGTCATGTTATAACTTAGAGAATTTTCGATAAGAATAGGAAACATACTTCATAGTTATTCCAACAAAACAAAATGCAAGTAGTATTTTTTGAAAATTAAATATGGTATTTGAAGGCACAAAATGTGAACAAAGTTTTATCATGGTACTAAAATATTTTCATTGGAGGTTTCATTTCAGTATCCATGTGAAAACAAATTATATTAATTTCACACTTTTAAGTGAAAAAGTAATTCAGGTATTCAGAATAAATTCATTTGACTGAATAGATACAACATGAAATTAGTATAAATTAAAGATATTTCATTGTAAATTTCATTATTTAAATATGAAAACAGCCTTTATATTGGGAATGCTGCAAAAGTCACATTCCAGTATTAGATGATGAAAAGTTCTTTTGAGTTATTTCAGTGTTTTTCAACCTTTTTCATTGAGTGGCACCCCTGATTGAAAAATAAAAAATCGCGACACCCTTGACCAGTGGCGGATCTAGAATCTAAATAAGGGGAGGTTAATGGGCCAGATGAACCTTTTGCAAAAACGAATATTACGCGCAATGCTGGGGTGGGGTCCGGGGAGGGGACTCTCTCCCCGAGAAGAAAGATTTTAAAAATCGGCAGTTTGAAGTAGCATTTTAATGCAAAAAATGCATTTCTACGTGTTAAAAATCAAAATTTAAGTCCATTGAATTTTGTCGAATTACCTACATGTAAAATAATAGTCTCGCTATTGTTTTTTAAATCTACTTTTATTATCGGCCCTAAACTTTGTGACACCCCAATCGTGGTGCCGTGACACGCAACCTGGTCGAAAAACACTGAGTTATTTACTGAAAAACATTTTTTTCAGAATAATTTTATAAAAAAAGTTTTAAAATTAAAGAAATAAGTGCATTAAGAGTACTATAATAAAACTTTATTTCAGAGTTAATTGAACAAAAGAAATGCAAGGAATTATATGTATAACCTTTGTTATAAAATCATAACTTTGATAATATTTGCAAAAACAAACTTAATGTATACATTAATTGCAAATTTATAATTTCAGTCCATTTATGGTTTGTTTTTTATATAAATGTATGTGATTAGATCAACTCAAGCATGTCTCATAATATAAATTGAATTGAATTTTAGTATTTCATTAATTGATGATTAGATTAAAACAATTAAACATTATTTCTTCCTGTTTATCATCTTTTGAAGATTTTTTTTAAACTATGAGTATATGTAAAATGCTACAGAAATAAACTATTATAAATTATACAGAAATAATTGCTATTATATATAGTTTCAGTCATCATCTAAGCCTTCTAAGGCATTCATTCTTATGCAATGTATAGTAAATCAGTTTATTTTTAAAATTCTTAAACATATTTTGTATTTCTTATTTAAAATTAGCTTATCTTCAGTTCTAAACTTTCAGTATTTAAAACTACAAACTGTATATTTTAAAGATTCATTAGTATAACTATGACATTTATATTAAATAGTTAATAATTTGAAACTATATTATATATAAAACAATTATTTATAGATAAACCATTGCAGTTATCATTTCTACTACAGAAGAAATGTCGATATTAAACTAGAAAAATGAAATTTTTTTGGATTATTCTATTACAATTTCTCTTGCATAATTTCATGTAACATTGTAACTTTTGAAAGGAACATATATACTACTATATCATATACTACTTGAAACTTATTTGTGAGATTGCCAGACCCTGTTTTGATCCTTAAGAAATAAACTATGGAAGAATGAGATATGAAATATTAAACTTCATATATGTAAGATAAGATTATTATTTATATATATTTTGCATTAAAAGAAGTTTTTAAATACAACTAATTTTGCATCTCATAAATTTGAGTGTTTTAAATTCCTTAGAAATAATTGTATCATGTATAATTTATGCAGATAACTCTCCTTAAGATATTTAGACCACATTTTTAGATTAGATAGATGATCTTGATGTGAATTTTAGATAAGATTTAATATAGGATATGTTAACTATGTTAAACAGTCATGTTTATAATAATTTATATTAAGTGAATTATGTAATTTATATGTTTAGAATAAATTCAAGGAAGGGGCCATCCATAAATTACATAAGGGGGGTTTCGGCCATTATAGACCCCCACCCACCCTCGTGTAAGGAACCGTAATAGTTTCTTTGATTCCCCTTCCCTTCCCTATCTTATGTAATATTTAGGCATAATTTTATAGAAAGATTTTAACAAAAATAAATATTTTTAATGAAATCCTGAAAACCTTAGGTCCAAAATATATAATTATATTAATTTTAATTTTCACAAAAGGACGCAAAAAACTTTGACAGATCGACTAGCTAGTGCACGTGTAAACAGAAATGTCATACAAAATAAAACAAGAGAGAATAGAGAGAGACCATATTCCATTGCCATATTGATTACATCTTGGCTAAGGCCAAGAAAATAAACTACATGCTGCTAAAATGTGCTAGGTGCACCTGGGGACTAAATCATAAAGCTTATAAAACTCTATATAATGAGACAGTACAACCAATGCTACTTTATGCGGCCTTTAGCTGGGGTCATGTAACTAGTGAAAATTCAGTAGCAAGTAAATTACTCTCTCTTCAAAGACAGTTTCCCATCAGAATTTCAAAGTGCTGCAGAACTGTTTCTACTTATGCCTCTCTGATTCTAGCAGAGCTCCTTCCTTTGCCACTATGTATTGTAGAAAAGGTTCTGAATGACCACATCAAAACTACAAACATCAAAGCTCAACAACAGTCTCTACTCCTATCTATGGCTGTTCATATGCTACCATATTGCAATTACCCTATCTCTGATCATCACCCTGTAAACAAGGTTATCTCCAGGGTACATTGGGTGTCATCTGCTTCCTCCATGGATAACCATGCAGACATTAATATCTACACAGATGGGTCCCTTCATGTCTGCTAAAATATCTGTATCTTCCTCCAAACTGATATATTTTGCCCAAAATATGTTAGAAGATACCCCCACATATCAAGCTGAAGAAGATGCTGTCTACCAAACTGTTCAGTGGGCCACTTCCCTACCAAACAAAACTCTGTCTATCAACATTTACAGTGATTCTCAGTCTGTCCTGAAAGCTCTACTAAATCCCAATTCAATAGCAATAAAATTGCATATATCTGGCACCATATTAAAAAATCTTGTAAATAAGATAACTTTTATGTATGTTCATGGCCATACTGACATACTAGGAAATGAAAAAGCCAACTTTGAGGCTAAGTCAGTTGCAAAGGACACTGACTTGGACTACACTCGCATCCCTCTCTCATGCAGTAGCCTTAAAAATTATATTCATGACAACGTTATGCAAAAGTGGAATCAACAATGGTTGAGCAGTAAAACTGGTAGAATAACAAGACTTTATTTCCCTAGTGTTGAATGCGGGTTCTCATCATCATTTAGAGATTTAACGTTTGCTACTGCTCAACTACTTACTGAGCATGTATAACCCGGCAGAAACTGCCTCTTGCTTTTGCTCTACAGAAAACCTAGACTCCGTCGACCATATGATCTATCATTTCCAATTTATGATCAAGATAGACTTATTCTGAAATTAGAAATCTTTACGCTTTGTTTCGGTTGGCCATATCCACTCGATAAGAATGTTCAGAAGCCACTGTTTGATGCTTTTTACAATTATGTTAAAAAAATGGAAGATAAGACTATTTCTAATTTCTAGTTTTACATTTTAGTTTTCACTAAAAACTGAATACTAATTTTATGTTTACTTTGTATAATGTATTTTGGTTTACGTATTCTTAATGTTATACACCCATAGGAGTGGTGCACTTATTCTAATATAAAAAACAGAGAGAAACCACTACACGGCCTTTCTCCCATGATAAAAAAAATGTGTCTGCTAGTGTTTTATTATTCTATCATGTCATACCTGATGGCATTAGTACAACGAGCATTGTTAATAGAAATCGCCAAATTGAAGCCAAATTCAAAACTCCATCCCCCAAGAGATCAAAAAGTAAGAATATTACGTAAGATGAGATCTATTACCCCCTACCCCGAATAAGAAATCGTAAGAAATCCTTGACCTCCCCACCCACCCCAAAATACCTTACGTAATTTATGGACGGCCCCAAATCTTTAAAGAAGAAAAAATTCATTTCAATGAATGGTAGTGATTTTATTCTACTTTCAGCAGATAAACCTGAAGGCTCCATAAGTAAGCCAAAAAATTTCATTTATTATGATTTTATTACAATTTTATTACATTGATTACTGGCCAATTGCTGTTTAAAATTGTTTTTGGAAAGATTTATGACGGTAGTATTTCCTGATTTGGATAATTGATTTATCTTGTCTCAAAAAGAATATAACTTATTCTGTGAATTGTTTAATATAAGATTTAGTATCATATAAAATAAACTTGCATTTAATTAAAACAAAGTGCTTTTTATACATATACATATATATATTGTATATAGCCATTTCTGTAATTAGAAGGCAATTCTAAAATGTGTGAATACTGAAAACACATGGCCAAGATGATTACTGATTCAGCCAGCCAACCATCCAAATGGCACTAGCCTGCTGTTCTGGGAGATTAGATTTGAGCTTGGTGAGATCTTCAAAAGTTTTTATGGGTTATTTGATCTGGATTTGTTAGTCTCTCTTCTTTACAAAATGATTTTTTTCTATTATCTTTTATCATTTAACTTCAATATGAGATAAACCATTCACATTAAAATGTGGCATACAATAGTTTTAAGAATAAATGTATGTTGTAGGACTACCGTGTGGGAGAGGTTGTAGTCCTACAATCTGACCCAACTCCTACCGTTCTTAGGAAGACTAAGAAAATAATATCTCTTCCTAGTATAAATGTATGTGTATTAGCTGTATAATAAATGATGTAAAAATTGTTATTCTTATATATGATTAAATGCATTAAGGTATAAAAAGAGACTTAAAAGTGGTATGCCGTATAAATCTTTTAAATTTGTAATTTCCAATCTGAATTGGCTATGGCTGCCTGTTTTATCCAAAATTTCAGTTATCCAAGGTAGCATCAGTTCACATTACTTTGGATAATCGAGGTTCTATTGTTTTTCAGCTCTTTTCATTTAAATTAGAGTTTGCTCTTTGCAAATAAGTTTTAGAAAATGTTATATACAGTACAGTTTCATACTTTAATAATAAAGAGCTACTAATGATTCCAATATTATTTTAACTTATTTTGTATTGAAAGGAAAATTAGGTTTAAATGTATTTCATTCACGTCCTAATTCCTTTTGTAAAAGTAATAAAGTTGGATTTTAACTTCATCAGTTTACATATTGATGGCAAAAGTGTCAACCAGCCATACTGAAGGACCTGAATCTTCAAAAATTTTTGTCTATGATTTGACTAAAACTTATATCCAGGCATTATCCCTCATCACTCCTTTATTATTTTAGTTAATAAATTTTTGGTCTTTATCAGCTGACCAGATGCTTGAGATAGTGAAGGTGCTCAGTCTGTCATTCTGAAGAATCCGCTTTGAGTTGGCTCAGATCCTCAAAAATTTTCACAGATGGTTTGCCCCAGATATATCAAGCCCCATCCGTCACTATTCATTTTCCACATTGCCAATGGGTGCAAAATGCCTAATCAACCAATGGGCAGAGTGGATGGTGAGTGATTTCATACCAAGCCACGATGGGCACGAAAAAGAAAAGGCCCTTTTAATGTTTGCAGGATTAAAATTTAAAAAAAAGTAGAAAAGAAATTTTATCAGTATAGAATTTTAACTTTTTTAATCTTATCACATAATCTTTGCAATATGATTAATTACATATTTATTGCATAATAAAAAAAATAGCAATTTTACTTTAATATCACTTTATTTTGGAGATTAATAAAATAAAATTTCTTGATTAAAGATATATCCATATTTCTTTTAAGATTATATCTTCACATATGATTGAGTTAAAATGGTTTCCAATCACATAAGGAAATCAAAGATGCAAACTAAAATAATAAAAGTTTAATAGAAAATATTTATTTTTGTTAGATATATATTATAAATTAAAGTATTGTAAAGGAAACATTAAAAAATAATAGAAGGGATAATGCAAAATGATCACAATAAAGAAGAAAAATTATAATTGAAAAATTTCAAAATAAAATATAAAAAAAAGTAAAGAACAATATAAAATAGAAACAAAATAAATGGATCATAAAAAAAATGAAATATAAAAATAAAAAATAAAACTTTATGCCATCTATCATTCGTTTCTGAAGGATTTTAGACTACTTTAATCAATTAAACTGTAGATATAAAAAATTATTTTCAAGTGGACGAAGCGGTTTTACGTGAATCAAATTAATCTTGATCCGATATTTTCCTACTTATAAAAAAAAATAATTGATTTTTAAATAATTAAACATAAAGTATGACACGACGGTAAATACGAAATAATTATAGATTAATTAATTACATTATTTATCCGTCGATTATTGCTATTTCCTTTTTTTTTTATATTAGAAATGTATTCGTATATAAACAGATTTTCAGTGTAAAGAATTAAGAGAAATTCTATATTCTAATATATTCTAGCAGAATTCTGTATAGGTAGTACAATGTATGGGTTGACCCAATTCTAAGTTTCTGCCTGAGTGACATACTGAAGGCCTGTTTTGTCAATAGTGGATTGAATGAATATTGACATTGTTTTAATAAAATACAAAGTATCAGAATTGCTTCACAAAGGCTAATATTTACAGTTTTAACATATAAAACAGTTAATTATTCTATTTTCAATGTTTCGATAACAAAGAATACTAAATAGATTAATTGTTTAACTATGTTTTAAGTCTAACAAGCGACTTTATTTTATATAAAGTTTTTAAACGCGATATCAAAAGCATGCAAATGACTGTTTAATTTTCGATTTCGATCGTTTATTTAGCCCGAGAATTATCGATAAGTATCTTGTCGGCAAATCTGTATCGGTTTATTTAGAAAAACGTTTATAAATTTATGTAAGTAATTAGAATGATAACTTTCGGGAAAAGCATAAAGTATATCTTATTTAATTATTTGTATATTGAATTTTATTGTAACGAAAGCATTTATAATTTTTATAGATTTGTGTAATCGTATAGTGAGAACGTTCTAAATAATAATTCTTTGTCCGACGCTGACTAATCCACTGATAAGATAACTACAGGCTGTATCATAATTACTAAGTTTATTATAACATTTCACAACAGTTCATTACCAAAGTTAGTTATGATTCCATATTATAACCAATTCTATATTTGTACAGAAATATTTTCAGTAAAAAAAGTATAGAATTATAATAATGCCTCGAAAACTTGCCAGATTTGTTTGACCTTTCTTAATATGCAAACTGTTTTTTTTTATTTTTATAAAATATACTGTATATAGTTACATTATCTTAATTTTTTTTTTAAGTTAAAATATAAAATTATATATAAATTTCTTAAAAATATTCAATTTATAAGAAAGTAATTTAATATAATTTTTTTGTTCTAGGTTTTTGTGTCATTCATAATGACGTAAAATGACTTTTTTAACGAGGACTATTAATTAACATTGCCGTTAACTGATACAAAAATATCAAATAATCTATATTTGTGCTTTATATTGTGCATTGGCATTGGATATATTACAAAAATTATTACTTAAAACATCAATAAAGACATTAATATTAGTTTTTTTTTAAATAAAATTATAACGAATTAACTTATTTATTTAGCATACGACAACTTAATTTTGTATAAATTGATAATTATTTGTTTAAATAATCAATATTTTGATAAACAGAAGAGTTTAGAATATATATAAAAAAAAGTTTTTTCTAGTTTTTTCTTTAAAAATATGAGATATGAATCCTATTTTTACAACTTGGCACTTATTCAGCATAAGCATTAATTTTAAAAATGAATTTTTCTTCACATGAAAGTAAATTGTAAAAGCAGATTTATACTTACAGAAGGATTAATGTTTAGTTTAAAGTATAAAACAACTAAGTAATGGATCAATAATTTGTGTATTTTTAAATATGCGTAAACCATTACCTACTCTAGAAATTTTAAAATCTGTTGTCATAAGCAGTAAAATACATATTCATATCTATAAATATTAAAGTAACTTTTTGTTATTTAAATGAATATTTAAGAAACTGTTAATATTCAAACGTATCAATTATTAAATAACAAAAATAGAATAAAATTTAACAAATTAAGGAATATTATTTATCATTAATGTTTTCAAATACGACACAGAATCTAGCAGCAGGATAATTTTAAGTATCGTTTCTAGTTTGCTAGATTATAGGTTTGAATCTAGTTTCGTGGCCGAATTTGTCAGATTTTAGTGGAATTGTTGTTTGGAGTGCTCTGTTCTGGTATTCCGTATATAAAAACAACAATCCGGCACTTTGCTTTTGGATGCTGTTATATTGTAAATTCAAATTTAAAATATAAACGCATTTGAATTTGAAAAATCTCATAAGGTTTCTTAATTTATTTTATCCGTCGTTTAAATACTGTAAAGAAGTCAAAACACATTATTTTACGCAGTATTTTAAAAAAACGTACAATATACAGTACATACATTGTTACTCGTTTGATATTATAATGCAGAATTTAACATTTTATCTTATGTTTCTACTTACTCTAAAATAACTTTATAGTGAGACACACACTCAGTATTGAATTGGGTGATAATAACAATAGCATTGACTTAAAAAAGCAAATGAAAATATATTTACTCAACTCGAAATATATTTTATATAAGCAAATAAAACATACAAAATTACAGAAAATAGTCCTAGAAATTAAATAAAAATCTGTATCTATGCGTTCAAATGTAATAAGTAAAAAAAACTACTATAATTAAATATTTCACTGGAAAACTAAGAAACAGGTAATAAAAATGTTTCTCATACTTCCAGATAGTAATAAATAACATCAGAAGAATAACGTGTGCACCATTTACTGAAAAATTCCAGCATAAGGACGATGCAAAATCGCATCGTCGGCACATCGTAATGAAGGTCGCGATGCAAAAATCGCATCGACTAGAAGTGAATGTGTTTCTTACAAGAACATAAAGTTTAATCTATTTTATGATAAACTTATCATTAAATAAAATATTTTAAAACTGTATATTATTATTAATTTTTTTACAGCTGTTCACTATGATAGAATTTTTGTCAACTTATACATTTACTTGTCAATACATACCTTTTAAAATTTTACTTATGATCCTACGTACGAAAATATTTTAATTAATTAATAAATATTTTCTGTAATAAAAATATTTACGATTCTTTTCCGAATCCAAATTTAAGGCGGCGCAAGTTTAATTTATTGGTATCTCTTGCAGATGTCAAAGTTCTTCTCTATTTTCAAAAATTGAAATTAAAACTAGTGATATTTATAAACAGAAAAGAAAATTAAATGAAATGAGTTTTGAAGTAGGAAATCATTCTGTTTGACTTTCCAGAGTCAATAACTAGGACAAAGAATAAGTGACATTGGCCATAGGCTACTCAAATAAAAAATGAATCGCCTCTGATAAACGAGAATTGCAATATGCCATAATTAATTTCTGAGGAATTGATGTTTCTATGTACTATTAGTGATAAATACTCTATTTGCGTCTGTAATATATACTTAAAATTAAAGCTTTAAATTAAAAAAATTGAACTACAAAATTTTTTGATAATAAAAATGTAAGATTTATGGTTAATTTTTTAAAACAACGCATAATTACAACGTCCGATAAGATATAGACTTTCATTGGATTTTCGTGACGAGCTTGATATTAATGATACTTCCATTTGATAATAGAGAATGCATTTCTACATATCCTTTCATTTTAGTATTACTAATCATAAAATATTAAGTTTGTTATAATTATAAAATGCATTATTTTACTGTTATATGTTATATTCAGAAAAAATTGTAATATTCTTAATGTTTTGATTAATCAGTAAAGTTTGTTAAGCAGTGTAGTTCATAAAATTGCATATATTATAATGCAATAAATTAGTATGTTGTTTTAATACTTCTAAACTTTGGTGTTAATGCTTTATATATTCTACGCGGGGAATAGTCAGTAAAAAGAACATTGATTCTGCCAATACTTAAAATTCTGTTTCGGTTGGTTAAAATGGCATTAAAGACGATTTAGTTTTCAGGTTTTTAATAAAAAAAAAGCATACGCATTTTTGTGTACATAATTTTTTGTATTCGGATTAAGTTAGCATTTTTCGACTCTCGTTTTTCACTCGCTTATTATCGTATTAAGATTATATCTGTATTTAATGAGCGTCGGTGATTACTTGGGAGATATTTCGCTTCTTTAAAAACTCATTCTTTGCGTATTATATATCTGATTTGTAAAATAAATTGGATAATGATTATTAATTTTATTAAAAATTATTTAAAATTAAATTTGGAGAAAATTCATTCAGCTAAACTGAGTAATAGTTATACAGGATGTCCTTCAAAAACATTATTTATATATGCATACATATATATATATACTGTACATAACTTTTAGTTGTTAATAAGTTCAATGTTTGATGTTAATTTTACAATTTAGAATAAATTTTAGAATGAAGATTACATTACTTTAGATGCATTTCATTTATTTTAAAAGAAAATAATTATATACTTATAATTTAAAATTATTATTACTATTATTTTTGAGAAAAACATGACAAAAGATAATAACTAGTTACTGCATTCTCTATTTTTATTTTTATCATTTAAGTATGTGTTTTTTTTTTGTTGTTTATCCACATACAATTTAATATAGCTCTGTATTGCAGTAAAAATAATTTCTGTATAACTTAAAATATTTTAATTTGAATAAGAGATAGTTGAATGTCCGAGGTGCTAAGACACTATTCCATTGCTCGAAGGGACCTATATTTGAGTCTGATTGAACCTTTCTGATGGCTTGGCCATAGTGAATTTCTCTCTACTCAACCATTTTCACTGCTCATTGTGAGTTTGCTGAACCCATTATGTCATGAATAGTAAATTCCACATGCTAGAGTTTCTCCTTCCATCCTATGGCACTAAAAAACTTGTGTAAGAAAGATAAATAATAGATGAACTATTTAATAATCGACATACAAATGTAAGAAATTATAGCGAGTGATTTGCGAGAGTCTAGACTGCTCAGAAAAAATTTTTAACTTTAAAAAGGTTTCGAACTAGAATGATAAATTTAATTATCAAATCTGATCTCTAATAAAATATTTTTCATAGTATAAATTAGATAATAAAATATAATACACGTGGAAGTTTCGGGTCAATGTAATGTTAAGATAACCGATATTCATTAAATGTTAATTTTTTAAAATTACACTAAAAAACTAGATTTTTAAGAACAAAAAAACAGTTTAATTCGTAAAAGTTAAAACACTCGTGATTAAATTAAGACACAAATTATAATTAAATGTTATTTTCATCGTATAAATAATTATGTTTTAATAGAGTAGGTTATATATTATATTAATATTTAATTAATATAATTAAAAATTATTTATATCATAATAAAATTATCATCTTAACATTCATTATTAAAAACTTTTTATTACATTTTAGTTCCTAATTTGTTAATTGCATATAATTGAAAGATTAAATAATAAAATTAAACTTCTTTCCGACTCTCGTGTAAAATACGGCATCAAATTGAAACTTTTTAAAGCAACGAGATTTATAAATATAGAGGAAAGATTGCCCAACAAAATAATGTAAATGCCGTGCACCTGAATTCTTCGTGACGATTATTTTTCACGTCCTCGGTTTTTTTATTATCGATTTTCAAAATTGGGGTTCGGTAATTAATTTAATTTGCACAATTCTAATCTGGAAATTTTTAATAATTAATTGAATGAAATGATATATTATCCATCTTTAAGTATTAAATATAAAACTTGAACATGGTTACTTGAATTTACTATCATTCTAATTCAAACTGCTTATTATGAAAACAAAAGCTTTGCTGAAAATTCAATCACTTTGACTTTATATTCATCATGAGGAGTCAATAAGTAATTTTCTCTTATTGACTATTTGGTATTTAGTCTCGAGTTATGCTAGTAGCGACACATACATATTGATGATGTCATATGATACGAACTTGTTTAATGAATGGTCTTATTGAGTTTTATCACACGAAATGCATAACGTATTCCTGTTGCTATTGGCATAACAGGAGACTAAGCATCTGATGATGGTTGTAAACCATGAAAGTGCTTGACCCTTCTGTACTATTTTCATTCCAACTGAAGCAGTTTAAACTGGATTTATATTAGAGCTTCCAAAGCAAGCTTATTCTCATTCCTAGTATGATTTGGCATACACAATATTTGATACACACACAAATTTTGTGTGTATCAGTAACATGTCATATCATTTGCTTATAAGAAACTTATTGTTGATGTGCCCATTAGTGAGTAACACAAGATTTGAAACAGAGTTCTCTTATTTGTATTCCTGTTTTTAATTAATTAATGTTTAAATGGAGTGAATGAATATATAAAAATGTGAACAAATTTGCGAGGTTTAGCCGATTGGGTGGAAAGATGTCACGACGGTCGAGTGGTCGCACAGTCGTGTAGGAGTGGAAAGACTCACTAAGACAGGTTTTCCATCTTAAAACCGTTAAATAAAAATAGAAGTTTCTTACAATTTTCTTCAAAGTTTGGATAAAACCTAACTCTGGGAGCGAATAAAAAGTTATTTTTTCCTTCTTTTTGGTTGAGTGTCCAACGTTCGGTCTGAAATTTTCTCTGTCCCTCGACGATGTACGTTTCGGTGGATGGCCCCTGGGTGTGTGGCACAGTTTCGAATCGAAAGTTCAGGAGAAGAGTGAATCTAGGAGAAATACGATGTCTCCAGGAGTGATGATTAGTTTCGGGCATCGACTAGTTGGTCAATGTTGGTCCACATGGTGGCAAATCCTGATGACGAGCATCAACAACTGGAAACTAAGAACTCCAAATGTCCTCGAAACGCAGGGTTTTATAAGTTTCTCATCCAAAGTCCCTATTGGTCTCTCATCGTCACCTGGTGACGATTCGAAACCCAATGAAGGATGCAGGAGAGGTCAACATTGCAACTGAATACGACTCCTCTCCAGCTGCGTTTTCCATGACTTTAGTCTTTTCTGTTGTTTAAATAGTTTACAAAAAAAACTTCCATTGTTCAATCGAGACATTCAATTCCTCCTATTTCTGTCTGAAAAGAAGATCTTTAATTTCTCAATCGATACCCCACATTCGGATCTCCCAGTCGACCCCCGTTCGGGTTCTCACAAATTTAACATTGTCATATAGGACTGCTAGATATTTGGGATAAAATCGAGGACAAAATGAGTTCTTCCTGAAAGATACCAAACACTTCATTTGCAGGAAATGCAATAGATGAGTGTTTTTACTCAGCCAGTGATAGAAATATGTTTAAAATGTGGAAAAAAAGAAAAAGTTACATCATTGTAGGGACATTTTTTAGAATAAATTTATCCCGTCACTAGATGGCAGTTGGAAACTATCCGAGACAATCCTGGAAAACCGGGACATCTGGCAACCCTATATGCATATGTTCCTCTGAATTCTATAATGAAAGCAAGATAATTTGATAAAGTATTAGTTATTTGAATAATAATTTTTAAATAAACAAAAAAAATATGTTCAGTGTAAAAATTTTAGATAAATTTCGCCAAAACATAAACATTTTTTCTACACTATTAAAGAACTTGCACAAAATTTTATTCTTGGATTTAACTCAATGTCATTTAGCTCTTTAACTTGCCACTAAGCTTGATACATGCTGAAAATAAAAGTGCTGACATCTGGAGGTCATTTAATGAATAAAAAAATAGAAAATAATTAAAGAAAAAGATTTTTAAATTGATTATTCTTTGTAAAATAAATGAAACATTCAACGTTATCTATGCTCATTCTTGATAACTTAATAGCTGTGAAAAGTTAATAATTATGAAGTTAACACAAAAAATTATTTGCAATTAGCTAAAATATTGATAACACATGATGCTATTCTGTGAATCAGTAGAGATACATAATTATATTTTGAACTATACTCTATTTTTATATGATACAATTATATTAATTATAATTTAAATTACATTATTTTCCTATTAAGTATCAAATATAATCTACATATGATCTAAGTGTTTTATTGAAATCTTGCTATAAATAAATTTTGATAGTCTATGAATTTGTAATTCTGAGCAGAATCATAATTGAAATAAAAAAAAATTTCTATTGGAAGCAATCAATCAATATCTATTGGACAGCAGCACAAGTAAGGGAGGCAAAAATGGACATGTGCTTAGGTCACCGGGTATAAGGTTTGCCTCGAGAGCCAAAACTGTTTGTCGCAGCTCTGCTATTGGATCGCCGAGTTCCTTCAAATATTAGGATTATCCACGTATATTCAGTTGTAATGAATGAATGTTTTGGACAACTAATCTTCATTATCTGGTATTTTTATAAAGAGTAAACGAACACATTTACTTTGCATTTTATGAAATCAAACATATAGATAAATATATTTTATTTCATTAATCTTGTTTTTGTGCAACTTCAGAATTTTGGCTATTTTTGCAAAAAGAACTCTAAGAAAAAGTATGAAAGTTCAATAGCAGAGGTATTAGGTACACTAACGGATCTATGTTTGATCCCCGACGAGACTCACAAAATTTTCAAAGCTGTTTTGATCTAGTTGTTGAATTCCATCCCTTGGCACTTAGCAATCCCGATTGTAGGCCTGGTTGAATCTATGATAGGCATGGAGAAAGAGCTTTTAAAAAAAATGCCATACAAATTTTTAATTTTTTATATGGCGAATAAACTTTATTTTTTACTAATATGCAAAGAAACTTTATGGCCATTCTGTACATTTGTATTCATAATTGCTTTCTGTTAATTATCAAATCTATTATGGATTGTTACTCATAATATTTTCTCAATAAGCATTTCATTCCTTGATTTTAATGCTCATAGTAAATATTTTTATTCTATTTTCTACATAAAAGTCATTATTCTTCCTGTATAATTTATTTTTACATGGATGCCCTTGTTACGACTATATCGTTAGATCCTTACGGCTATCTGCTTTAAGAATTAATAGAGCTAAACAGTCAAAGGAGATCATGCAGCTTAAACATAAACTATTTTTACATGTATTCATATGTTGTGATAACAAATTTTATTCAGATAATGTTTGATGGAATTGAAATACGTAACAATTATGAAATTTTAGCTGTAAAAAATCCATTTTTTATTACCTATATTTTAAGTTTATTTCATTCCTTAAGTAAAACTACATAAATTGGTTAATGGTACCTATGGTTCCAAGATGGTGGCTCATCTCTGATTCCAGCAAATAGAAGAAGGGAAACAGTGGGGATGCACGTTCTAACCTAATCTAACCTATTCTAATAAATTACCATAATTACTACCAACAAAATTATTAGAATAGGTTAGGTTAGAACGTGCGTCCCCATTGTTTCCTTGCTGGAATCAGACGAGCCGCCATCTTGGAACCATAGGTAACATTAACCCATAAATTATTATTTTAAATACAGTTACATGAAATGGGTAGCCTGTAATTAATAAGCCAGAGTGATTTAGCTTCAGTCTCATGTAGATTCTTTTGATTTTTAACAGAAATCTTTATGCTCAACTGTACTAACCATCTCCATTGTAATTTATATGTCCGTATTGAAAAAATCAAAGCTAGAGATATAGCTCAAGAACTTTAAAACTTCTATAAAACTGTAATGCTATCAGCATTCGAGCAAAAGGATTTCATCATTCATTTTAAATTACAAATTTCTTTTGTTTTAATAAATTCATTACATTATCATTATGAGCAACATTGTAACAAAACAATTATTAAACTACTTGAACAGAATTTTATGTAGTGTTAATAGGTTTTTATTTGGAAGTCCTCCAATAAAACAATAATTACTATTAAAATTGACAGAACAAACATTCTGTATTTGTATTCAGATGTGTTGCTTCTAAGAAAGAAATTAATACAAAGTTTCAAAATTGTTTAAGTATATTTCATGTAAACACACATTTGTCTTCTACGTTAAAACCAGTTTTGTATTTTTAGATTATTTTCTTATTAATTGTAGATTATTTAATTCCTTCAAATACTTTTTTTTAATTGATATAATTTTTTTTCTGATTACAATATTCTTTAACAAGAATCATAATAAATTGAAATTTACTGTGTCCAAAAAATAGCAGAGTTTTATCTTCTAGTAGTTGTTTTAGAAATTCTTTAGTCAAAATTGGTTAAAGAATTAATTTGTAATATTATTAACACCTTCTATTGAAAAGGATTGAGTTCACCAACTTGTCTAGGACCCATAAAATATGCAAAATTAGCATTGGCGACATATGATTCCAGACTTTTTGGACACTACATATCCAATTAATATTGACAAAAAAGTTTTTTTAAGCAGAAATAGTTCATATAGTACAGTTTCATAATATCCATATATACTATTTGTATATAAATAGGGAAATGAACTCGTGTTTCTGAATACATTGAAAAAAGTGAAAATTTCAATACACGATACGTGTATGTTCAAGTTGATGTAGTCGCTTAACTGCTTCTTAAATTCAATTAAAAAAGTCTTCAATGCTTTATGAATCATTTTGAACTTTAATGTAATGTAGATTAAACAGATGCATGTATGAAATGCATTCGTAACATTTATTTCATGCATTCGTCTATTTATTCTACGTGTATTTATATATACATACATTTATAATTTATTTATTTATTTTTTCAGAATTACGAACCTATCTGTATTGATGTAGGGGCCATGCTTTGTGATCCTCAGATGCGCGGCATCAAACGAAAGTTTGACCAAGATGAAGATTCTGAGGCTGAAACACAAGAAAACCATCCTACTGTACAAAGGCAGTCAATTTTTAATATTAGTGTCTGTAAGCTCAACAGATTCCGTCAGATGCCCGATCCCGACTTGCTGAGGTCTGTGCTCATTCGAAACACAATTCGTTGCATTGAAAAAGAAATGGAGAAAGATGGAGTTAAGTTTACGTATGGCCCTAGTAGTTCCTTGTTTCTTCCGCCCATCTCTCTTAATTCCCCTTTGGGTATGCTGAATGGAGTACCTGAAGGAGGTGGCAGTCAGGGAACTGTTTCAGTAACTCATGATTGCAATGCGTACAACAAATGCACATCCTCTCTCATCCTGCCCTCGGTTATGTCTATGAGCATGGTTACGGAAAATAATTACAATAGCAACAATAGTAATCCTTATTGTTCGGACTACGATCGTTACCTAGTGAACGTAGACTCGTCATCTGGTAGGATGACACCATTTGTGAGAACTTTGTATGACCGCGTTGATTCTGGTGCCTCCTGGAATGAAGAAGGTGACAGATTAACGAGTTTGAACTGGAGTTCAGTGCTGAATTTTAATTCGTCTGCAAATAACGTCATAAACAACGGTTCGGGTGTAACTTACAACGGGACTCAAACATCCGAAAATCAATTCGATACTGGCCATAATGGTTGTTTTTCGGGAGATCCAATATTGAATCAAGAGACATTGCACACCCTTACTCCTCTTCCTACAACAGCTATATCAGTCAATGCACAGAATCAGAGTGCAAACCCTATTTCTGTTCCTGTTTCTGGCAGTACAAGTCCTACTTCTGGTAGCTTGTCATCATCAGGGAATAGCGAAGACGAAATATTCGGAGATATCGACCTATCCTTATATGACTTTGATTTATTATCTCCACTTTCGCCACCCAGCGTAAAAATGGCTCCCGTGAGTGCGGAAGAATTGATGAGGTCACTTTCTTCTAATACATCCGATTCCATCCAATCATGTCAGACTGGTAACTACTATAAAAGTGATTATTTTAGTGAGGAAAGAGAACACGTGACACCAGTTATGTCCTGACTGCTCTTTTTGTAATGCAAAAAACAAAAATTTATATTATACTAGATTTAAGTGGTCATCTGACTGAAACTCCAGTCAATTGTCTCAGGTGATGACAGTATCAGAAATGCCCAACTTCACAACTTTTACAACGGTTGTGAAACACACTTTCTCACATCAACGCAACCATAAATATATAAATAAAAAATCATTTTCATAAAAATTTGTTATTTGAAAACTGAAAAAAATTGTGATATCATCCATTTTTAAGACTAAAGGTATTTTTAATCCTTTGAAACAAGTTAACTGTTTGAAATATATTTAAAACCACCACATAAAAAATGAAAATAATAATGAAAAGAAAAAAAAACACTAATGTTATTCAATACAGATGAGTTACTGACAGGAATTGAAGTTTCATAATTTAAGATGTTCAGCCGTTTATTTATTATATATTCATTTGGATTTCCTCATTGAAAACGAAGCATTTTTTCTTTTCTTTTGGCATTTTTAAACTTAAAAAAAACAAAAAATTTAATATAAATTTTCAAAGAGATGAGTCTATTTTCTTGAAGAATCTATTTAAAATTATTAAAATTAAAAATAAATAAATAAAATGTAATATATAATGTAATAATAGGAGACTTGTTTATATGATATTTGAGAAGTAAAACTATTTGCAAAAATTTCGACTGTCAATGGGTCTGCTGTCAAATATGTCGGTAAATATCAGATAAGGCTAATGGGACCAATAGAAAACAATCCTTACACAAACATTTTGTTATTTATGTTTTCCTCGAAATAAATACATATATCTTCAAGGATTATGGTCTTAAATTCCAATGTCAGAAGTTATAAAAAATTTTTGGCCATCTTCAAAGTACCTGTTTGCTTCGACTTGTTGGAAGCAAGCTGCACAATTTCCTGCTCTACCTATCACTGGTTTTCTATTACTATTTTTAAAAATGCTCTGTTAATGTGCATCTCTAGCACAAAACCATAGGAGTTGATATCTACGAAATCATTCTTTCCGATGTATGTGTGATTCGACGGAAAAGATAAATTTCTTAAGTTTTTCCAGTTAAATAAAAATAGCTCACGACACGTCTGCAAGAGAAAGCAGGCTCTCGCTGCCTATTTAGTGCAATTACTAAATCCAACGAAGATTATTCCGAAGCAACCGACGAGCTTCTGTTAAAAGTTATATCACGGAGTGGAATGCAGTATTGCAATACTTAAAAATGAGCCAAAGAAGTCAACCAAAATGGCAATGATGTGTAAAATGTACATAATGACAACTGTTTGTGAGTCTAGTGGAATTGTATATTTATTTTATAGTAGCATACTATTAACAATTGGGTTCATACTGTCACGCAACAAACTAGTATCAGCAAATGTGTTGCCGATAAGCGAAAGGACAAAAGATTAATACGATCTTTTGTGAGAACACTAATCTTATTTGAACTAGTTAGTTTCAGAATACAATATATCCATAAATTGTACATATACATCTTGTATACTGTACATATTCTACATCAAACAGCAGGATTCCCCCTTTATTGTATTTCTTTAAACATATAGGCAAATGTCTACCATTACATTAGCAAAGTTAACTATTTTGTTATGGTGCTGTCCCAATTTGCACAGAATCGATAAAGTTTTTAAACAAAAAATAATAAATGCAGTCAGTGTCTGTCAAGGTCAACACTGTGCAGCAATGTACTTGTATAATCATTATTAATGTCCAAGCATACACCTCCTGTGCTGAATTCAGTTGTCAAAAATCCCATAATTAAAAATTCTGAAGGAAACCTTCTTCTAAGTTTAAAAAAAAATTTCAAAGTAATAGATGATTTTAATTTTCCTAATTTTACATTTAATGGAAGGATATTCAATTAAAAAATTAATAAAAACTAATTACGTTGATAGAAAACATTGACGGAAAGTACAGAACAGATTTAGTTTCAATAGAACTCGGCTAGCGAAATTTCTTTGATCTCCAAAAAAAAAAAAATCGTAAATACTGCCAATATAAAGTATATATATATATATATATATAAAGAAAACAACATAGATCAAAATTGCCTTTAAAATTTTTGTTACAAATTTGTTGTATCGACAAAATTCCCTTAATTTTATTAAAGAAATACATCATTCTGGTTATACTATACATCTATATATGAATATATACAATTTTGTAGTATAATCAGAAGAGTAAATTAATGCAGAAGTTTCCTATCAGAAACATTATTTTTTATAATTCCTATATATAAATATATATATATATATACATACACACACACATATAAGGAGCATATCTTGCCAACGTTGCAAGAATTAAACAAAATAACTGTGAGTTTGCCGGTCACACAAAAAAGTCACGAGATGTTTTTGTAAATAGTTCTGCTTATTTTTCTGTTATTATTATTATTATTATTAATATTATTATTATTATTATTATTATATTATATTATTATTATTATTATATTCCCAAAATTGAAAATAAATATTTTATAGTGTAAAAATATATATATAAATATATGTATTTATATATATATTATATATATAAAATGCCAAAGAAAACATTACAGTTTGTTATAATTTGTATATTCTCATTTAATTTATAAGTTTGCTCACAAAATGGCAGCAGCAACCAGTCATAATATTGAAATCATTACATAAACACACGAGTGTACAGAATTGTAATTTTTGAATATTCTTTCTTTAAAGTCTATTTATTACTATTGTGATATATGTATTGAGTTCGAAAATCTTACCTTATTTTCGTAAATAAAGTTCAAAAATTGTTCAAAAAAAATGTAAATGGATCAAAATGCTCATTTAAAATCATTATCGCATGCCTCGTTTTGTATGTAATTACATCATTAAAAAAAAAAGAAAAGAAAATGGACTTTTAAAAAAAGAATGCTTGAAAATGGCATAAAATGAAGTAAACAAAAATAATTGTATATTAGTACTATCAGTTTATATTCATGGAATTATACTTATAAATTGGTGTTTTGCTTAATGTTTTATACTGGTCTCTATCATATTTTTTATTTACTGTGTTCCCGTTACAGCTATTTTAAAAGGGCAGCAATCCAAAAAAGGGGGGAAACCTAAATTTATCTTCAAATAATTTTTTTAACAAGCTTAGAAGTTATCTTCCTTTGCAAAATCTTGATTAGGAATAGATAAAATTCAACTATTGTTTACGATCGAGATGCTAATTTGCATAAATTTTAAAAAGACATAACCCGAGTCATAGGATAAAATTGCGCATCGTTTGATCGAGCTCAAAAAGTGGACGTTTCTAGAGAATTGCACGATAAAGAATTGCCATTTCAGAAATAAAATATTAAAAGACTATGTAATGTTGTTGAATTTTTTAACAATTAATCATTGTTTATATATAATTATATAACTTGCGGTACAAATATAATTTTCTTAAGACAGAAATAACAAAACTGTATGGTTATTTATAATGCAAACTATAGAAATGATGCAACAATTCGAATCATTGCTAGATACCGAGTTAACGAATGTTATCGTCGGACTATTCGAAGCATTATATCGCAGAAATGGCGTAACTTTGTCGTGAAATTCCTCGAAATTCTGTCCACGTTTCAAGCTTTCGTTGATGTACATTTTGTTCCTAAAATTCGGAGTAAAATATTACTAAATATAGGGAGTTTTCTTTCTTCAAAGCAATTAAAATGTTCTGCCATTAACAATGCTTATAACTAATGCTTCCTTTATACACATTTTTAATTCATAATTACCAAATACTCATTAAATCACATCATGATCCACTAATCAGAAATATGCTTGCATGTGTACTTATGTGCCAAGTCAAAAAAATAAAAGGTGAATATTCTCTATGAGAACAATTATCGTCTTCAAAATACCTGCTGCCCATCAATTTAAAAAAATTGACATTTGGAATGTTTCTTTATTTTTTTTTGTTATTGTATCATCATATTTTTATTATTGCTATTATGTATAAAGTGAAAATTTTATTTTAACTGTGCTACATATGATATGTAAATAGATGCAGAGAATTATTCATTCATTAAAAATGTACATTTTTACAGAAACAAGCAGTGATTTGACCAGTATCTGGCTAGTATTGTTGCCTTGTAGAGTAAATTGAGTATGGCATTTCAATAAAAAGAAAAGATATAAGTATTTTTAAAAAGGGAAAAAAGTAAAAATAAGCAAACACATTGGAAATTTTTCCATCTTTTTTCTAACGTATAGCCTTATTGCTGTTTACTTCTTAAGAGACAACTAATTAGGAGATAGTCGTCTATACATACATATGTATATATGTACGATTTATTTACAAATTTTACGATTATACTTTTTAATATTAAAATAATTAATTCACGATAAAATTTTAGTTGAAAATTTCTACAAAACGATGTTGAAAACAAAAAAAGTACCGAGAAAACTGAATGCAAGGAGTTAATTTGTAAATGGTGAAGCCCTGAAAGAAGAATGTGTACTTTTGGTGCTTTTGTTATTGTTGTTTGTTGTTGTGTAAATAGGGTACGATGCTCAGTTAGCTCTAGATTGTTGTTGAGTACATCAGGACGACGGATGTTATAAATACTTGTTAGATGAATATCTGATGACGATGAAAGTGGAAATATTGTAATGTATGAACAAAACCCTGAACTGAAATGTATGGGTTATGGTATGATTATTTATTACTTCTAGTAATGGATGACACAAATTCACACTGTATATTTATATATTAAAGTAAAAGAATGCTTAGCATTGTATAATTCTCCAAAAGCTTCCATTAAAAAGCTCTATCAAACTATAAATATGGTAAATATTGTTTTATTTCAACATTTATATCACGATTAAAAATTCTTAACCAATATCAAAACGTGCAATAAACAAAATAGTGTAATTTATCGTTCCATTTAACTATTAAAACACAAAGAAAGAACATAATAACAATAACTCAAACCAATTTTTAGAGCATAAAGATTTTCCGACCACTCCGAAGTACTATTTTGCTACATAATTATTATTATTTTTTAATAATAATAATTTGCTATCCTATTATATATATATATAATATTTTAAACTACATTAAGCAGGTTAAAATACAATTATTATATTTTAAACTGCATATCTTTAATCTGAAGAATTAAATCCTTTTGTAGATGTTACAAATATAGTAAATTCCCGAAAACAGCTACAAACATTCCTTTAGTTGAAAATATTGAGCCAAAATGTGTATTTTTTTGTGTTTTTGATTCATTAAAAATTGGTTTGTCAGTTTTAATATAAAAAATGATTTTCGATATGATTGAATGGAATCATTTTTTATACAGTAGACCCCCCCTATAACACGGTAGATAAGTTCCGTGTTATACGAATCCGTGTTGTACGAGTCACTTAAATACACGAGCCAATCACAGCCCGGCACACGGGCTGTGATTGGCTCGTGTATTTAAGTGACTCGTACAACACGGATTCGTATAACACGGATTCGTATAACACGGAACTTATCTACCGTGTTATAGGGAGGTTCTAATGTACTTGAACAAAAAACAATCTTTGAAATATCCAATTTATAAAATGTTATAGACATTATTATAAAAATAAAAATATTAAAATTAAATTAAATGTTTTAATTTATAATACGTAAAAATTTAATTAAAACAAAAAAATTAGTCTCTAATTCGAAATTTCCGTTTATTCGGTAGAACTAGAAACTATTTTATAAATTAAATTTATATTTAAATATATCAATATTTAATTTTATTCACAAAATACTTTAAAATTGAAAATGATAAAAATTCAAATTTGTATAAACAAATATTTGTTAGGGAAATCCAAAGTTTGAAATTTTAATTGTCTGCGTATTGATTCGGCAGAAACATTTGGTAATTTTAATAAGCAATAAAGTATATAAAAATGTTTTTAAATTTTAATGTACATAAATTGTATTAAAATTTTTGGTGTAAAAAAACTTGTATATTTAAATATATTTTATGTATTTTTTGGAATTTTTTTTAATATGAACTAATATTTATTGGTGAGAGAATCTTTTAATTCATTCAAAGTATATAAATTAGAATAGTTAAATTTTCTTTTACATTATTTAAATATATTTTTTTTTAATTAACAAATGGATTTTTATAAAAATTAATTAAAGTAACACGTAATTTATTTATTCACAAACAACTCTACTAAAGCCAACCATTGCCGTATGCTATCGGGTTACTTAGAACGGTTGGCTTTAGTATTTATTTATTTCTGCAAAAAACATTGAAGAATTAAATATTGAATTTTTCTATAACTTTAACTTTTGAACGTTTATTTTATATAGAATGACTAGCAAATTCCCTGTACATACAAATTAGAAATTATCTCTATACTGCTCTTTATTTTCCATACAAATTTCTGTATTCTTCTGGGCATCATCTTCTATTTTTATAGTTGGAAGTCATTAGACAGTCCTGATTCCAATTTTTATCTTGTAAATTATTACATGATAAAAAATATTGCAATGCTTAAAACAAATTATCAAGTGTGGACTTAGACTTGATATAGAATAGTATCCTTTAAGTCCAGTCTATCACTGAATGTTTCTAATTGGGAGACAAGGACACAATCTCATGTGTAGAGACTTTATGGATCCTCTATGAAATAACATTTAAAGCTCTAAAATTATTATTAATATAACTTTGTAGTTGAAAACAAAATTTAAAAGTTACAATATTACCAATTTTGATCAGTCCTGTGACTTACCTTTTTGATCTTGCCGTCCTTGAGGATCTGTTGAGCTTTCTGAGGGGCAAGAGATTTGAAAGCTTTTCTGGATTTGAGTCTATATACCTCATTGAACATCTTATAAACATTTAAAGTACTAACACTGGAACAATTGTTTGTTTTTATTTCTGTCTCTTTCTACCCTTTCTGCATAAGAGACCGCCGTAATCGTGTTCGTCGTGGATCCGGTTAGACCCACAATGGGAGTGGCCAGGTGACGAGGAAAAGGATCTAATATATTTGGAACAGGCCGTCTCGAAAACTTCCTGGGGGTTCTTCAATCACCCAGATTCAATCTTGTGTTCCTCAGATCAAGTAGGCTGACTTCCATGGTGAATGTTACTTGAATTTATTTTATTTACAGTTTAAACAAATGTGAAAAACAAATCCAATAACCCGATTATTAATTAATGCCAAATGATCACTGGATTCTTTGAGCTATACTAAGGCTAGTTTATTAATTAGATATAAGGTAATTTGACACACGATGGCAGCCTAACCACCTACCTCTAATCATCAAATTACTTTATATCTAATTATTAAACTAGCCTTAATATAGCCTGACAAGTCCAGCAGATCATTTGGCCTATTTGCAAAAACATGGGTATTTCCAGTGCTTTGGGTATTAATTCTAGCCAAAAAATTACTTTATATCAAAACAATTTGATTAATTGATGAATTAAGCTATTTATATATATATATATATATTATATTTAATCTGTTTAGTAATTTATATACTGTAGAATATACATATTTAAAGAGACGATACTATAATTATTTGTATGTACCTGTACAGAGACTATAGATTTGCTATGCATGAGATTGTATTCCAAATCTTTCTGTTATAGAATATTTTGATGATAAATTCATTGGATGATGGATTAAATGCAGATCTAATACGGTGCGATCTCCTCAGAGGCCACACTTAACAGACGAAAATTCATTTTGGGAGTCGTCTTCTTCATTTTTTGTATAGTCTAGAAGCAGAGAGTAAAGAACACGAGAGTGCAACATAAAATTTAACTTATTTAGGAGTAAATGTAAAAAATTCTGTTCAAATTCAATTTAAACTGAAATTTTAAATATTTTACATATATTTTTTTATGCGCAGCATCACTCCACTGTATACTATGCTTTTATTATATATACATATATAAAAACAACTCTTAGGAGATTTAGCAGACAAATTTATCACAAAAGAATGTTTAATTTGCAATTATAGATGTAAATTAAATAAAAATATGTTTTAAGTCAACATTTAATTGCTGCTTTTTGTATTTAGATAAGATACCTCTATTGAATATATAAGTGAAGAGAAGAAAAAATGGTGGAAATATTAAGTGTTTCAGGTATTGACCCTATACAGTGTACTAATTATAGTCAACTCCATTGTCCAGTTTTGGGAGTGGACATTCATTGAATCAGTTCTATTTAAATAATGATAAAACCTAGATATTTTAAAATAATGTTTAATTAATTAATTAATTAGAATATTTTAATTTTAATATTAATTAATGCGGAATTAAAAAATAATAAAGTAGAATAGAAATTCATTTAAGTTCAAGCAACGAAGACTTATTTAGTGTACTGTACATCATGTTGTTGTTATACATTAAGTAAATATTGCTGCAAACTGCTACATTTACCAAGTGAAACTTTCCATAAATATCCTTTTTTAACAACAAAAAAGGTTAACGAGCTCTGTACTAAAGAGAATTATTCTCATCTCGTACTTAAAATAAAGTTTTCTAATTAAAATATCAAATTTATGGAAAAAAGTATCGAAATTTTAAATACTTGTATTTTAAAGAATAATTACAATAAATAAATAAATATGATATACGAAACCAAAACAAATACCACGTGGTTAGATTTTAAATTTTCTATCTCTCAACCGATTGGTTCTTCGATTTTGTGACGAAATCATCCTATTGGTCAAATTTTTGTATACGTTTACAAAGCCAATTCATTCGACCAATAGAGATTACAATTTAAAATAATTATATATCGATTTCCCGATTAAACGGGTCACAGATGCGTTACTAATCTGTGACCCGGGTAATTTTTAAAACGGGTTTATCCGAAGACCCGAGGATTTTCAAGGCTGGGGTTTATTACTTTGCAACAGGAGACGAGTGTGTAGAAATTAAATGTTTTATACTATAACTCCTATTCGAGGGCATTCAGAAATTTAGGGCAAAGATGTTTGCATCTCTTCAGTTAAGCCACCTACTGTATTTCTGGAAAGAAGTGGTGTGACTAGTAAATGTACCGCATTCGATAGAACAATAAAATTGATTTACAGGGGCGGATCCACGGGCTGCAGCCTTTCGTATTGACACTGGACACACACGATTTTCTTTACGTATGCAAACTTCATACTGTTTTAACACGTGGATTTGCGTAGGGGCATTATAACCCCGGGACACCTAAGCGTGACGTGCCCTAGTATTTTCAGTTGTCTCGAAAGAATTGTGAAACAGGCTATTGTCGTCGTGTGAATCGACTTTTATTTTCCATCTGTCTTCGAGTTTTTCTCTAACTGGATCGAGAAGATCCTGGAGCGAAGATCTTGTTTGTTTTTGTTTAATAAAGTAAACAATGTATGAGGGTTTTATCATTGTAGCGAGAGTTGAAAAATTTTTCTCAGCTCTTAACAGTTGAATACAAAGCAATCCTCGACATGTTTTCAGTGATTTCCAACTATCGACATGGAAGATGATGTCTAGAAGAACTTTAATTTAAAATTTGTGCGAGGAATGGTAAGGAAGGGAACATACAGAATAACTTCTCACAAGGATCTTTTGTGGGTACTATATGTATATATGGTTAATGTTACCTATGGTAGCGAACGTGGCGGCTCGTCTCAGAAACAGCGGGGACGCACGTTCTAACCTAACCTGACCTATTCTAATAAATTACCCTATTATAATAATTTGGTTGTTAATAATTATGGTAAATTTATTAGAATAGGTTAGGTTAGAACGTGCGTCCCCGCTGTTTCAGAGACGAGCCGCCATGTTCGCTACCATAGGTAACATTAACCATATATATATATAATATATATATATATAAGACAGTGGAGCTGACGAAGCATGTAGTTGATACTGTTTTCAATTGTTTCGAAATATTAATCCATAAAATATCCTGATCGTTCACAATAGCAAATCTCTAATTTGCATATATGTTCGTATCTATCTCTTATTATTTAAATTTAATGAAGTTTTAACCTTATTAAAATAATAAACGACTTAACTTCATTAAAATTACGATTAAAGTTTCAAATTTTAATCAAAAGTTAATAAGTCTATTTTAATTATTGAAATAACATTAAATTTGTTTGGTATCTACGTTAATAGCATTAAGCATGTTTTGTTTCGTCTTCGTTAAGGACATTTATTTAATACACTTAAATACATTTTCTTCCATTTTATTTTTAAAATTAATTATCAGTTCTCTGTTGTACCATTTTATTCTCAGAAGATGTCAAGAGTAATGAAGCTGAGGAGGATTCGATGTCTGCAATAATGGAATTTAAAGGTAATTCGTCGTGTGAAACGTGATTTTTATAAGTTAAAATATTAACTCATTACTTAGGGTTGCCCAAAGAACCATTCAAAATTGCGGAAAATCCTTCAATTAATTGTTGAGATGGTTTTTTCATTCGGCACACTTTGAAACTAATTACTGCATTAGTGAATTACTTGTATAAAATATGGTATTGAGCTATTTTAATTTATTTCCGATCACGTTTCACTTCGAAATTTAATTTTTAATATATTTCACTTAAATATAATACGTTTAAAAATTTTAAACTGAATTTACAAAATGAAGACACTTGCAAAGAGGAAAGCAATACGGGAATTTCGTCATTGATGTAGTCATATTTTTTAAATGATTCAAAAACTCGACATCATCAGTATTGCAATTTATGGATTCTTTAGTGATTCATACTGATACGAATCAATATTTCGAAATAATATTCCGCGTGTTCGCTCGAAAGAATTGTTTTTAAAATGTTTTTTTTTTTTTTAACTCTTTCCGCCCTGTGGGCACTAAGAGGGCCTCTTTTAGTAGGCCCATTATGGGTTCGGCCAGGCCCACAATGGGGCGACCGGGTGGTGAGGGACGAGGCCCGATATATCCGAACGGACCACCCCCCGAAAAATTCCTGGGGATTATTCGACCCGCTCGGATTTGATCCCGGGTCCCCCAGAGCGGTAGGCGGCAGCCTACCGCTCTGGGGGACCCGCTCGGCCATTTACCTTTACCGCTCGGCCATCCGGCCGTCTTTTAAAATGTTTATCAATCAACTTACTTTGGCTGCAATATACGGGCAGTAGCGGATTATGTTTCTTTGAGGTCCTGGTGCAAATTTCTTATGAGGCCTTTTATGCAAAAGTGTTATTTTATATTAAAAAGACAATAAGATCCTCAAATAAGTTTTTTCTTTATAATATACACTTTTTAAACGTTCACTAAATTTTTAGAGGCATATCTTTTTGTAAGCAATTTTTGATGCCGCTGGAAACGACGAGGCTCTAGTGAACCTTTCGGGTGTTTACAGGGAGGTCCAAGACTAAATTTCTGGTAGTTCAACGGCAGTATATTTTTGCAATGAACACATTCCACACAAATCTTTAAAGAATACTGTTCTGAGCTCGCTTTACCATTCGTATTCACAAATAAACGCGGATAACTAAATTTTGGGCAACCCATTTCGAAGTATCTGCATTATAAAAACAGTAATTTTTAAATTTCTAGACACGTAAATTTGTAAAAGTATTGTTTAGGATCATTGTATTTTGTCAAGAGATCCGGACCACTTACCTTTGGGGGCCCCTTGAAAACACAAATGAAATGAAATAGCTAATTTAAATGAAATGAAATGAAATAGCTAATTTAAAACACGTGTATTTAAGGCCCTCGTAAATGTAAGTCTCGTGCTAAATGGTCTCGCTAGTTCCTCTATGACAGGGCCTGTTTATAGTAATCAGAAGAGTAACATTAAATAATAATTGTTACTGAAAGAATCGGGCAGAAAGATCGTTGCAAATGTAATTCTCACCGAAGAACCGGCAATCATTGTGTATAGAAATTGGGTAGTAATTTCTTCAAGGTACAGCCTACAGGCGAGCATTTACATTTAAAAAACATTCATATTTAATGTCGAAGAATCAATTAATAAGGAAACAATAGTAAAGTGCTCAGGAAAATCGTATTGTACGACATATAATTTTGATATAGCTAAGCAGAGTTTGCATGTACTCATGCTGCATATTTTAATGGTAAATTGCTTCTTTTAAATTCCTTTATTTTCCCTCGTGTATTCTAGTTTTTGCTTTCTAAAACTCGTAATATAGTAATAAAAACTTTGGGTTCGGTTACCAAAGGCTGTGCTGAAGCGTCTTCGGCTGAACGATATGCAATAAAATACGATAATACAAATGAATTATTTGAGGAGCTGTGCAAAAGCTCGAGGAATTATACGAGTGAATTGCTTGGAAACAATATAAATTAATTGCTGAAAGAAGAAATTCCTCATCATTTATACACTGCTTACTTAACAATTTTATTAAGTTACTCGTAAGGATCCGGGTTCAAATTCGAATCGGATTCAAATATCAATTCGTTTGGCGTATTGCTCGTCCTTCGTGCATGATGACAAATCTCGTAAATGTTGAAGGGTAGATGATCACTCAGCATGGATGAAGAATGTTGAAAATACATCAATTTAGAGACGAATTCAACGGCTAAAAATGGATTTATTACTATAAAAATGAGATCTTCTGTTAAATATGCAGTTATATTCATTGTTTGTGTCAAATTATCTTAATTGCGTTAAATTTATTTGCTGAAAAAGTACTATCGTGCAAGAATGATTAACTCAATTTTAAGAATAAAGTAAATTATATAACTGGCGTAGTCCTTATCGAACTAAAATTGGCCGTACTTGTACAAAGTGATTAATGGCACTCGAGCACGCACTTTCTCTCTTCGATTGTTGCTTTCTGAAAATATAATATAGAAAAAATTGCTTTTCATTTATTAACAGACCTCATATCTTTTGTTATTTTCCTTTCTGTTAGCAAAACTAATTAATTTAAGAGTGCACGTTTCAAAATATCTTACGAAAACTGCTCTATCAATTGAGAGCTGCGCAGTTGATTTATCATAATAGAATATGATTCTTCTTGATTTTCAAATTTTGGGAATCTTTAAAGTTAAAATTAGTTATATCAACAAATGCTCCGAGCAAGGATCAAAATGGCGACTATAAACGGACGATTCTAGTTTTAATTTAATTTAGTTTAAATTTAATGTATGCAGTAAGATCTCCCATGTATGTCACGTTTTGTGGCTGGTGTATACGTCACAGTTCCTAGAATCCATTAACACATACAATAGATAATTCTCGTGTAATAAGTGTAGTATGATGCCAGAATATAAATCTGCACTCTTTGTAGTAAACAAAAGAAAATTAATTTTTCAATCATTTACTATTATTTATATGTGTATTTATGTGTTGTTTATTTGTTTCGTCGAATTATATACTTACATAAAGTTACTACTATAAAATTGTTTGGAAAACATAATTTAACGGTAAGCTGTATGGTTTTTGAATGTGGGACAAACACGTTTAAGCTGTTTTGCCCGTTATAAATAGATCCGACCCACAATGGAGTCGGCAAGCAAAGTTTCGGTTGACAAAATGTATTTACGAAAGTGATCAAAACCAGTCGCAACAATTGAACTGGTACCTGTAGTTGGTCGTACCTCACCAGCGTAGTTTTTCTGCATTTTATTCACACGCCTAACACCGCATGCCCATTTCCCATAAACAATTCCCCTTTTGGAAAATTGCCCATGTGTTGCATCAATTCCTTAAATTGTACTGGATTTGATGGACGGATGACCGAAGCCTTAAACGCTCTGGCTACCCAGCCGTCTGGCACAGTTCAAAGGCGTTTAAAACCTGATTCGATCCCGAGTTCTCCTCTGGGAGATGCTTTATTACAATTGAACAATACAACACTCAAATATACAAATTTGTAATAAACATGGCTTCAAAAGCTATGTTCATCCTCAATCTTATCTCAAAGTCTTCAAGTGAAATCACACTTTAAGGAGGATATTTGGAATAACAAAGATTTTACACTTGACAACTTGAAGTTCCTCTGAAGTCTCGAGTTGATTGATGTCATCAAGATGTCTCCATAAAAAGAACTTTCTAAGATTCGGATTTAGAGAATATGCAAACCATCTGTTTCTATTCCGTAGTGCTTTTCATTATGCAAAGATTATTGAAATTGAGATCAAACGTATTGAAATAATTTTAATAGAAACAGCTTCAAATGCCGATCTAAATGTTATTTAAGTAGGATTTCCTTCGGTTGTAATAAAATGTTAAACTTTGTAAATGAGTTTGTTGAATGGACAATTCTGGTCGCTGTTGTTACTTCAATACGTTCAAAACCCTATCAATACTTTAGAAATTCATACCAATAGTTTTCAGGAAAATATTGGTATGATATATGACACAATAAATAAATCGAAAAATATTGCATAATTTATAAAATTTTTGTTTAAAGTCCATCTAATTGTTCTCCCTGTGAAGACTTCACATAGGTAGACTGCCACCCCTTCGGGCTTCAAAACTTTGTCTCTGGACTCAATTATGATTTCTTCAGATTTGGAATTGTATTACATAATTTAAAAGTTATACAAATTTTTGATTTTTAGACTATTCAGTTAAGAAATTTATTCGGTAGATCTGTCAATTAATCTCCAGAACTATTTCCCCTTAAATCCCAGCCTTCTGGAGAATCCTTCTTTGGAAGCAGTTGTCAGCTTGGGCTAGAAATTTTTGCCTTTTACTCTCCTAGCTGTTATAACATAACACAGGAAAGTATTGTAATGAAGTGAGATTTGACCCTCTGAGTTTTTTGCAAATCTCAATGATTTGAGACCCCCTGAACCCAAATGATTCAAAAAGAAGGGAGGAACGTTTCCGTGTGTGTGTGTTGGAATCTGTTTCATTTAATATCTCGGATTGGGGTAAAGATTAAAAAATGAAATTTGGCACAATAAACTGTATATAAGGAGCATCGATGCTGTTAAATTTTGGTGGTTAAAGGTCGAGAGTGTGAGGAGATAGAGGAGATCCTGTCATATTTCAAGTGGGGTCAAACTTAATGAAAATTTTACACATTATTGGCATTTGAAAACTTGTCTCTACCCTCAAAAATAAGCTTGTTTTTGCCTTTGGTAATAATATAAATTTATCTTTTAATAACATCTCATAATGGATGGTGCCATACAGTTTTAACTTCGAGCTAATGTCATAGTGTTCTTTAAACTTAAAAATCTCCATTTTATTTTTTTTTTTTTTTTTTTTAAATGGAAATTTTTATCATAATTCAATAGCCACTTTAAGCTATTGTTATTACTTATATTTTATATCATAGTATAATTGAAAATTATTGGACTTTCTAAGGGTCTCCTTGTGGCCGGATGGCCGAGCGGTCAAGGTTAGCAGCCTGCCGCCCAGGGGGACCCGGGATCGAAGCCGGACGGGTCGAATTATCCCCAGGAAATTTTCGGGGGGTGGTCCGTCCGGATATGTCGGTCCCCGTCCCTCACCACCCGGCCACCCCATTGTGGGCCTGGCCGAACTCATAATGGGCTTGCTATATGAGGCCCTCTTAGTGCCCACTGGGCGGAAAGAGTTACAAAAAAAAAAAAAAAAAAAAAAAAGGTCTCCTTAACCTCCTGTTAGAATGCCAGGAAAGTTGAGCAAAAGCCCTTGACAACTTTTTATAATGTTTTCTATAGATAAACTTTTTATATAATACTTATTATATACTGTTCAATGTAATCTGTGTTTTACTTTTTTACTACTAGTAATCTGTCTAATAGAAAAAGCCAATAAAGTAATATAAATCTATTGATATTATTGTGATAAAGAGAATGAAAATTGAATAAATGATTAAAAGTTCCACAAGTTTGGCTGATTATCTACAATTGTCTTTTACTTCTCAACCTTTCCTAGTTGGACAGTATTGATTGTGACTGAATTCCCTTAATACATTATTTATGTTAGGTTTGGATCTCCAAATAATTAAGACATCATCTATGTACTGTGTATTTAGTATAACTTACAGCCCTAAATTGTCCAATACTTTTCATTCTAAAGCTCTAAGAATCAATTCACATAAGTTGCCTGAAAGGGGACTTATGTGAATTGATTCTTAGAGCTTACCCATATTCTAAACAATTCATAGACATATCTATATATTGTCTAGAATAGGGCATAATTGTTTGCCTGGTTTGTCCATTTTGGTGAAGGTAAAAAGCCTTGGTATTTGTGGAGAAAACACTGTGGCATAGTTTAAATTCAAGTATCTAGCCAGGCTTGTGCAGGTAAATGTGGCAACTCTATTTTGAGACCACAAACCCATCTTCTATCTGTCTGCAACTCTGTGGATCCTATATACTGTTCTAGTAATGACACATAAGTGAATCTTTTCAATAAAATTATATTTATGTTTTTATCCAACTTAATAAGTGCGAGACGTTTCCTCTTTGCTTTTATACATGGTTTTCCATAGTTGATCTGTTATTGTATCCATTGCTTATCGTGTTGAAAACCACCCACCATCTGAAGAAGTCTCTGAGCTTCCTTCACACCTGTTAATAATTTTTCAATGTTTGGTACGAGGATATCTGGACTAATTCTTCTTGACTTTGGGGCAAACATGGGGCCATACTTAAATGCTTGAACCAGGTGTTCCAGTGCAGTGATATTGTTCAAATAAACAATTCGCATCTGTAAGCTTTCCTCCGGCATTTGTTTCTGGTTGGAAAAGATCCATCATAATTTTTTGTAATATTTCTTATGTAATGCTTGAGTTACCTATTCTTCTACAACTCCTAGACAAAAAATTAGAATGTTAGAAAAAACAGCCATAAAAAAAACTAAATTGCAATGCAAATTTGCATATTGCTGAGCAGAGCAGTATAACGGTACAACATGGGGCGTAAGTGCAACATCAGTGACAGAACTAAAAACACTATCATAGCCTTGCACAAAGCAGGAAGAACACAAAAAGAAATTGCAAATTATGTAGTGCTCTCAGCTAACAGTCTCTAGAATACTGAAACAACAAAACCATGTTCAAGTTTTAACTAACAAATGCCAGAAATGTGGATGTAAACAAGCAACGACTGTGAGGAATGAGAGAAACTTGAGAAGGATTGTCATGCAAAATCACTTTAAAAGCTTTAAACACTTGCATGTAAAATGGAGAGCAACTGGAGTGAATGTTAGTAGCCAAACCACATGCCAAAGGTTGCACGACTTGCACTTTAACTGTCTGTTCTCGAGACAAAGCCATCTAACTAAAAAGCAACAACAAGTGCACGTCGGATGGTGCAGAGAGAGGCTCATACGGGGAGAAGACTATTGGAATAACGTTCTCCTCGGCAACGAATCCGTTTAATCTCTCCTGTGGTGACCAAGGCCCACGTGTATGGAGAACAATCAAAGAACCTTCAAAAAGCACTGTAGAGAGTTGTGAAGTTTGCATCATCCATCACGATCTGGGGATGCACAAATACTAACGGTGTAGGAGAGCTGTGCAATCTTTGGGAATGTGTCAATGCATGTTAGAGACATATCAAGACATCTTAGAGACATGTTTACTGATACCAATTGCTAGAGGATTGTAGTTGAGGAAACATTTCTATTTCAACAAGCACAGAGAACGTTGGCGTCCTTTCATACCACAAAGTCAATGATACGTTGGTTACAAGAACGAAAGATTGCATTCCTACCTTGGTCAAGCAATTCCCCAGACTTAAACCCCATTGAAAATTTGTGGGGAGTCACAAAAGGACAACTTAATGAACAGTGTCCAACTTTTAAAGAGGAACTAGTGATGTTCGTTTGACACATTTGGAACTGCATCACTGGAAATAAATGTGAAGTATTAACCTGCATCATGCCCAACAGATTGCAAACAGTAATTATGGCAAATGGCAACATCACAAAATATTAAGTTTATTTTGTTGTATTTCCTATATTTAACCCACATTTAGCTAATGTTCTAATTTTCTGTCGTGGTCAAACGGTTATTCTATTTTTTTGTCATTTCATTTCCATTTGTAACAAAAAAACATAAGTTAATTTGTCTGATTAATGGATATAATAAATATACATAAGCACTGTTTATGTAGTGTCGAAAAAAGTTTCGTACCGTGTGTTGTTCGTGAGAAAATGTACACTAAACTTTCAGTTAGGTGAATATTCTAATTTTTTGTCTAGGAGTTGTAGACTAACAGCCCTTGCATTGACTTCTGACAAAGGTTTGGGTCTTTCACATGAAGAAAATTCTCAAATTTTACTAGGTTTGTTAGCTTAATATACATGTCTCTTCTAGTACTTATGGTTGTGTTATGTAGACAAATGTAATAAAGTGAAGTCACATGGCAAATTTTATAACTCATTTTAAAAAATCCTTGGAAGACTAAAAATTGTTTTTTTCTTTCAACAGTTCATTAAACTTTCATTGGTGGATTATCTGAATATGTTGGGCTCTCTCACTGCCTGGCTGTTGTGGGCCTAGGTATAACCCATGATAATTTGATAAATTTTTTGGAACCTAATTAATTAAATACTCTAAATTACAATGGCAATTTTTTTCCAAATTTAACAACTCAGCATAACATCTTTATAAAAGTTTACTTTCCTCTTAAATACTGGGCATTCTTGATGTATATTGTAGTTATGTTGCTAAAAAATTCTGAGTAAAGTCATTTTTCTAGCAAAGAACACAAAGACACACCATCACAAAGTTAAAATTGTGCATAGTGCCATATGTTATAACAAATATTTTAAATAAAATGGCAAATGTTTAATTTTGAGGGTAGAGATGTTTTATAAAATATTGTACATGCTAACGAGCAAAATTTTCATTAAGTCCGAGATAAAGGTGGGTCACGTATTGTATCCACTCACCCCTTGAGCTCTAATCACCAAAATTTAATAGTATCAATACCTGTCATACACAAGCTACAATACCAAATTTCATTTCTTAATTTTTACCCCATGCAGAGATATTAAACAACTAGAGACACACACAATTTTTTTCTTTTTTTTTTTTTGGGTTATCTCGAAATGTAAAGATTTGCAATAAAAAACTCAGCGACACAATTCCAATTTATAGTACGTGTTGTATATGTAGCCCAGGGAAAGTAAAAAAACAACTTATGGTGAACCAACACACATTGGACATCTGTGAGAAACAAATTGACGGAAGCAATGTGGTCGATTTTAGGTATACCAGAAATGCAGAAACATTTTGGGGTAATTTCTGTGCGCGCGGATGTTAGTGGGGGGCACGATTTTGTTCACCCTGTCTGAAGCTTAATAACTTCCATGCTTTTTGTCAAAAATTTCTGAAAATTTTGCAGGGAGGTTTGTGTATTAGGGGATTGATGCTATTAAATTTCAGTGGTTAAAGGTCAATGGTGGGGAGATAGACGGGAGTCATGTGTCGTATCCAAGTAGGGTCGGACTTAATGACAATTTTACTCGTCGTTAGCATTTACGACTTTTTATAAAACCCGTCCCTACCCTCAAAATTAAGCTTTTTTGTCAGTTTATAATAAAAGTGTTAAAAGTTTTTAATAATAAAATATCATAACAGGCGATACCTCACAGTTTTAAATGCTGCAAAGTTAAGCAACTCACTGCTTAACTCTCAACGTTGCTGGATTTTTTTTTATTGGCATTAGTGACCCTTATTCAGATCCTTACCTGTTAAATGCAAATGATATACAAATTTTAAAATGGCACATTCTATGTTATGCCTGTGACAATTCACAAATTTCTAAATAAAATTATATTAGCTATACAGAGACAGAGTAACTCAAACTGGTTTTAACCAGACGTGGTTGGCCAGACCTGTCGCATTCGTTATGTATAATAAATGCTTAATCTGACACTAACCTAATTCTTGTAATTGCCATTTTGAATACAAAATAATTGAAGCCTCAACAAGCCTTAAGAACATAAATCATTTTAATTATTCCTTTACATAATAAATGTACATATCAAAACATTAATTTTATAAAAATCTCTTCCAAGATTTTTCTCTCGTTCTTAATGCGGAAGCAATCGAGTTACAGATAATGTTCCCGTCTTTTGACGGCAAAAGTTTCAAATTCTTCCAATTGAGACAAGTACCAGCTTCAGTGTTTCATCAAAAAAATTTCTGGAAATTCTAAATACGCCTTCCAAAATAAAGAGAAAAATTTAATTTCCGCTCTTTACAACTTTCATAGTTAACCGTTCCCTTTGACTAAATTTACTCCCATCTTAACTAATTAGTCTGGGAACTCATCAACTAATAATCTTGGTGGCAGTGGCACCGACGGCATTCTTTTCTGGTACGTAAGACGGAACGATGCCGGGCAACGGAGATGATCTGGCCACCGAACCCAGATACGTACCATTTGGAGTTCTGTAAGTCTCCGCCAGATTCGACGCCAGACCCGTCGAAGGATAATAGGGCGGGGAAAACTGTCCGAGACGGGGGTCGGAGCCGAATATCCTATTAGTCGAAACGTCCGAGAGTAGAGGCGGCACGGGCGGGCCGGAGAGCATTGCCGGCCGACGGATCGGTGGCCCGACCGTTAAGAGAAACGGTCGATTGGGCGGACGACGACAGCGGCGGAAATTTCAATGCCGATTCATTTAAGATCTGCAGCGTCGTCGTACTCCAGGCCCACTCGTCTTTAAATACCTAAACAAGAAGATAAAAGAACATTTTATTATTTAATTCAAACTATATTAGTTTTTAGTAGAAAATAATTTTAGTTAAAATAAAAACTTTTTGGAGACTTTGTATAATACTCAGATGAGGAGGGAAGAACTTACTATGGGTATGTTCGTAAAGTCAAACGAGTTAAATGCGTTAGTAACGAATCATTCAAAAAGTAGTAGTTTTGCTCAGTGCACATGCTCTGCGCTGATGACGTTTTGAACGAAACCTTAACGAAGCTCACAAAGGAAAGTGTTGGTTTACTTCGTTAAGAAAATGGCACCTGATGATATCGATGTTTTAAAATCTACTCGAGTGTTTAAATTGTGAATTAAAAGGTGAAATGATTGAAATAACTGGTCACCCGAAGCAATCTGAGAATAATATTTTGGATAAGGCTGCACTAGCAACATTCGTATCTTCAATTTTAGAAATAGCCATTTAGACTTTTCGAACGATTCGTTTATAACTAATGAAATAAGAATAACGATGACACTATTCTTGTTCGACATAGGGTAAGTTCGTAAAGTCGAACGAGTTAAACAAGAATAAATCATCGTTATTCTTATTTTGTTAACTTTTCGAATGTACCTTATGTCTGTGTCTGTCGGCCATCTTGAGACAAATCCAAGATGGCTAATTTTATGTGCCATTGCGCTTCCCATTGAACATTCTCAATTTAGGCCAGAATTTTATGAGGAATGCATGGAAAAGTCCATTTTCCAGTATCTATAATGATTTTTGAACACTCAAATTAGGAAAAATATTTTAATACAAATGTTCTGTCATTACGGCCAAATTCTTTGATGTAACTGGTGCAATTTCACACGATATGCTCAAAACAAAGACGAAGATGACAACTCTAATATATTTAGATTGAATTTTCTGACTACAAATCAGGCCTTATAAAATTCTGGTGCAAGCTCTACTTTACATTTAGGCCATGTAAGTTAGTACCAATGCTATAGGAATCCTGGTCCCTGTGCAGATGCCAAGTTTTCCTCTGTACTTCGGTCTCGAAGAAAAACGGCATCAACTGCCAAACGAATGTTTATCTCGGCCGTAACAAACGGGTCATTTGATCGAGACCAAATACTATCGTTGTCGTCGGAGAATCAACATCTGTTGGGAAGAAATTCCATAAATCTCCTCCAAGCACATGATCCCAGTAATGTATTCGTAAAGAACAGGTGATCTCGGGTAAGCCAGATTTTAATGTCAGTGGCTTTATACATGTTTTGGAATGACATTTTTATGTTTACAATAGTCAGAGTGGTATTAGATAAACATTGCCGTATTGTACTTCGATGGCTCAATCAAGTCATCAATTTTTGGTCATGAATTAAATTTTGAGATTTGATTAGATTTATTCTACTGTCTTAACAAGGTAAAAGTAGCCAAGAACTTTTTGGCAGAAAATATCATAGTAATGAGAATACAGAAGAATTTATGTGGGGAAACTATACAGTTATACAAAGTTTGAAAACCAGACATTTGTAGACATTTGTTTATAATAAAATCAATTCTTATTAAAGAAGTCTGAAAAATTCAAAAATCTTAATAACATTTGGAGGGTTTTCCTTCAAGTTATTTACTTCAGATAAAGATGTCACTAAGAGGTAGCAAGTTAGATAAAAAAGAACTTCCACTAAAATATTACAATGTTCTCAGTGATAAACTTGGTCTAACATTATTAATGAAATATTTAGAAGACCTAAATATCAGTTCAAGAATAACTTTATCATGATAATTCTTCAAGACCCACCTACTAAGAAGAAAACTAGAGACCAGTGTATGTCTGTGAATTTTCAAATTCCATTTAATCAGTAGGATATTCTACTAATTATAAATTAGAAACTAAATATGTGTTACTATGTTAGCGTTCAATCGGACTATTACTGGTTGTTTACTGGAAGAAAAGTCCACTAAGAAAGGGAGTCGTAGAAACTTTCAGATATTTATACAAGTATTTTAAAGATGGTGAATTACCAAATAATCCAACACTGACAACTGAAATAATTGGTAAGTCAAAACACTACGTACAGAATAACGTTATTTATTAAATCAAGAATCTGAATTAGCTGGAAGATTATCAAATTGTGATCCTTGACACATTGCAAGAAGCCATAACAGAAGAATTACACAATCATTCTATACAGCAAGACACTTGTGTATTCAGAAAACCCAAAGATGACTAGCTGATTACTGTTACTAGTCAAGTATGTCAAGCAATAAAAACAGAACAAAAGATTTCACTTTTATAACTACTTAAAAGGGTTTTTCGGACAAGTAAATCAAAATGTTGTCCCCTTCGTGTTACTGTGATTGATTTTGAAGAGTCCAAAATATCTGCATAGGCTCCGTCACAGATGATACCTTTTACCGAACAGGGATCGGCAAGAATTCCGATCCAAAATGCATTTAAATAAAACATCTGAGAATTAAATCGTCTTCTGAATAATTCCCGAACTAGGGTAAACGTCGGATTCAAAGGGCATAACATTTTGGTTTATTCGTCCGAAAAACCCTTTTCAAGCGGTTATAAAAGTGAATGATTATATCCGACAAATATTGCTATTTTTAGCTTCATACTAGAAGAAAGAAAACCTGCCGAAATGATGAAGAGTATAGAAATTAATAACATTGGTGAGTTACTAGGTGTTTATATTTTGGATCCATAAACAAGATCAAGAAAGTAACTTGTATTTTTTAGTTGTGAGGTTATGCCATTCTATTTATGATGTTTTATTTGGAAGTGCCTGAGGCTGGGCATTGAAAACATCAGAAAACAATGTGTTTGATATATATAGTCAGCAGTACTTATTTGTGCTGTAAAAAGTCTGGTGAAGCCAGGAACTGTGAATAATGTACAGTTATAAAGGCACCTTTTTATAATTGTTAAATTAATATTTATAACAATTTATAAAGTTTGTTAATGGAATCTAAAAGTTAGTTACTACTAAATATTTTTTGTATATGAAGTCAAATATTAGTGCTGCCTGGGATACTAGGGTTATTAAGTGAGTAGGCTGAACCTAGCACTCCCTAAAGCTTTTCCATTTGTATTAAAAGTAATATTTAAGACATCAGTAACTCCATTTTTAATATTTTCTATATTACAGGTAGGAAAATTATACTTGAAAATAAGAAATATTTCTCTTGTTTCACTGTGTAAGGAGAGTGAAGAAGCAAGAGAGAACTTTTGATTTATACTTAAAATTTTGAGTTTTGGGATTGAGCCATGTTAAATCTTGACTGACTGATTTTATGGGAAGCTATGTACTATTCAAATAATGTTTTAGTTGGGAAATGTTGAGATAGTAGTTAGACACTTAAAATTTAATTTTATGAACAAAAAATTACATTAAGAAGTTTCTGGAAAATTAAGTATGAATCTAATGCACTGAGAGTGATTTTTCCACACCCAACTTGTCCAACAAAGCAGTATCCTTAAATTGTGCCATTTGACTATTTGCAGTTGGGATAAGACAATAAACTCTTATTCCTCTAATTATTATATTGTTAGATTCTTTCAACCAGCACCTTACTATGCGAAGAAGCAATTAGCAACAATTTAATTATTATACTGAAACAAAATACAGTAAACCCTGTCTATAGCGACCACCCACGGTTTCTTCAAAAAGTGGTCTTTTAGACAGGTGGTCGTCCAGTACAGGTAGTGGTGTAATATCGTATTTCCATACGTATTTTGCACACTTTTCAGCCATTTCTACTAAACAAAACTCGAGGTGAGCATTTATAAGCGATTTTTTTTCAACAATACAGCTATATTGGTATTGTATTTTTTCTTATCGAATAACTCGATTTGCAGGAGTCGTCGTAATTTTATGACAGATTTAATACCAATATTTTAAAAATTAATACAGTACTTGCATCTTCTCGAATTAATTATCTTGGAAAAAAGAAAATGTGTATTATAAATCAAGTTGTTTCTCTTCGTTTGCTCCTCAGTTACGTGTATTATTGTCATCGATATACAACTGCAGGGTCTCTCTCCATTACTTTACTTTTGGTTTTCGTTCGTTTAATCTTATTTTAACTTCAAAAATACTGTATTTTTTAAATATTTTCTTAAGTACAATAAGAAAAATTAATAAAATCATTTTATTATTAATTAATATTTTTTCTCATAATAAGATTTCATTACATTCCGTGATTGTCCAATGACAATGGCGGAATTGAAAAAGGAAGGTTGCCTGTAAAACCGATTTTTGTGTTAATGCATTTATTGTTTTTTGAATATTTTGCATGCAAAAATTACTTGGATATTATTTTTCTAAAAATATTGTGGAAATAAGGTAGGTTGATACAGAAACTATTTATTGCACATGTACTGTATATGAGCTTCAAAAATAAATAAATAAATTGATAAAATTTATTTATTTATTTAACGATGAGATCGGCTGATTAATTGTACCGTGTACAATATTTTATACATCAAGAAATATATGTCTACAGTACAATACGTTGACAGTAAGGATACAGTATGTACTCTTGTATGTAGGTGCATGTACTGTACCTGTATTTAAATTTGTGTAAAATACAACACCATACAATTAATTTAGAACAGAAAATTTAATAAATTAAATTTACAGGCTAGACCAGGGGTGGCCAACATACGGCCTGCGATTAATTTTTCAATATTAGCTACTTAACTTGCAATAATTGGTCGAATGGATGATTCGCAATACTTCATTTAAAAAAAAATTCCATTGTAGAGACTTACAACTTTTGTATTCATCTGCTATAAATTTACACTATTTGAAGAACGAAAGACCCCACACTGACTGAAACTCTTCTGCTATTCTGCCATGTTACTCTGTTTATGCTGACGTGTGATGCACAGCGAGCGCCGCTTGCCTGTCGACCTGTTTTTGCTTGTACGTTTCTTCGCATTGTAAAATGACATTGCGCATGCGTCAGGAACTTCTGTTCGAACAAACCTGACCTGCCGCCCGGGTCGGCGTATTTGTATTTAACACGATTTAATTTTAATATTTCGTTCGGCCCGTGAAAAAATTTCTCTCTTCAATTGGGCCTGGGGGCAAAAACCGTTGGCCACCCCTGGGCTAGACAATACATATTTACATATGCATATTAAAAAATTCCGTTACCTTAGTCTGTCTAAACTGTTTCAACTTTTGCTTTAGGATAACTTCATCAAGCTCATTTTCAATTAAATCTATGCTTTCCAAAAGACGTGGTCTTTCAAGATTGACAAATGTTGCTTTCAATCTTGAAATTGTGAAAAGCATCTCTGATAGTGGAAAAGGTTCAATACAAACATCACTTTGTTCTTCATTATCAACAGCGTCGTCATCGTCTTCTGTTGTTTGTAACTGTTGTAGATTAGTCTTTTCCCCAACCATAAGTTGATCCCAGTCATCATCCAAACCTTCAAAACACTGAACATCTTCAATAGCTATAATGTCATTAATTTGTGCAGCAGCATAAAGCACTTGAAGTTCTGATTCTAAAATATTTTCAGCATCCAGAGCATCTGCAGCATCGGGAAAAAAAGCCACACCTTCTAAAACATTTGCTGATTGTTTCAGAATTTACTTCCTTTCAGACATTTTTAATCCATTTAAATGCATACAAAACAGTCAGTTGTTTAGCAAGTTGTGTTGCACTTTCAGCACTTTCCATCCAAACAAGCAAAAATTTTACAAGTTCTTTTCTGTATAGTATCTTAAATGTCCTGATCCAATGGTTGAAGGTGGCTCACTACGAGCCACCGGCGGAAGGAATTTCAATTCAACATTCAAAAGTGAAATCTTGGGGTGTGCAGAAAAAGTAAAATTTTCCTGTTTTGGTTCCTCATTTTTTTATTTAATTTTTCTATCCATTCTTGAAAAATGTCTGCTGTCATTCAAGTTCTGGAGTTGGCTTTCCAGGTCATGCCCAAAGTTGCGATGTCAATACCTTTTAAAGCATCTAGGTTGAAGTGACTTAGAAATGACCAATGCTGCTTCTTTCTCTCCTAATTCATTATAGCAAAACATTACTGGCTGGCGTTCTTTCACCATCTTGCCTCCCGAACACTTCTTTCCCTTTTCGATTAAAGTTTTAGCCAGAATGGCATGAAAAAAGTCCTGTTTCGTCTGTGTTATAGACACAGCAAAAATCATATCCATCTATCATTGAAAGAACACGCTGTTTCCAATCTTCTACATTAACTTGATTGACATCACCACTTTCACCATACAAGGTACGATAAACAATGTTATGACACTTCTGGAAACTTTCCAGCCATTCATTGCTGGAGCAAAACGACGAAATGCCTAATTTTTCTGCAAATTTGCGTCCATTTGCCTGAACAATTGGTCCACTCAAAGGAATCCGTTTAGCACTTGCCTTTTGAAACCACTTTCATATCAATTTTCTTATCTCTTCATTTGCTGCTTTCTTTTTTGTTTGCTATCCTTGTTTCCATTGCTTTCCCATTCTTCCAGTATTGATTTCTGTTGCAAATTTTGAAAATTTGCATTTTCCCACAGTTAAATTTCTCTGCTAATCTCCACTGTGATAAGCCATTTTCACTTTCTCTAATAACTTTAGTATGACCTTCAAACGACAGCACTTCACATCTCTGTTTGAAAATGTTGGAAAAACGAAAAACAGAAATGAGTTTTCTTTGTAGCTAGACTAATCAATTAACACCTGCAACTAATTTCAAGAGTGGGAGAAGTGCCCAAGATGGGTTTGAACAAGGGTTTAGAATAGATATATTCGCAGAAGTGGTCGTTTATTGCAGTTGTTGTATGTTGTTTTGTCCAAAAATTGCTGCCCGCAGTCGCATTACACAGGTGGTCATTTAATATGGGTAACTTATATGAGGTCTCTATGTATAAACTATTCTGTGCAGAAATTTTTGCCCGTTTTGACAGGTGCCTGTCAAAAGTAGGTAGTCGCATAAGCAGTTTTCACTGTATTCACAAAACTTTAAACATGTCAAAATGAAAGAAAGAGCTGAAATATTTCAGCTTTTTCTTTCATTTTGACAACTTTGATCAGTTCATTATGATATTATTAGAATAATTAGTAGTTCCTTTTAATACTGTCATCATCTGAAAGCTGTGCTAACATAATATTTAAATTAATTTCTCCAATACTCAGTGCCAAAATTCTACACAAAAAGAAGAAAATATGAAGTAATAATACCAAAATTAAATTACAATGCATAGCAAACTAACATGTTAGGATATTGCAGCCATACCACTTGGAGAGCACTACAAGTTCATAATAGAAATAGTAATTGCATGCACACACATCAAAAACAAACAAAAAAGATCTGTGCATACAAAACCAACAAGTGCACAATGACTGACTCGGGTCTTCATGAAAGGATATACATACAACGAGACTATGTAACTGGGCATGAGACTCGCTGCATTGCACAAACACTGTATGTGTTTAATTCATTCAATTCATACAGTTGCAGTGTGTACTTTATTTTGACACCCCCCTATAAAGTCAAACACTATAAAAATCAATTTTTGAAACATCTGTTTGAATGTCATAAATTTTTATCCCCCCCTGTCTCCCAGAATTCCATTGAGTCTTCTACTGCTCCCAGGGGCATTAGTACCAATTTTGGAAATCACATCCCACTAATAAATCCTAAATAATTTTCTATTTATCCTTACAGACAGATTTGGTAGACACACCAAGTTAAGCAAAACCTTATTTCTTACATGTGCAGTGTGCAAGTCAACAATATATAAAAAGATCATCATCAAACTGATACAGCTTGCTAGTCTTCACTTCTACTCATCAGTGTGTAGCTGTTGAATTATAAATTATTAGTCCGATAAAAGATTTTTCTTCTGCTATGTTCTTTTCCCTAACCCCTAACATCTTCAAGATTTCCTACATTTATCAAACACATAAATGTATTCTTCCTGGAACTAATTGAAAAAAATGGTTGAGATCTGATATTTTAAATGGAAGTGTGCAGTTTTATTAAAATTGAAATGTTCATCTACCAAAAGTAATTTATTAAGATTAATAAGTTACTTTGGTAGATGAGCAGTGCTGTAACTAGTCAGGTGAAACAGATGCACCCGCACAGGACCCACTTGGAAAGGGGGCCCAAAATGCATATATTTGTTTTATTAATTTCCCAAACCTAATTAATTAAGGGGCCTAAATGCAGATTCTTGCACAGGGCACAGAATGGCTAGTTACGGCACTGTAGATGAGCATCTCAAATAAAAAGCTTAAAATCATCACGACACTTTTTCATCACAAAAAAACAGAAATTACATGAGAAACCAATGAATGGTCACAGAATTTTTGAACAAGTGAGCAAGGTGAAGCAAAGCAAGCAGGGGCGGGAGGTGGAGTGAGGAAGGAAGTGAAGAGGGAGTAAAGCAAGCGCAGGTTGATCCAAGAGAGACTGTCCCTTGATTTTGATGCAGAAAACCTGGTAGCAAAGTTTTTATGCAATTTGAATCAAACAGTTTCTTCACCCAATTAATTTGAGTATGGAAATGCATTTCAAATGTGATCTGAGCTTAATTTGTTACAGAATCCTCATTTGGAATTAGACAGATGAAGACATATTATTAAAATTTTTGTCATGAATAAACTGTAGTGGGCAAAGTGAGTGGAAATTGTAGGGAATTTTAGTAGAAGTTTCCTACTATTCTATAAGGAAAATTAGCACTTTATATTATCCATTGTTTTAGTATATTTTCAAAACTAATACTACACTTACCTGAATTGTTAGATCTGACACAAGATTGGAAAGTCTATCGACCAAATGTGCCAATACTAATTGTTCGTTGGCATCTCTTCTTATCCGAACATGAACAGAACCACTCTGAAAATAAAATTATTCATATATATATAGACTCTCTTTTGAAAAGGTACAAACAAAATTAAAATTTTTAACCATATCCATACAAATTCTGAAAAACTGGAAATTTTAATTATCTTAAATTCCCAGTTTTTCAACATTTTTATAGTTTGATTGTTTTTTTAAATTCTAAAATTAATTTAAGAACTACATTTGTAAAAGTCTGATGATAACTATTTGAATAATAGTTATACTTCATGCTTCCTTCTTCATATATTAGATATTAGTTTATTGTTTACAAATTTCAACATTGAGTGAATGCAATGAAACTTTTCAGGGACCATCATTTCATTCAGGAGGAGGTGAACAACTATTCTCTCAGTCAAATCAACCCCTTGCTGCAACAGGCCTCCATTTCTATCTGACCAGTGAAATGGTGGCATTTGAATAGAAAAAAATTACTTAATACGATGTTACCAGCAAGCACAAAATATGATTTTAAGGGTATTCAAGAGTGCCAAGTTAAATATTGGTCCATTTTTCACAAAATTTAATTGGTTGACCACATCAGATTCAACTGTAAATTTGTGCGCTATTGGGGAATCCCCCCCGAGTTCCACTCTCAGCCTAAACTATGATAGAACAACGTTGTCATTTGGAACAGTGTTTGCTATCAGCGTTGCATCTGTACGCAAGTGGCAAGTCAAGTTAGAAATACAGTAGAGCGTCGATTATTCAAAAACCGATCAACCGAAAGCTTTTCAGTCGGCAAATTCAAATTTCTGCTAGTGCTGTGGTGCTGCAATATTTGGCTATGTCTTGGGCTACTCCAATATTATTTTAGTTGATATGTGTTTTTAGCTGGCAGCGCTGGAGCGACCATGAGAGGGTACTTAAGGACGCGCCAGTATTTGAATGAATTTTTTCCCCATTGTGAGTGGTAAGTTTTGCTTATTTTTCTGAGGACTGTGTTGTGCTGAATCGAAACATTTTGAGACTAGATTAACTTCCGAAATATAATTTTTTTGTTTTTATATTTTTCAATATATTTATTTTGTTTGTGAAAAATAAAGAAATAATTTTTTAAAAAAATTTCGTTAGTCTTAACATTGACGAAAATTCAACCCAAAATGACATGCAATGGAGAAAAAATTCAACATGGGATACATTAATTAAACAAAAGAAATTCACTCCTCCTGAATTTAAATTAACCCCCTCCTTCCGGGATGTTTTTCTACACTTACTCATTCTTCGGGGGTCCTTTGAAATTTTTAAGTGCAAAAGGGGGGTCGCGGACCAAAAAGTTTGAGAAACACTGGTGTAGATAATGCATTTTAAATGTTATCATAATGTCTTGAATTGATTCCTTTTGGTTATTAATGAAGAATGACACAAATGAACAAGATTTTTTCACATAATTATATGAAAAAATTTTCATATCAATCATTGCATATTAAATTTTTTTTAAATAGCAAATTATACACCCACTTATCATAAAACATTGAAAACTCTGAATGCTGAGGCCACTTTTATATTACTTTTAAAGTGTAAAATGTCATCACTTGAATGGGAAAAGATAATTTAATTCACGACAAAATTTCAGACACAATCCCAACACAGCTTGAAAGAAGTCAAGGTCATTAAAACATTTTCAGTAGATATGCAAATGCATAATTTAATTTTTTTAAACATATTGTATTTTTCAAATATTTCATAATTAAATAAGCCTTGACCACTTTGAAATTTATTCACACTATTTTTCTAGAGTAAAAGTTAAAAGTAAAAAAATTTTTTAAATTTCTCTTTACGACATTAATTCAAAAATAATTCTCTAATTCTCATTAGACTGAAAATAATTTTAATTTATAATTCTTAGACGAAAGAATTGGCCAGCAGTGGTATTTTAACCCACAACTTCTGCTTATCGTGTAGTTGTGTTGCCCTGACCTTCATCTGATCTTTGCTTTCAGAACTATTAATTTAGATATAACTATATAGGTTGCTACATGGCACTGACTGGGAATGACTTACACACCCAAGGTCCTCTTCCATGATGTCAGCCAGCTATTGCTTTGGGTTTGTGGAGTATATTTGTATACACACAAACACACCAGGTAAAAGCAATAGCTGGTTGAATGCCATGGAGAAAGGCTGTGGGCTTTAAGTCATCCCTAGATGGTGTCATGAGTGATCTGTATGGTTATATCTGAATTAATAGTTCTGGAAACAAAGATTGGACAGAGATCCAGGTAGCTGTAAGAATCCCATTCCAGGCCAATTCTTTTCTTCCAGAAATTCTAAATTAAAATTATCATGAGATGGCAGCTTAACCTCCTACCTTTAGAAAAGTTTAGTTTATTTCTTACCAGGTTCCCAAATGCAATTGTCCAGAAGTGTTCATTTCTAAATTCCAAAACGCCATCTAGAGTTGATGCTTCTCTAAGACATTTGTCTAACTGTCCAACAATATGAGGTGGAGTTGTCTGTAACAAAGTAAATATATAAATATTTAATTATTTATTAATTAATACCTGAAAATACTGTACTATAAAATATAATGTCTTTACCTGCAATAAAGTTCTTCCACTATATATACTCATAGGAAACATAGTTACAACAACCATAATAGCGATAAAAATAGCAGCAACAGCATCGGCAAGATGATAACTACTGTAAATATATAAACAATAGAATAATTGGGATATTTTTAAGATTAATATTTGTTTTAAAATGAAAATATTGTAACAAATATTTAAATGCTTAGTTTATAGAATACTTTAGACAATACTATACCATTTGATGAAGACCTGTCCATGAGATAAAGTAGGAAATAATAGATCTTTGAAAATTAAAAATTCACTTCTCTAATAGTACCAAGAGATTTCATCACCAGGCTACAAAAATTTTAGACTCAATCTACATTTCTGGTGTCATTTTATGATAGAAAACTAGGTGTTTTCTAGGAAAATAACATGGAATTCTGTGGCTTAGAAGAGGAAAACTGTGAGAAAAAACTTATCTAATTCTAAACAAAAATTGTTGTAGAGTTTGATATAAATTGACAGCAATCAGAAACTCGTTTGACATGTAACACGCAACCAGCTTACAACTAGCAATTGACCCTTAGACTTTACATGGTAAACTTTGACCTCGAATATCTCGGTGCATAGATCAAATTTCCGACTTCGTCATAATGTCGGCCTTGCCGGGAGGTACATACTTGCAAAAAATCACATTTGGTACCTTGTGATTGCTTTAAACTTCAATCACAGACAAAACACTTTCTGACTTATGCAGAGTTTTGCTTATACCTTAGACAAAAACTACTAATTACAGTGTCTAAATCACCATTTGTTTTTCTTTTTTCTAAATCTTTAATTTTTATCATATAGTGCATTGTTATTACACCCTTTGTCAGAAAAGTTTCAGAACAAAGCTTGTAAAAAATAGAAAATTGCAATTACCAAATAATGAGTCTCAGTCCTGGCAAAGTAGTCCCCTCAGCTATCTAATACACAATTGCCAACGTTTCTGGAGGTCTTGGAAGCAAGCAGAGAAAGCTTCAGATATGATGCTTGTTAGCTCATTTGTGACAGTCCATTGGATGTCTGCAATATCTTGACAAAATGTCAGTTGCTTTTTTTACTTGTGGAAACAAGAAAGATCACACTTTTCTGACAAAGGGTTGCAACTGAAAGGGATGTTTAGTCAAGATATCCAGACTGAGACAAATGAGCTAACAAACATCAGACTTGAAGCTTTCTCTGCTTACTTCCAAGACATCTAGAAACATTGGCAATTGTGTACAGATAGCTGAGGGGGCTACTTTGTCAGGAGCAAGGATCATTACTTCATAATTGCAATTTTCTATTTTTTACAAGCTTTGTTCTGGAACTTTTCTGATAAAGGATGTACTATGAATAACGTAAAAATAGACTTTGAGTAATTTTATCAACTAAGGACTTATTCTAATACTAGAAAAGTAAGCAAGATGATGATATGCTTTACTATAATTCTTCACTCAAACCTTTTCGAAAATACTTTTATTTTAAAAATATATTATTGTAATGCAATGTTAAAACTATATCAAAGATCTTTTGAAAAATAGTTTTCTTAAATCAGTCTTAATCTTCAAACATATAACTATTCAGAGGAACAAATATCAATGCAATGATAATACATTGACTAAAATTTTGAATGTGAAAATAAAAATTAACTGTTATAATTTATGACATTATTCTTTTCCTAATAATAATTAAAAATTCAGTTTATAAGTGAAATTACTATTTTTAAACAAATTCCATCATTTGTTTCATAATGAAATGATAAAAACAAAGCAATTTTTAAAACTGTTCAAGGATAATATAGAATTTTTTAATGAAACTAGATCTTGAATGATTAACAAACTTTGAAATCAGCAACATCAATACAGTATTTTTAAAATTATATGGCAAACAATTGTTAATTTCCCAATTGTGTCATTGGTCTTTTAAAGACTATCCTGTAAGAGTGATGAAATTAAGATAACGATTGTCAACAATCAGCCCTTTTGTTTCTTAGGATCTCAATAAGAAAAAATTATACATTGAATGTACCTGACATTCACTCCCAAGAGGACTTTTCCTCTGTATTTAAGCAGGCTAATGTTAAAATTATAATATTCAGGACTGTCTTGTTACAAATATTAATAAATGATACTAGAAACAAACTAGTTTCTTGTTACCTGATTTTCATTTATCTACAAAAGTCCTTAATATCGGATCTTAGATCAACAACACTAAAATATATATTACTATTTTGATGTTTGAATAATATCAAAATTACTTACAGATAGTGTTTTTAGTAGTATTAAATTTGTTTTTAATTTTGATATATGTATAACTCATTGACACTGTCGCATTTATTATTTGTTCAAGACATATTTGGACTATTAAGGTAAGCATGTACTCGGGCGAATGGACTAAACTGACCAAACAGAATGTAGAGTAAGACTGAAAGTATTCAAACAAGATTTTTTTTTTGGATATGAGTAATGTCCACGAAAAATTAGCGGTAGAGAGTTGCCTATTATTGAAAGAGGATGCTGTAATAATTCTTTGTACTTTTGCCCTAGGAAATGAAAGTTGTATATCTACATTGTTTTTTCAACAAATAAAACTGAAACTAATAAAAGAAATGGACACAAATGACAGCATTTCTCTCTAAAAAAAAAAAGTGATTTCTGTTAATAAATAGAGTGCAGATTTTGACAGCTGGCATTTTGATTAGTGACTTGACAATTTGAGGCAAACAAGCAGAAATGTTGCCTCCAAAAATGTGAGACTAATTTCCACCCACAACACATCCATCCTCCCATTTAGTGCATGCATGTCCACAGCTTATAATGCAAGTGGATTTTTCTGTTCACTCTGTCTGTCATGTCCATCCATCAGGGCATGTGCTTACTCTTAGGCTAAGGAAAACTTCTTACTTTTAGCCATAAAAAACTAATACACAGATTAAATGGCCATTGATTTATGATCATGCATGATATAGGTATATTTTCTGAATTTAGATGAAAGAATTTGTTCAGAAACTATATTTCTGAAAACAGTTGAGAGAATTAGACACACTTTTTCTTTTACGAAAAGAAAAACAAATTTTAAAAATCTCAAACATCTGAATTAAAAGAAATTGATTTTTCATAAAGTTTGCCTGACAGATCAGATTTCCAGTGCATTATACTTTTACAAAAAATATTCTGTAACTAAGCTAATTAACAATTGTAAATAGTTGAAAAGAAACTATTAAAATAACTCTAAACAGAATATACTTTAAAATGTACACTGTATATAAATTTATACAGTACTCTAAAAATTAATGGAAACAAGGGGGAAAATATAATTTATTATCTACAAATTTGTCAAAAAATATACTTTTAGTATGTCTTTTGATAATTAAGTCTGTAGAATATAATTACTAACAAACTATTTTTACCTAGGAAAAGTCAAAACAGTAACAATTTTAAGATAATCAGAATTCTTTTACCCTATAATTATCACATTATTTGCCTATTACAATCTAATTTTCAACAAAAAATATTCATAAATGTTAATGATATTGTAATAAAGACAGGTTCATTCAAGTGAATTTCAATTATTATTCTAGAATAAAACAATTAAACTGGATTAACTAACTCTACCCAGAAATAATGTGAAGTAAATAGTGATTACACACTAATTTTCTCAATTTGTCTTGTATTTAATATATTAAATATGTAGAATTTGATACACCACTAAAATATATTTGAAAAAAATTGTTAATAGGAATTAATAGGAAGCATTTGTTGAAATTTATCAATTACATCTTTGAATAGAAACAATAATATATCTATTTCTAACTTTACAGTATTCATTACATCAAACATTCAAATATCAAAAAACTTACTATAATTCGATAAGCAGAAGTGCTGTAAACAGTACTATGGCACTCGCCCATCCAAGCAACACAAAAGGATTAACTCTTGGTAACAACATTGTGCTGAGTCCAGGTAAAATATGACACATACTAAAATAGTTAAATTTTTATTAATGTAGCCATAGTATATATTATTAAATAATCAAAATTTGAATTATTCTTATTTACATAATTACATCAAAAATGAATGGCTAATTATATTAAAATTATCGCCAAATGAATGCTGCTAGTTGCATAAAATCATTAATGGCAATAATCAAAATGATTTTCAATACTTCAATATGAACAATATTATGATTCACATGATTTAAAAAAATGATGATGCAGCATTTCAGATTTTAAAATTAGCAAAACTTTTTGTTCGTATTGAATTACAGTAAAACATCGATTATCCGACCGCGTTCTAATCGGCAAATTTAAATGTCTGCTAGTGATGTGGCGCTACAATGTTTGGTTATGTCTTGGCTACTTTATTATTATTTTTGTTAAATTTTTGCATGTTTTGGCTGGCAGCACTGGCTCGACCATGAAAGGGAGGTTAGTATTTAAACCAGGCTTAATACACTATACTAATAATGTATTTTTTCATACTTTTCGGTTATCCGACCAACCCCAGTCCCCAATTAAGTCGGATAATCGATGCTCTACCGTATTGTTAAAGGATGATTATTATTACGCATTGTGTGTAAAACAAAAAATAATGAGAAACTTCTGTCTTATTTCTAGGAAAATAAACCAAAATCTCAAGTATATGAAGAAAAAGGTTAAAATTTAATATTAAAAAGTAACTATTTGATAAGATTATAACATTTATGCAATGAAAATTATATATTGCTGAACACCATAGACCGAAAAACAACCTCAATAAATTTCAAAGAACCATCTTCTCTGCTAGACTGACTGACTGATTTTGTTTTGAAATTGTCATTTCAGAATTTGTAATTCTTTATTCTTGATTTTATTAGTGAAATAATATTAATTATCTTTGCAATCTTCTCGAGCAAATAGCCAAAACTTTATTTGGCACCATCTCCAAAACTGAATAACTTCAAACAATAGGAATGATTCAAACTCTTAAATTCAAACTTATGCAAGTGGCATATTTGATGATAACACCATATGCAATGAAAAATTATAAACTTAATACTAAAGTTTTCTAATATGAAGATCCATTCACAAGTACTCATTGGTGCTTTATGAGAGGGACCTTATTTAGGAAGGCACTATATAGATGTTTCACTATATATTGCAAAAAAAAAAAAAAAAAACTAACAAGGGGAAGATTAGAAGTACTCTTTACAGACAGAATGGAGCTTAAAATGTACCATTTGGCAAATGTAATAAAATCCTACATTGCTAGGTGTAGATGGCTTTTCATTTCTTTGTAAAATAGATTTAAACATTAGAACATATGATATATACCACTGTAATCTGTTTCTAACATTTGCACTAGCCATGAGTCAAGTCGGAAGGATTTTCATGGAAGGGTCAGTATTTGAGTATTGAGTTCAGTATTTTTTTGACTTTATTAATTATATTTATGAAAAAATTTTGAAAAGTATAAATTATTAATATTTTGTATATGCTAGGGATTACAATTAACAGTATATACCATATGTTCTAACATTTATGTTCATATTACAAAGAAACAAAAGCCCATCTACATCTAGTAATCCAGGGTTTATTAAACACTGAACCCTACATTTTAAGTGCATTTCCACTTCTGATCCTCCTCCCTTTATAAGTACATTTTTGTACATATATTAAATTACTTGTAATTTATCATTTTATTTTTAAATAAAACAGAATTATGACTTCTAAATATCTGTTCTTTACAGCAACTAAAATATTTGTTCTTTTTATATCTTGAAAGTCATTTAAATAATACCATGACAAAGTTTGTTCCTATGCATCTAAAAATTCATCAAGAATACACTTAATGTAATATTCATAATGCATACATTATGTTTGTTTGTTTGGCAATACATGAGCAATTATCGAGGGAGGATGTCTCCTCGGAGGACTTTCTATTAGAAGATGGCACCTATTAAGGTGTTACTAATGTGAAGAAAGCCTGGAAAACTCCAAATGGCCAGCCTGTTGGCAAGGTGTGAACCCACGACTAACCATGTGTCGGCAATTGGCCATTTGGATACACACATATTACAAAATGACCACAATCAACAATTAAACAATGCTGTTAATTTAATATTTTTTAAGCGATTTTTATAGTATAAAAATAATTCATTCATAAAATTTATATAAATACCTTTGACTAATTTCAGCTACGTGTTCCTGCAACCAGCTCGAAGTTGAAGCTCCAATAGTATCGTTGAAAGCACGATTGTTCATTCCGTATGTTACAATCAGATGACAAATAAATGCAACAATAATTGCTGGAAGATATCTTCCCCTGAAAAGCATTTGAATAGAAATTCACTTATTAATAGTGTTTAAATAAAAACTCTTAAAATTTGCATTACCAGTTATAGCATTCAAGTATGTGGTAACTGGCAACACACTTGCACATTAGGCAAAAGTTACAAGTTCAATTTCTACTCGAATATTTTTTCAAACTTATTAAAAATTTAACGAAACTAATTTCAATTTACTAATCATTAAACTTTTCAACATTATAGACATAACATGCCTTTAAGTCAGATTCTACAGGATGGTCAAATGAATTCAGTTGGTGATACCAACAAGGAGTTTTGAATATTATTCAAGTCAAATCTTGGATGTTTATTAACTATAAAGTATTTCTTGCAATACATAACAGGGCTGTAACAACAAGATTTTCATTTCATAACCCATTATAATTATTAAGCTATTAATTTGTCCAATTAATCTTGATATTTTTGACAATTTTTGGCATTTAATTAATTCTGAATTGATAAGTTATATTTATTATTATAATCTCAAATCCAATTTACATTTAAAGCTTATGCAAAGGTTGGAGAGAGAGAACTTTTGATATTAATATTTATTTTATTTTATGAAACCGTGTCCTTTTCCGTATTTCTGACTTATTAAACACTAGTTTTATAGTGTATTTCGAAGACTCGTGGCAAGTTTTTCACCAATTATCGTTATTTAGTTGAGTTGATCAACTCAACTAAATAAAGATAATTGGTGAAAAACTTGCCACGAGTCTTCGAAATACACTATAAAACTAGTGTTTAATAAGTCATTAGTATTTATATTACTATATTGTATACAATCTGCCGCAAAAGTTTTGTGTTAGCAGAAATGTTCAGTTTTCTCAACATTTGAACTTAAATTGAATTAATTAGTGCGAGAAGAAGTAACCTTACATCACACAATTTCAAAAATAAAACTTGTCATTTAAAATAATACTTGAGAATCAGAACTGAAAATTATTATTTCAATGAATAAACTGATTGCTAAAGTTTAGAGTAAATAAATAAATTGTACATTGTCCAAATATAAGCTATTTTGTAATTATATACAAATAATTATAAAATAATTTACATGTAGTTACAAATAGTGTATATATACAATATACATTTGTAATAATTCAATTCAAATGTAATAAATTCCGTACATTACAATCAGATGACAAATAAATGCAACAATAATTGCCGGAAGATATTCAATAGGGATTGTTATTTGGGGATGCTTTGAAGCCACAGAAAGGTAGTGTTTCGCATAAATTCAGTTTGTTTAAAAATAGAAAAGTATAGAGTATAAATTGATGTGTAAAAAATACTTACGTATGGATCTCTGGTGGTTGAAGTAATCTTTCTATACTGTGGTATAAGAAAATAAATAAATTTAATTAAAGTTTAGAGAGAAGAAAATAAAAAGACCTCTCTCAAAACAGAAACTCTTACCTCTGTTTTATAATAAATAAAGAACTTAATTGGGCAAGTATAGTTGATGCAAACACGGCAAGTACTTCAAACCTTTCATAACTAAAAATATTTTAAAATTTAATTAAAATAAAGAATAATTTGACAAAAGTTGAGAGAAATTTTAAATTATTACCCAAAAGTGAATATAGAATTTGGTTTCTGTTCTTCTGACCAAAGACTGAGTAGACTTGTAAAAAGACTAAAAAACAAAAACCATTTTAATTGTTGTTTCAAATAAATTATTTTTGATTTTTTAAAATAATGAATTCAGTTACAATAAATAATAAAATAAAGACAATTTCTTTAAAACTTTTCCGTTTTTTCTTTATATTGATCCTTTACTAAAATGCACAAATGGATTTTGTTAAAGTTTGTGCTCATCATTTGATCTGGCAGACAGAAATGTTAAAGTAAACTTAACTGTTTCTATTTCACAAATCATGTATTTGAATCCCGTTTCAAATATGATGTTTGAGTTTGCCAAATTTTAATGGGGATTGTTATTTGGAGATGCTTTAAAGCCACTGAAAGGTAGTGTTTTGCATAAATTTAGTTTTTTTAGAAATAGAAAAGTATAGAGTATAAATTGATTAGCCTAATGAATATGGCTATAATAAATTGAAGAGCTTATCATATCAGGTAATGATAAGTCCTTTAATTTATTATAGCCGCATTCATTAGGCTAATCAATTATACTCAATTTATGTTGTGAGCTAGAAATGTTATTTACTAATAGAAAAGTAGCATTTACCGAACAATATATGCTTAAAAAAAATTAAACACTCAAAACATATAAAATTGTTCATTATTATCATTATTCAAAGACTGAATTTAAATAAAACCACTTAATACACACAGATTTAATAATATAACATCATATATAATAATGCAACATTAACATTTTTAAATCTTAATCAATTTTACAGGTATTAAGACTAGAAGAATGTCAGTGTTATTAATACCTCTTTTAAATTGATATTAAAGATGATATAAGCTAATTAACAGCTCACAAAACTTAATTGAAATATATTTTTAAAAATTCTGTAATTCTAGCCATTAGAATTATACATTAATGAATCCATTTTTCTTGAAAACAAATGAAATTTGGTACCATATTTAAATAAAGGGGAACTCAAACTACTTGTTACGACAGCCAAAAATAAAAACATATTAGGAACACTTCTGGCCTATAGCCTATATCAGGGGTGGCCAACAAGTCGATTGCGATCGACCGGTCGATCGCCAAGCCAATTTTGGTCGATCGCTAGCGATGTCTTGACTTAATGTATTATATTTGTAACCGAACTCAACTGTATGCATGCAGTTATGACTCGACTCATAAGCAGTGAGTGCACTTCGTACTGAAACACAGTGTATAAACATAGTATGTATTTCACACTTCCCCTCCCACTTAGACTATGCCTATGACAACAAGTCGATCGCGACACACTTTTACGATAAAAAGTAGATCTTATGTGCACAAAAGTTGGCCACCCCTGGCCTATATTGACCAGCTTCAGCTAGTTACACCCAACTAAAGAGCTCTTCATTATGGCCCTGTAATGACAAGCAGAAAATCCAAAATTTGCATTATAGAAATAAAGGTCACATTGACAAAGTGATCATAGAATGGTTCTGGAAGCCAGAAACCAGGATGTTCTTGTATCAAAGCTAATCATACAAGCCAGCATTACAATTTACATCTAAATTAGGTACCATAGACTGAAAAGCCTCCAATGGAAAGCTTAAAAAATTTCAAAAGCAACATATCAAATTCAATTCTTTTTGTGAATTGTTGGAAGTTGAATGTACAGTGAAAGGCAATGAACTAAGCTTTCTTCCATTATCATTAGTCAGTCTTCAGAAAATATTTTGGATGCAGACAAAACAAAACTGGTGTTTCATGTTCTCCCTTAAAAAACCTTGTATTTCAATAATGAATTATGTTATGGTAGCAAAGTAATGACTAACAGTTGTGCAAGTATGAATGGAGAATGCAAGGAACACCTGGTAATTGGAAATACTGCCAGAACAAAATGTTTCAAAAAGTACAAACATCACAAAATTTGAAAGTAAATGGAAATCAAATGAAGGCTGAGATGGCAAGAGAAATTATGACAGAGCGGCTGGAATATACCTAAACAGAAGAATGTTGCATCAAAATAGAAGTGCTTTTGTTCTTTGACAATGTTGTATATATCCAGCTAATAAATGTAAAAATTTTGTTTCTGCCTCTAAATGTCACTTTACTCTTTTAATTTTTGGATCAAGGTATAATTCAAAATTTCAAATCAAATACAAACAGTACAAAGCACAATCATAAATGTATATTGTGGGACATTTCTCAAAACCCTGACTAAACAACTCACTATCTTCCAAGCTTTCTAATTTTCCTTTTAAATATCGAAAATAATGCTTTCTATCTATTCCAGTAGATCTATTGCTATAAATATACAGCATGCAATGCATATTTAAATAAACTAAATGCTTTATAATACAATTTGACCAAAAATTACAATAGCATGTGCATTCTCTATGGTGACTAATACAATAAATGAATCCAAAATGGCTGATAAGCCTGCTCAGTATATCTAAGTGCTCTTGATAGCTCTGTGGTAAGTGTAATTTTGGCCACGTAGCAGATTGCTATAATCAATCTAAAAAACAAACATAACTAAACTTAAAAAAAAAATTAATACCGACCCTCTTATGATAATTCATTTTTACCGTAATGTGTCATATTACTATTTTCTGTGTGGTATGCATATTATATGTTTATAAATAAAAATACATCTACATTTAAAGAATGCTTTATTTAAAGGTACTTTTCAGGAAACCTCTCAAGCATACACCTCTCTACAACAGAGTTTTTTGGTTTCAAAGTGTCCTTTGTAGACTTTTGCTATATTAGCAGAATTGTAATCATTAAACCAAAACATAATTTAGGTTGCACTTCAAATTTTTAAAGTGCAATATTTGTAAAAGTATTAATGTTTAATAACGTAAATAAGTTAATTGATATTATCTAATTTATTAAAATTTATCGATATTGTTATAATTTTTATTAATAAAAGTTGCCAACATACCTTAATAAGTCAAATAATATTAGATATGTATAAGCTTCAAGCCCTAAAAAGAAACAAAAATTATTATATTAAAACTACATGTAATAAAATAATTATATTAACTGATGCAATAATGTTTAATGTTTATATTCAAAAACTAATTTAACAAACTTCAGCTTTATAATTGAAAGTCGTATATTTACAGCAGCAGTTTAAAAATTCTCTTTAGGTATATATGATGGCTTTTGTAAACTAAAATTAAATAACAACTAACTAAAAATCTTGAGATCTTTTTAATAATTACTTTCCTAAGTTAAAAATTCAAAACTTACTGCACAAACCACTCTTACTACTATACATAGCAGCTAGAGTTTACTAGAGAAAACTTACGAAATATTATATATGTGTAAGTAGTATGTACCTATTTCATAAAAAGAAATTGTATAAGTATGTGGGAGCTGCAATAAGGATCTAGAGAGCCACATGAGACTCGCAAGCCAGTCTGGCAACTGTGGATATAAATTTCTGTCTAATTCTCGACTCCACCAAATTTTGTCAAATGAATAAATGGAAATGATTCTAGAAAACAGTCAGCTAAAGCATGATATGGTGTTGGTCAAATCTTGATTTCTCCCAATTTTTGTATTAATGGCTGCGATTTAGTAAGATCACATCTAACAATTCAAATTAATTATTGGATATTAGTTTATCAGCTTTCTTATACCCAATCCTAACAAATACTAGGGTAGATGTACCAGTTTTGGCCAGTATAGTACCAGTTCTGGCCAGAAAACAAATTTAACTTAAAAATATAATCACAAATGAAACAAACTTTTACTAAACAAATAAATACTTTTACTAAACAATTACTTTTACTAAACAATTTTACTAAATAAATACTTTTACTAAACAAATAAATTTAACTTAAAAATATAATCACCACATATTCAAATCTGTCCAATGAAACAAACTCTTATTGTTATTGTTAACTCTTATTGTTAAATTTATTTTCTGGCCAGAACTGGTTTGGGGCCTATTAGCTTTTCATTCTATTATCTTTAGTTTAAATGCATGAATCATTACATTTAACTTTGTTATCTCAAATTTTTTAGTCAGTCACTTTTAAGAAGACGTGATTTACATAGAATCAATGTAATATTGTGATGCTGATTTTAGATATTATTATTATTTTAACATAATCCTGTTTTCTCTGCACCTGGTTAAAAAACAACAGGCAAATGTAAAACTAGCACTAAATTTAAGGAAAAATACTGTGCATTTTAAGAAATTATTCAACCAACATAAACCCATTTTCAAAAATTATAATAATTCAGGAATGAGCATTAAGGTGCAAGATAAAAGGTATGAAGCTGTTTACATGCTAAATTGATTACAGCATGCTCTATTATAATTGTAGATACAGATCATAACCACTAAATATATAATGAATTTCAGTTTTTTCTTTAGTCTTTGTTTCTGATATGCATGGAGACCTTAGCTTCTTCCCAACAAAACCTGACTAAACTGTCCATAAGCAGCCAGGGCTGTATAGAAAAGAGTGATTTCTTAACAGCATACTTATGTTCCTTTAACCATGAAGTAAAGGATTGTGCAATATACCAAGTTGTGTGCTATCCTGTCATCTGTGATGGGTACAGTGTAGATGCTCTGAATTCTCAAAGAATTTACTGTCTTTACCATTCCACAAAAGTTTATCAACTGTAGGATTCTTTTCCTATAGTAGTTGATAAATTCAGACACACTATAGTCTGCTAGAATGTTCCAGTAGTTGTCAATGAATGATTATTTAATTCTATGATAATAACCAAGATTCTTCCCAAGTGTTTCCTGATGATATCAAGGCAGTGGTGTAAGAAACTGAGTCAGAGCATTATTTTTATTTTATTATTATTTTTCCGTTTTATTATCTTTTGTTTGGGGTTTATGTTTATTTAGTACGAAGGTTCCCCACCAGTCTCTTGTTAGTAATGAAAAATGAAGATAAAACAACTCACGGAGAAATAAGCGCCGTAGGAAAAATCTTGCGCACTTGCGCTGCCCAGTGGAAGTAACAGTGCGCAGAAAAAAAAATGGAGGGGGAGTCCCCACAATCACTAGTAGAGAAATACTTGATAAACTGTCTTAAACATCCCAGAAAATTATGATAAATATTTTGTAAACGGTTTATAAGCTTTGTCGGAACCTTAAAGCTGCCAGAACAGAAAGTTAATGTTAGCAACTAAGTATGTAAATAAGAGGAGTAACCCAGCTCAAGTGTGACGTCACCTCACAGTATAAAACCCGTACGTTAACCGAAGAAGGAGAGGTGATTTCCAAACCGAGTGAATTCCAAATCGAGGCGACTGTGAGAGCGAGGTAGATTCGAAAGCGAAGTATTTTCTGATAGAAGTCCAGATTGATAATTGGACGATCCAAGGTGTTAAAGAGGAGTTCGATTGACGATTTGACGATATCGAAAGGATTGAGGAAATAGTTTTCTTCGTATAGTGAGGTGACAGATAGACGTTTAATTAGTAAGAGATTTTGTTCATAGTTTCTAAGTATTTGATCTGTCGAATTTCAAGGGGAATTACTATTAAGTTAAGCTAAGTAGCTGAGTTTATTGTTGGGTTGACTTGTTGATTTTCGTTAATAAATTTTGTTTGGCGTATTGACATTTGTACGTAGTACGTTCTAGTTGCTAATTAAATATATTTGACTTGACTTGATTTGACTTGATCTGACTTGATATTTATCGTTATTATTACTAATTTTTCGGTGCACGCTTAAAAGCCCAGGCCTGGCAAACTAATCTCGAATCCGCGTAAAGTACTCGTTAGGTTAACGAAAGTTTCATCGACCGTAATTATAGTCGGTTTCCTAAGCTACTAAAAAAAAAGTACTTTACAAAACAACTCACGAAAAAAAAATAAGCGCCGTAGGAAAAATCTCGTGCACTTGCGCTGCCCAGCGGAAGTAAATGGTCCACAGAAAAAAAATGGAGGGGGGAGTCCCCACACTCGCTAGTAAGGAAATACTTACTAAACCATCTTAACATCCCAGAAAATTATGATAAATACTTTGTAAACGGTTTATAAGCTTTTGTCGGAAAATTAAAGCTTCCAGGAAAAAAATTAATGTTAACGAACTAAGTATGTAAATAACGGGAGTAACCCAGCTGAAGTGTGAAGTCACCTCACAGCATAAAACCCATACGTTAACTGAAGAAAGGGGGAGGTGAATTCCAAATCGAGGTGAATTCGAAAGCGAAGTGTTTTCTGATAGAAGTCCATATTGATAATTGGACGATCCAAGGTGTTAAAGAGGAGTTCGATTTGACGACATCGAAAGGATTGAGGAAATAGGTTCTTCGTATAGTGAGGTGACGGATAGACGTTTAATTAGTAAGAGATTTTGTTCATAGTTTCTAAGTATTTGATTTGTCAAATTTTCAAAGGGAAATTAATATTCAGTTAAGTTAAGTAGCTGAGTTTATTGTCGGGTTGACTTGTTGAATTTCGTTAATAAATTTTGTTTGAATTATAGACATTTGTACATAGTAAATTCTTGTTACTAATTAAATATATTTGAACTTTTTGCTTTGACTTGATATTTATCGTTATTATTAGTAAATTTTTCGGTGCACGCTTAAAAGCCCAGGCCTAGCAAACTAATCTCGAATCCGCGTAAAGTACCCATTAGGTTAACAGAAGTTTTACCGACCGCAATTAGTGTCGGTTTCCTAAGATACTAAAAATAGTACTTTACAGTGGGAGTGTGTGCCCTTCTAATAAAGGCTTTGAAAGTGGCTAGACTGTAGTATAGTGGGTCATGTAATACCCAAGGAAGTAAACTTTTTTGCTGCTGCATAAGGTTGTATGTAGATGATTGAATGATGCACAGCCTTACACCTATATACCTATATTATAATCTTTTGAAATTGGGTGTACATAATGGTCCAGGTAGTTAAGGCATCAGCCTACCACTATGGAGATCTCAAGATCAAATCTGAGTGATTGAAAAATCCCAGGTGTCCCCCTTTCTCACTGTTCACTGTCACTTGGCATCATTGTAACAACAAAATAAACAAACTGCTAAATGTTATAATAACTACACCAGAGAACAGTACAGTTACACGTATCTAAAAGCCTTTTACCGGTGTGCGTATCATCACTCTAAACCAATTAGTTACAAACATTTTCGAACCTTAACGGTTCTTCTTCAGGTAATGATCCCCTAATGGAATGCGCTTCGATTCTACGTTGTGAAGAAATACGAACCGGAACACTGTCCCGTCCTGATGACGTCAAACTGGACTTGTGCGCTACGCTTGCCATGCTCTAATTTATTGTTTTACCTAGTAGGGCCTGCCATGCCGTCGATAGAGTTATCTCGTCCTTGTAGTTAACGCAATTACCTTCATTAATAGCATTATTTCTTCACAACGTAGAATCGAAGCGCATTCCGTTAGGGGATCATTACCTGAAGAAGAACTGTTAAGGTTCTTAAACGTTTGTAACTAATTGGTTTAGAGTGATGATACGCACACCGGTAAAAGGCTTTTAGATATGTGTAACTAAACTGCTAAATTTGAAATTACCAAAAAAATATATTTAATTCTAAATGTTTTAAACCTTGAATTAGGTCACCTTCAACTAGAATAAAGAGAATAAAACAGTTTTTAATTTAAAAATTAATTCATTTCTAAAAATATTCATTAATACTATTCCATTTATTTTACAAAGTTTAGAAAAATGTATTATTCCCCATTCTTGACTAATAAATGAGCCATCTTCCTTTGACATCTGCCCAGCATTATAACATAATCAAGATGTAATGCTAATGAGTATTTTTAGAATTAATTTTTAAATTAATAATTATTATATTCTATTTATTGTACTAGTTAAAGATGATCTAAATCAAGATTAACATTTCAACTAAATACACTATTGATAATCTCAAATTTAGCAGCTTGTTGGTTCATCATTATAAATTCTCATTTAAAGTCATTCAAAATAAAATAGATAAAAATTGAAATTTGAATTATGCCTACTAATTCAGTGCACACTTTTTTAATTTTAAGAAATCCATTATAAATTTACAAACAATTATAAAATAAAAATATAGTATTAACTGAATTAGTGTAAGAAATTTATTTTATTTTTCCTATAATCCAGGGGTCACCAAACTTTTTGCACGGCGGGCCGGATAACTGAGAGAATGAGGAGTGTGGACCGCATAACCATTTTGTTCAATATAGTATACTGAATACATACAAAATAACAACAACCTACATATTTATTTACCAATACACAAAGACGATCGCTGCAGCAACCTCGTAATTGCTACTTCTAAAAACTTCATTGCAGGTACTTACACAAAAGAGCTCTGATATCCATAGTTGAAAACATTGCCAAATTTTTCATTTCACTGATTTTCTTAAAAATTATATTACTGTCAAATGCAAAAATTAGATTGGATCAATTTTGGCACTTTTACTTACACTTATTTTAATTTTTTCTACATAGCAAGTTCATCTACAATCTATGATATTTCCATAGAAATAATTATATTTTAGCTCATTTGTGGAACAGTGCGGCGGTGGCCCAGATCCAGCCGGCAAGCCGTAGTTTTGTGACCCCCCTGCTATAATCAAATCATAAAATTTCTTACCCATACTGTTTGTAGACTTGCACCACATTAAGAGAACTCCTGCACAGATAAGATTAAAAATACCAAGCCATGTTATTCTTTTTCCCTGAAAGATATATACACATAGGATTTTAAATAAATTAATTATAAAACATTAAGAAGGCAACAATGATTGATAATTACAGCATTTATTTTATATAAATAATGATTATGAATAAAACTAATGTTGTAGTTTCAGTGAATACTTTTTATAAGTGTCATGAGTTCAGCCATTTCAAAATACAGAAGAAATCCAATTACCCAAATTTGTTCTGTAGGTGATTCTGATAAGTGGATTAACATGTAAAAAATGAAATTACAGAATAGTAACACAGTACTGTATATGTACTGTATTTATTTATTTATGTATGTATCAATGTGTAATTAGCATCTTACTGATCTTTTGAATCTGTCACAGCAAAACAGAGAATTGAAATGTGACATCAGAGGGAAAGAGAAAAGGAAGTAATGGTAATATGGTACTGATAACTGGATATTTGATTAATCAGTTAAGATAATTGGAGTTCTAAATGTACAGTATTTGTAACCCATTCTAAGCATCAGTATTTTAAAGCTAAAAGATTCAAAGTACTTACTATTTAGTCCTCTGGTTAGAAAGACAGATATCAATCCTTTCAGCCAGAAGACTAAATAGTATGACTACAAAAGGCCAGAGTTTGGGAGCATTCTTCAGTTAGAACTGAAGGAGGAGATGTTGGTTATACAAAAAAGTGTCTCATTGTAACCTAAACAAGTTTCATTTTTTACAAAATAAATTTTACCTCTATTTTGGTGTGTTACAATACTTATATGCAAAGTACATATGCATGACTGCCTATAATTTATTCTGTACAACTAAATAGTTAATCAATGACAGGTGATTTTGGTCCCAAAAAGAACAATTTTCACAGAACAACATTGTTTTATTTATCAAGGAATCTAACCCATTCTTCTTCAGGCTATGGGTTTTTTCAATCCTGAAATGCACTGCTGCAATAACAAGTGTGATTAAAGCATTTTGAACAAATTAATCTTTGTATCCTGATTAAAACAGACTGTGTAAGACAAAACTTAGGTTATTAGTCTCAGTAGAATTATATTTTGGAAAATTTATGCATATTTTTTTATATGAAAAACTCTGCCATTGCAATTTAGTTATCTAAATTGTTGTATGTACCCAAATTATATTCAGTTACATGTAATATCTCTCAAACAGCAATTAAACAAATGTCAATGCAATCAAGAAACCATAACTTAGCAAGCACATTGTTTTGTCATGTCATTTGACTCAATCTTTGTATACAAATCATGTGCATAGTTTCATTCTCATATGCAATTAATTAAAATTATTCATTCTAGATGGGATTTATAAGAAAACATTAAAGATTATACAGCAAAAACTGCCACCATATATATTTGAACTTGCATTAATAAATTTTATTTGTCAATGCTCCAAATTAAAAGAAAATCACACGTAGATCACATATTTTAGTTACATGCTTTTTTAGTTTTCTAGGACTGTAATCATTAGTTTTTTGTGTTTTTTTTTTGCTGATTTTTACAAGATTAGAAAATTCACACAGATAATCTTGAAATTAATCCTAAAAAACCACTAAAAATTCAACATATCTATGTAAAACTCATTTCATAATAAAAAAAGAATAAAAATAAATTCTATTTATGAAAAAATAAAATTTCTACTTACTTTCATTTGTTTTAAAATTGGTTTCATTTCATATAGCACAGAAGAAAAAAATGGCAAATTTGTCTTGCCAAATGGACGAATGACACCCTAAACAGAGAAAAATGATTGAAAAAATTAACAAAAAGGAACATTTGGAAAATTTCAATTCATTTAATTTCTCATAAGACATTTATTTCCTTTATTGTTTTTCTATGCTTCATACGTATTTTATAATATTAACAGTAAAATGGTTCAAGAATACAACAAAATTTACTATTTAAAAATTGCCAAACAGACAAATAACACTGTAAATAGAGAAAAATGGTAAGGAAATGTTCTGTGACGTATATGATAATTCTTCTATATTTACAATTTAAAAAAATTTGTCATGTCATAAAACAGTTTAAAAACTTCTAGGAAAAGTATTTTTTTGAAATTGTTTCAAAGTTTTCCTTGATTTCATGTTTTCGTTCAAAAATATTAATATTTGAGTATTAGATCTGACGATAGCATTGTCTCGAAAAATAATGGATCTAAATAACCTGCAACTCCTACAGGACTTGTGGGTTCAGGTCCTGCTCCGGGCCTCTTCTTTTCTTTCGGAAGTCCCGGATTACTTTAATTGTTTTTGCATTTGTTTTGTTCCAAGATGGCATTAGTTACCCACAAAATGTATTAATTCATTACATCTCAAATTGCATTAGGATATTTTAAATTTGGCATGTTAGATTAGACTTAATTTTGTATTCTTTGCAAATTTATTAACGTTATTCAGTAAGTTATTAACGTTAAAAAAAACTTAACAGATGTACGGTGGGATTGTATTTGCGTGACTTGCCATTCTACTTTGATGAAACGGCAAACTTTTTCTTTAATATTTAGTTTTACAAAGTAGATTAAAATATTTTTCTACTTTAAAATTGTAATTTAATAAATAATTATTTTCCTTTAAATGCAGGTAAATCTACTAAATTTTAAGAATAACGTTCGAATAAGCAAACGTTTAGTTACTTTTTGAAGTTATAACCACACAGGGAGCATTTTGAATAGCTGCTGAAATAGGAAATGTTAAGAACAGAAAATTTTCAAATGCAATAAGCCAATTTAAGTTCTTGGCATGTAGGCATATAGCACTCATTGTGTGTGACAAAATAATGTCATTCCGATGCATCCTCACTCCTTAACCTGTCTTGTGTTATTCCTGATAATTCTCAGAGCCACGACCTCTGACCTCGAGTGTTTGACCCGAGATATCCCGTTACAGTATCGGTACGTTTTTGGAACTAGATGTCACTAATCGTTATAATTTTTATATTAAAACTAACTTCCAAAATATAATTTTTTTGGATATTACATTTATTAATATATCTATTTTGTTTGTGAAAGATAAAAAAATAATTTCAGATGATACAAAGCCATGATTATTTTTTAAAAAAACGTAAAATTTTTGCTAGGCTTAACATTGACGAAAATTCAACATGGTGGCCACATGCAACGGAGAAAAATTTCAACACAGGATAGGTTAAGAACAAAAGCTACTAAATATGTTAGTTTTTACAATTCAATGTTATGTTCATTATCATGTTCTTTTGAGTTATATTGGTAGATGCAGCGAGTGCTAGACTTTTTTTCCACGTGAACAATTACTGAATTGAATTGTCTCAATGTTGTAAAAAGACATAATTCACACCTTACTGATGACAGGCTGGCCAATATCCATGTTACCAAAAACAAGAGATAATAGAAACACTGTCTACTGGTAAGTGAAATTTGAATTGCAGCCAAAAAATAATGCTTCAACCATGATAAAACACCATGGGAGGTCCTTTTTCATGATTTGATAAATGCATCTTATCAATGTTGCACATTTGGCCTACCATAGCTTCAGCCCAGTACGGTGTATATATATACACACACAGACAATCTCAAAGCCTGATATTTTATAATGAAATCAAATGATTACTGAATTTAAATAGGGCAACTTCACTGCTACTATTAATTATTAAATTCTAATAATTTGAAACTAGATGTAAGCATTAGGGAACCATCTTTTATTAAATTTTAATAAGAAATGGTGCCTAATACCTCTTGCTAAGTTTTTGAAACTATAGTACTTCTTATTTTGACAGCACAGCATTACAGTACTGTCAAAATACACTGGACTACTTTGATAATTTTCGTATATTAATTAACTTTGAACTGTTACTGTATGTTTATGTTTGTAAAATTTAGTGAATGGAATTCTTTGAATTAAGTTAGATATTTATGAAAAGATGCAATTTAAACTAAATAACTATCAACAAATAGACGTAAATAAATAAATAATTACATTTCCTTTTTATCTTCCATAATAATTCAAAAGATCATAACAAATCTGAAATTTAAAAAAATTTATATTTTAAACATTTAATTAAAACAATATAAATATTTATACTTTATATATTATATTAGAAACATGATTTTTAACTTATAGTGTCTTAAAACATATGGATATATACAAAAGACCTATTCTACAATTTAAATCTGCCTTCACCCATCTTTAACAGTTTTGATATGATCTACTAGTAATTCAGTAGCAAGTATTAAATGACAAAGACTGTAATTAACTCCTGACATTCTCATTTTTGCAATTGATCCTGTACAACTGGGATAAACAACACTACAGCTTGAAATTATATATTTATACAATTATAAGTACTGACAAGTTAATGTTGCTTTAATGGAATATACTGCACTTAAGAAAGCAATTATTATATAGCTAGTATGTAAATTTTTTCTCTAGAGTATTTTGTTCGGTTTATATAAAGGTAAAGAAGCGACAGTGGTGTTGGAAGACAAGGAACTACTGCCCCTTGCCTTCCAACATCACTAATGCTTCTTGTCTTCCAGAGTCCCTCGAGTCTTCTAATGCCCTCAAAGTGGCGGTAGTGTCCATTTCAGAAATCACTGATTTAGATAGTACAGTTATAATAATTTTGCTAACATTCTCAAAAATATTTCTGTAGAGAATTTGATATTTTCTAATATAAAAGTACATATTAAAATTTAAGCTGTACTATAGATTACCACCTATGTAATTTCGGGACTTTGAGTATATATTTGAACTCAGGGGACTGAGACGAGTTCGACGGTACCCTACTTTTGGACCAGAGACAAAAATAAAAAAGTCATCATACTTTTTTAATGCTATTATGCAGACGGCACCGTAGTTGCTAGTACCACCATCTTGCGGTAAAGTCTGCAAACCATGACATCTGACTACGGTCATCTCCCGCCGGGGGTAGGTTTGTTGGACAAGCTGTGAAAGCAGCGCGTAGCACTAGCTGACTGCGACTAAGGTGTCCGCACTAGCCGACTTCACACACCCTCGGGGCCTATGGCCCCGAGGGTGTGCAAAAAAGACTTAACTCCAACTGCAGACGATCGGTATGCTCATGGATCAACATCTGCCTCTGCTGAAGGTATATATGGCTGACTTGCCGGACTGCCTGTCAAACACGCAATAGGATTAGCAGAGAGAGCGACGTGACTCCCAATCATTGCACAATCACTGAAAAAAGAATAACTTTCTTATTTTTCGTCTCCGGTCCAAAAGTAGGGTATTGTTGAACTCATCTTGGTCCCCTCAGTTCAGATATATACTCATAGTCCCAAAATTTCATAGGTGGTAATCTATAGTATCCCCAAAATTTATACATGTTGTGATCTAACTAGCAATGATATATAGAAACACATACACCTTATTGCTGAGAATCATTTGTATATATTGAAGTGAAGGATATATAGAAACTTAATCATCTTGCATTAATATGATACACTTATTTTTGAGAAACTATATGATATATAGTTTCTTTTTAATATCAGATAGTAAATTCATGAAAGTATTTATTTACAAACATTTCTAAAACTAACATTTATTATTAACAATTCACATTCCAATTACTCAACACAAGTATCTGTTAGGATTTTGTATCATATACACAATTTATATCAAATAGTCAATCAATTGATTCATTAAAATCATGTTCCTTAAACAAGTTTGCTTCTGCTTACATTCATCTACGACTAAATAATAAATATACGTGAAGAACAAGCAAAACTCAAACTACCCCATAAAACATGGTCTTCCAAATAATATAGCACCTATATAGGGCTTAAAGGAAAACTAGTCAAGCAATCTCATTATGCACAGACTATAATTTGAAAAAGCAAAGAAAAATGAAAGAATAAAACAAATCTCAATAGGAGTAATTGCTCATCCTGGTCCTCCCTGTAGGTACTTTTAACTCTTATTCTATTAAAATGATTTTCAACATTTATGGACACATTCCTGTTAAACTTGCTTTGAACAAACTTGACTCTGAATGTAAGTATTTTTCCATACTTCTGGACTGAAAAAATTAATTTTTAAACCTTGTTACAGCCCACAATATTTATGATTATAATAAACAGAGTTTACTGTTATTAAGTGGAATACTGGCATTGGATTGCAAAGGAAATCTGAAGCAAAATATTATCTAGTATAATAGCTCTAGTATAATGATAATTATTATAACATACAGTATAACCTAGTAAAATGCTCCTATTAAAACTATAAATATAATCATCATTAGCTATAATTACATGTTTAATTAAAATGTTGTAACTATATACTTTGACTAATTATATTTAAGTTATGGCAATTGATTTTACTTGTTTGACTTAAAAAAAGAAACTATTATTCTACATCTTATATTGTACTAATTATCAAAAAGATCAACTACAAACGACAATTTTTTTATTCAATATATAAATTTTTCTATTCAGTTAAAAAAAATAAATTATTATAAATGATATAGTCAACAGAAAAGTACCTGTAAAATATTACTTCTTAAACAAGTGGTGATCATTTCATGATAAGCAACTTTACAAAAGGCTATTTTATCAGATTTTCTATAAAATGCTTCCAACAACACAACAATATTGATAATGAAAACAAAATATCTAAATCTTATAATGGTTTTTCTACAATAATTCTTTTCAAAATTTTACTAAAATGCAAACAAGATACAAAATAAGGATAGATCCTCACTACAGTGCATGAAATAAGAGGAGGTTAGATGAACAGCAAATAGCTTTCTACTCAAGTAAAGGCTGTGACACACTAGGCGATTTCTTGCCCCAGAGATGTGTCTCCGAGCGATAAAAACCTGTTGACGTTCAGCAATGTCCAGACACATGAGGAGACAACTTGCCAGAGTCATATAATTGACATATCTTACCCGGTAATCGTAAATTTTTGCTATTGGCACAAAAGCATGTATCTTTGAGTACCTTGTCGTGTTATTCTTTAATTGTGTGATTATACCGTAAATTGGTTCTCACAACTGAATTAATGAAATTAAACATTGTGTCCTATCAACCATCGACGAGTGACCGTCTTCCATTTTTATTTTTGTGTCATAAACAAAATCTATGCACACTTATTGGTTACAGCCAGCAATGGGAGACTTTCTGTCTCCCAAAAGTTAAAGCAATTTGACTCCCTGACCACTGCTCTCCCACTGGCCAAGATTTTTCTGTTGTACAGCAACGTGTCTCCCACAAAAATCACCTAGTGTGTCATGGCTGTAATGGAACCAGTACAAGCAGATGGATACTTATTTGAAATAACTTGATTGACATTATATTTTCTTTAAAGGAAAAGCTGTTTATTATGTTTTTTATGATTTTAGCCTCCCTTGTTATGATTACAGTCCCTTTGTAAATATAAAAACTGATCTGAATTTTAAAGTAGATGGAAAATTAAAAAATGTTGATGAGTTTGATAAAATTTTAAAATTTTTGTAATTCTTGAATAAAGTTATACATTATCTCATATAATTTCAGTCATTTAGTTAAAAATGTGTTAATATTACAAGTTATTACTTAGTAATTTAAATTATTTTGAAAAAACCATCAGTTGGCGTATACTTGATGAAAACGTAACCAAACTACATTCAAACAAAGACCTGAAAATAATGTATGAAAGAAGCTTAAGTGTTTCAATAAGAATTACCTACAAATTTCATCTAGAGGACCCATGGCTAGTTCTGTGAAGAATTCACCACCTTGACTTTGAGATTACGAAAATCATGTGAACTAATGAAAACAAGCTCTATTAAGGACTAATGCTATAAGTATGAATTCTATCATAAATACGCACATGTATTTAATTGACTTTGGAATTATTGAAACAACAGATTTTTGTGAAAAATGTCCAAAATAATCAAATGCTAAACAGATTTCTTCCATAAAAAAATTCTCTCTTCATTGGTAGCACTATATGATGTCCAAACAACCTTGAATAGGCATTTAATAAATCAACAATGTATAATTGGTAAAACTGAAAGTGAAAAATGCCACTTGGACATGGAAACTTTCCTCATAAACAAGTGGAAGTTTTTGAATTAAACAGTATTTTTGCAAATCACCAGATAATGACTTGGAATTTCATTGTATGCATATTTCTAATTATCCAAACTAAAATATATGTAAAATCCTATTCTCTTGGCTAGGGACTAGACTTGACTTCGAATTACACAATGTTTTTAATTATCTGACAAGGTTTTACTGTATTGGAATCTAGATTTGAATGAGTCAGACTCTCACAATATACCAAGGGTAGTATATAGGTTGAAGATGTTCCTTGAAAGAAAGTATTTGAGAGATTTGAAGACTGTATTGTCCTAAAAACCCATTTTCAAGATAACACAATCCTCAAATATAAACATTTCAATGACCCAAAAAAGTCACACATCCACAACCTGATCAATGGTGCAGCAATTACTCATATGAAATGTTGCAAACCATCTGAAGAAACAAAACATAGCCTATAAATTCTGTATGGAAAATCAGAAGACAGATAATCTGAAAATATTACAACCATTAACAGAGTTATTAAAATTAAATTACATTAGGTTCAATACAGTTTGGAAAAGAACAATTTTTTTTTATTTTAATGTTTCAATTGTGAGTCTGACAAAACCAAAATTGGCAATAATTAAGCACAATCATATAGCTCAGGTCTTGTTGATTAACATACAGTACATTAAACAACAAATTTACAGAAATATTGGTACGAGTTAAGGAAAGGATATCTACCGTTTTTTTACTTACTTAGGGAGTAATTAGGTGAAATGTGACAAATGATGGAGATTCCAGAGCAATTCAGATGGGGAAGTGCACTTTTGCACATTTTTCCCCCCCCCGACAAAATTAGCATTTCCACTTTCCCGTCAAGCCCACGCGATTACGCCGGCTTCGAGGTCACATAATCAGGAGCAGGGTGCTTACCTGCCACCCGTGCACTGAGGCGTGAGCAACAGTGGGCACCAAAGTGCACAACTATACGTGGATTGAACGTCAAGGCTCTCCATAGTGGCTCGTCTCTAATTCCAGCAAGAACTAATTCCGGAGCAGTCTGGGTGGGGAGGAACAGTTGGCATCACTTTGAAGCTTTGTACACTGAGAGAAAAACTTTTTGATTTGCAAGCTGTGAGTTTTGTCTTTTTGGTTAATGTTACCTTAGGTAGCCAAGATGGCGGCTCATTTCTAATTCCAGCAAGGAAGCAATGGGACACACATTCTAACCTAACCTAACCTATTCTAATAAATTACCATCATTATTAGCAACCAAATTATTAGAATAGGTTAGGTTAGAACGTGCGTCCCATTGCTTCCTTGCTGGAATTAGAGACGAGCCGCCATCTTGGCTATCTAAGGTAACATTAACCAAAAAGACAAAACTCACAGCTTGCAAATCAAAAAGTTTTTCTCTCAGTGTACAAAGCTTCAAAGTGATGCCAACTGTTCCTCCCACCCAGACTGCTCCGGAATCACCTCCACTCATCACATTTCACCTAATTACCTTCTAAGTAACTAAAAAACAGTAGATAACCTGTTTATCAAAATATCAGTTTCCCGCAGTTGTCAAATATTTCAAAACATTCTATTTTATACAAAATTACATAGCTTTATTTGTATGTAAATTCCACATACCATAAAGTGCATAATAAATTCATTTAGAAGGATGAAATCACTCAGTGTTTCTCACCCCATTTATGTACACAGAAAACACATTTTAGTCAGAAGATTATGCCAGCTCTATAGAAATAAAAAAGTAAAATTTATATTTGAAAATAATAAAATATTCTTACTTTGGCATGTTTACTCACAGAACAAGCAAATTGATTCATATCATCTCAACACATAATACTAACTTTCCACTCGACAACATATTCTTATTTTTATAAATATTTATAAAATTCCTCTATCTGATATTTAAAATTGCTATTGATAAAATGTCTTTAAATACGAATAAAAATATTTCAATTCTTTAACATTAACGTGGCATATTCCACATCAAACACTAAACAGAATCTTTTCGTAAGTAAACGTGTTATCATCAGTGTTGCCAACTGTTCTGCAAAACATTAAAAAAATTTTTTTATTATATTTAAAAATATTTTTTAAATAAAAGCTTACTAATACTAATAAAATAAATAATGATAATAATAAATTATTTGCGAGCTTCTAAATAACAATTAATTTTTTTAAAAAAGTAAATTATTTTCATTCTATGGGCACTGATCTGTTTTGAGCAAGCCAATTACGAATTCGGCCGGGTCCATAAAGAGATACGAATGATGAGAAACGAAATACTACATATCCGAACGGATTAACCCTTAAAAATTCCTGGGGTTTTCGACCAGTCCGGATTGGATCCGGATTTCCACCATCCGCCCGAGTGACAAACCGCTAAGCAATTCGATGATATTGCGCGTTTTATATACAAAGTGCGTCAGAAGCAATATTGTCAGTTCGTTACAATTGTATTGTAACAGAACAGACTTGTTATATTTTCGTTAAAGTTTACCAATTTTTGATATTTTTACTTGCATGCATTAGCTGAATAAAACTTAAAATTATGGCGAGACGAATAAGAGGGTTGCCATGCGGTTTAAAGAAAATTAGCTTTAAAAGTGGCGTGCCGTGACATTTGATGATAGGGAAGCTGTGTTTCTGTAAGAAGCCGACTTCCAGGGGCAATCAGTTAATTGCGCGTCAGTAATGGTCTAGGGTCCATTCGTACATGGGTGGTGGCTGTAGAGACAAAGACGACAAGTATCTGACAAAAACCGTTTATTTTAACATAAAATAAACATACACTATGTACAAAATAGTTTGCTTTAGGACAATCGGCCGTTCGGACGTCCTGAGCGTCGATGTGGTTTTTTGATGGTCGATCGATGATGGTGGATCGTTTGATGGTGGATCTTTGGTGGCCCCGGGACAGTGGCGTTGACGAGTCTGTAAGGCACGGGAAGACTTCGTCCGTTGGAGTCGGGGACACGGTCTAAGTCCGAAGTGGCATGGGTTGGCACAATAGACGAGAAATTGTTTTTTTTTCTTTTTTTGCGCGTTGATACACGGCGTTTTGGTTATTCGGAACGTTAACCGAAAGCCAGGTGTCCTCGATTGTCGGAGATTGTATCAATCTCCGTTCTTTCTTTCATCCATTTTGATTGGTCGTTTCCCTCAATCACGCTTCCCGAGTGGTTGGTCCCTCGTTACGTTTAGTAACGAGACTCTTACCTGGAAAGTGAGAAAAGTCAAAATCGAAGACGAATTCGATCTTCCACCGATCACAGGACGACTTCCTTCCGCGATTTATGGTTTCTGCCTGGCAATTTGATATAAACAATAGGTGTCCGATTAAAAGCGACTTTTACCTATGTTTTTTTAAACTAATAAATTTTTCTTTAAATTAACCGTTTTTTTGTGTTTTTCGTGACGGGTCATCACATTTCCATAAAAGTTTTAAACGGTTACTGGAAATGACAAAAATAAACAATTTATGTATTTTAGTTCTAAAATACAAATAATACATGCATAATAGAAATTGATACGATACAAACAATGACAGAAAAGTTTATAAAAAATTTTAAAAAGTTAACTCTATTCGGCGATTTTTTCCGCAAAGTCGTTAATTACTTTATCATAAAAGTCGCTGGCCGTCGACTTCATCGACGTATTTAAAAGCACTTTTTATATCGAAAGCAACGCTAGCGACCACAATTTGTCCTCCGATCGAGTGTTCCTGGCCAATGTATGAATTCGCTCCGTGGTCGAAAAACTGCGCTCGACAGACCCACCGGTAGATGGTACCGTAAAAATTAATGATATTAAATGATATAATTCTTTTAGTACGTCTTTGTTCGGATCGACATTAATTATATGTTTTATGTCTAAGAGTTACTCGTCGATATAGTCCGGACACGAATATTAATATTGCGATTCGCTACGTAATTTACATAAATCAAAAAATTTCCCATAAAATTTATTTAACTTAAAGAATTAAAACACGCTCAGAAAAATTGTTAATAATTTTAATATTATGAAAAACATCTAAAAGTGATAAAAATTCTAAAGATTTTATGTCTGAAAATCTGTCAATATAATTACAGTATAATTAAAAGAAAATTATAATCAAATATAACTTTGCAATAAAACGTACATAAAAATAACATTGAATACTCTTATTTTTTATATCTTAAACAATTCACTTGGTCAGATAGTTCCCTACCCAGTGGCTAAGGGATAGAATCGTTGGAAGCGTTACGCGTGTGTAGTTTCCACCAGCTAAACCGGCTAAGGTCGGTGCTCTGTAAAGCGCATGCGCCAATGCTCTCTGGCTGCTTTACACCATTCGGTTATTCTCGCCGTGGAAGCTGTCTCGGAAGCGCTTCCATTCCGCCACTGACATTCGAATATACAATAGCAATCTTATCGTTTTTTTCACATATAGTATAAAATTTTTTAATAAGATACATAATGCAGTTATATAAAATACAGTAGAGCATCGATTATCCGACTCCCGATTAACCGACCGCGTTCTAGTCGGCAAATTCAAATGTCCGCTAGTGATGTGGCACTACAATATTTGGTTATGTCTTGGCTGCTTTAATATTATATTTGTTAAATTTTTGCGTGTTTTAGCTGACAGCACTGGCTCGACCATGAAAGGGATGCTAGTATTTAAACCAGGTCTAATACACTATACTAATAATGTATTTTTTCATATTTTTCGGTTATCCGACTTTTCAGTTATCCGACATTTCTGTTATCCGACCAACTCCAGTCCCCAATTAAGTCGGATAATCGATGCTCTACTGTATTAATTTTAATTAATTCAAATTACGTTAAAATATCAAAATTTATATTTTAAAAAATACAAGGGAAGGTCATTGGAAGGTGGATGCGGCGCTTCCACTGCTTCCAATGACGGCACGCCACTGATTGACAATAACAACCATTATCGGCGACCCTTGGGATTTACCTGAACCGGCTCTCAGGGTCGTGCCATAGATTTTCTTAAAATAACCTACGATTGTGATTTAAAGAATCTGCATGAATTGTACGAATACAATTTTTATTTTGAAAATATAAACTACTTTAAAATAATGATATCAAGTATCAACCAACCATAACAATCTACTATAGTTTTACCCTTTTGCCTTTAAATTTAGCGAATTTGTTAATTAGCGATGTGTAATCTAGAGTAGAGCCAATGATGTAGATTCAATTGAAATTAACAGTAGATTTCTAAGTTTTGCTTGGCTTATTGAACTTTTTAAATAGTGTTTTATTAATCTTAATTTGGAAAAAACTTCTATCCCCACTAGCTACAGAGACAGGGAGTGTTAATAAAGTTCTCAGAGCTACGACAGTATTCGGATACAAAGTAATCAAGTCATTTTGGCACAAATTATTTAAACATCCAAAGGTTTCATAGAATATGGTAGTATTCGGGATATATCACGTAATTCTTTTTGAAAATCATCTGCATTTATATCTGATTCATTTTCGACCGAAAGTATCGACTGGCGACTGGTACAATAATTTTCTAGCGTTTTCTCATCTAAATCGTTGAGTTTTAAAATGTCATATAAATACTGAAAATTTTCGCTATGGGTTTCCAGAAGAATCGTTTATTCAGAGAATTAAGGATAATGTCCAGACTATAATTGAAAAATTTATTTTAAATTTACTCTCTTCTGTTACGGGTTCATCGACAGCTTCTTCATATAAATAAACAACAACTAACCCGTTATATATAAAGACCAACAACTGCCGAATTATCGGGCTAGCAAATGGCTATAGTAAGAGATGGCGCATAACGCCTAACTCTAGTACCAAATTAACTTAAATTATTAATATTACTATAGCCATTTGCTTCTTCATAGTCAAATTGATGCTTTTTTCCTTCTGGCTCTAACTTCAGTTTCGGCAGGAAATTCTGTACTGCATTCGAGATCCTCTGCAATCTCATCAGCAGCAATTTCCATCCGATTGTATCCAGGTTGTCAATAACTTTTCACTTTTTGTATGGTTTCTGATAACATCCTTACACAATCTGACAAATTTATAGATACAGATTGCAATAGCTTCGAGTCTGAATTTATTTCAAATAAAATACCATGCCAGAGAATTACACCGCACATAATCTTGCAATTTTTTGTTTTTATTAATTTTTTTGCTAACTTTTTTGCTTTAACTTTAGTTTCTGCATTTCTGTTGACGTCTTCTATCAATATTATTTGGAATAATGCATCATAGATTTCGCAAAGTTAAAATCGTAAAGGTTTTAACGCATCTATACTTGACTACTTTCCGATGCTAAATTTCTATATCCATAATTCGTCGATATTCAGCGTCAATAGTTTTTTTTCCCCTGTTTTAATCGTATATTCAATTCTTTCCATGCTCTTTAAAAGCATTTCTATGATTTACAGACTTCTCGTGCACAATGCTCGAAAAGTCTTGGAAGATTTCCCCAGTCAGAATAGCCTTTTTTGGGCCAGTCACTAACACCGGACAAATTATCAAATAAAATACAACAATAGCAAAAAACAGCGTCGTTTGTAACGGAATAAATCAACCAACTTCTCTCAACGACTTCACCATTGCTCAACACTCAAATAATACGAGGGCGAAAAATATTAAATAAAAATTCACAGTCCTTCGCAAAGACTAAATGGAGTCATTGAAAATGATTAAATGTGATGATGCTTATCCTGCTATTAAAACAGGGTAGATAAAATAACGATAGAAATGAGTTGCAAAGCTGGTAAGATTTGTAGGTAACAGGACGTAATCTTATGATATAATACAGATGGGTTACAAATAATAATATTAATAAGCGCAGAGCCCAAACGATTATAATTTGAAAGTTGAAATGCGGTACACAGTTAGGGTACATCATGAAAACGTACACTAAGAAAGGATTTTTTGAAATTTCCCCCCCCCCGGGGGAGAGGGAGAGTGGATTATCTTGAACAACTCGGCTTTACTGTACTATTTTAGATGCGTTTTTTTTTTTTTTTGCGTTTTGCAAAGAACCGAATATATTTTCAGGCCCATTTAAAAATTCTTTAATCAGTCTCGGAAACGAGAAGACATAAGTTTTGCATCCGATGAAAACGGGTAGCATCGGCTATATAACTATAAAGGTTATCTTACATAAGAGTTTATCACACCGAATGACCAATGTTACACATTTTAAAAATTCTTTATTCCTCCACTGTACACAATTTACAGAATTTTTAATGTGTTAGATTGGGCACTCTGTGTGATATACCCTTGCGTAAGACAACGTTCGTAAATATAAATCAAATACTATAATATAATATAGTAAAAAAATTAGAAGTATAAAATAATCTAATAATCGTAATCTCTGCTATTGTTATTTTTTTCCAGAGCAACACCGGGCTCATCTGATGGTATTTTTATATTTAAACAATTATATATATATATATACAGTCAAACCTGTTTTTATGCGGGGGATAGGGACCGCATTAAAAAAAACGCATTAAAAAAATCTCACGAAACTTCACGAATGGCTGTAAATAATAGTTTTCGCAACACAATTAAAAAATATTTTTTTTATGCGGTCAACAGGGACCGCATAAAAAAAGTCTCACGTAGAAAATAACTCAAAACCGTACGAAATAGAATTTATTGACAATAGATGTCAGCACTTGACTGCATCGTCTGGTCTATCGTCTGTTTTACATATTTTTGTCCAGGTGGTGTTTTGTTGACTTAAAAAGTAAATTATTTCATTTTTCGCATATTCGTGCAATAATATTACTATAATAAGTGCATTTATGCTATAATAAGTTTATTTAGCTATAATAAGTCAACGTGAGACATGACGAATCGCACGAGACTAGTCGCCAACTATACCGCACAAATTAAAAATCGCACAAAAAAAACCGCATAAATTAAAAATTCGCATTAAAAAAATCGCACAAATAAAAATCGCACATAAAAAGAGCGCATAAAAACAGGTTTGACTGTATATATATAATAAAAATAATTAATAAATGTTAAAAATGTATTTCAATTAATATAACATCAAATATTTGACTAAAACTACGTTGCACGAAAATAATATTTCATATGCAAGCTTGAATTTTTTTGGTTCAAAGTGCAACGCCATCTTTCGTTTAAAATAGAATTTATAAAAGTACTTTTTGAATCTTTCTGTGAGTTTAATGACCGCCATCTATCGCAAAAATTTTGAATTATTTAAACGTATTTCGAAAAGTCTTAAATAAAATTTATTTTTTATAAGAAATTTGCTTACATTCTTACAAAATAACAATAAAACAAAGTTATCATAATTATAGAGCTAATTTCATGTTTAAATAATTAAAGTATTTATATCAAAAACAACATTTATATCGAAAATATAATAAATCAACACGTTTTTGATATACTTTAATACAAACACATAATAGCTTATTCGTTTGTTAAAAAATAAATCATTTGAAACATTTACGAAAGAATATAATATCTTTATAATGACGTGAACGAGATTCGACCTCTCCCCAGTCACGTGAACATAACTTCTTCCACGTCATAACTTGTCTGACCAATAACGTTTAAATCTCTCATTTAAAAGTACAAAGGAAATTCCAAACAAACCGTTATAATTTTAAAACTTTCTGTAATAAAATAAAATTTTCAATTTAATAATAAACTAATATAATAACATATTAAATAAAACATATAAATGAATTTAATACAAATAAAAGTTTAAAAAAATTATAATATTGCTAATAATCTGCAATTTATATATTATTAATATATAAGATTAATTAAATAAAATAATTACATATTATAATATACCTAATTTATATGAGGTCCGTATCCGACCCCTTTATATACCAGTTTGTCCGGGGAAATTCTGATGCAATTCGTAATGTACTATCTTCTAAGTTCGCTTCGTCCGAGTGTTGTTTATACTAAGTGTCAGAAATCGAACATTTCGTCAAATTTATTACTTTGTCTTTCCGGTATTGTTACTCATTTTACCTCATAAAATTGATAACAACTGTCAAACATTCGGAATAAATGGTTGGAGATGACTTAAAATCAAGATTTGTCTCGCAACCTTAGTAATACGGTAATTGATCTGTCGGTGAATAATCTGATCGGCTTTATCAGTGACAAAATCGGTAAAAAAGGATGTGCGTGGGTTGGTTCGGTTCGGACCCCTGCGTTAAGGTGACCTTCTCATTACACTACATCGAGTAACAAATTCAGTCTCACGCTAATTGGCATGCGCGGTAGATCACGACGAGGTGGAAATGAACAAATGATACCCGGTCGCGAGGGGAGAACCGACTCTGACGTTCGCGACTTAGTCGAAAGAGTAAAAAGGTCACTTTTGGAAGTGCCGCACAAATCCGAAGGGGAAAAGGTCGTCTACTTGACCAGGGATGGGCAACCTTTTTAAAGTTAAAAAGTTGATTTTCTTTGATAAAAGTTTTATAAAAATCTACCAAATTTTTTCTTTAAAAGTATCTTTCAAATGTAAATTACTTTGCGAGTCTATTTACTCCAATTGCAGTTCATTTGGTACGTTTTCTATCTTTACTGAAAAAGGTGCCGTAATTATCCGTATTTCGTCTTCTCGACTAAGAAATTTTTCGAATCTTTTTTTATATTCTTGTTCTAGTTCTTCGACTTTCACTACATATTTAAAATAATTTGTAGGTTCGGTGCGTTGTAATAAAGTAGGGAGAAAGTGACAATTTTTGTTACGCAATTGCGTGCTCCATAATTTGGGCTTGGATATAAACGCTTTTATAAACGTTATAAATTCAGATATAATAAGATTTTTTTTCCTTGCTTTTTTATATTTAATTCTGACAAATGCGTTGTAATATCAACGAAAAACACAAGATCTGTCAGCCATTTGCAGTCTGAAGGTTCTTTAACAGGTTTTCCTTTCATTTCCATAAATAATTTTATTTCCGGTAAGAGATTGTAAAATCTTTGTAAAAGTGAAGATTTGCTTAATCATCTGACGTCAGTAAAATAAACAACGTCATTATATTCAGTATCAATATCAGACAAAAATTCTTTAAACTGACAATGGTTCAATGCGCCACCTCTCAGAAAGTTCACTGTGGATACTACTATATCCGTAACATGTTTCATATTAATTTTCTTAGCACATAAATTTTCCACGTGCAAAACACAATGGAAAATAGGCTAAATAAATCATTTGAATTTTTGTTTTGTGCTAATTTATTCGAGAGAATACCAATTAAAAGGCGTCGCTCTCCTCTGAAAGACTGGGCCCCGTCAGTTGTAATTCCACTTCGCGTTGGTAAAACTTTACAGCTCAATATGAAGTATCGAGTGAAGTCGGGGTTAAATTGCCAGATACCTTACAATTAGAGTTGGCCCTTGGATTGGCTTATTTTTGCGTCTTTAAGGAGTAATAGAATTGTTTACGAATGCACATTACTCCCTCGAGTTTCATTTTGTCTCGAAAAAGAGTCAAGGGCTTATGGACAGTCTACGAAAGTACAATACATCTGCATTTGTAAACAATTCTAGCACCCCTTAAAAACGCAAAAATGAATCAACCCAAGGGCTGTCTCTAGCTGTGTCAAATATATACACGAAGCGGGTTCTTGGTATTTAGTACGATTACAGACAAGCAGATGTCGGTATTTTAATGTCTTTTATAGACCATTTTATTGTTTTGTAATGTTTTGTGCGACGCGGGCCGCACAATATACTAATGCGGGCCGCAGGTTGCTTATCCCTGCTCTAGACCATTCGTTATACAGCGAAAACAATAAAAACGAATTCAGATTCCTCAAAGATGAAGCAAAATCATTAGCAAGATCAGAATTTGTAGGTTTAAAAGCTAAAAAGTATTCGATTTCTGGAGAGTGCTATGAGGAAAAAACGGCAAAAGGCATAAATAAATCGGTTGTTAAATCGACTTTTCATCATGACCTTTATAAAGCTATTCTATTTAAAAAACAACTTCGTATTCAAACTCAGATCATAAGTAAAAATCACGTAATCACGACCCAATTTCAAAATAAAATCTCTATTTCACCATTTTATGATGATAAATATATTTTAAGTAATAGAATAGATACTTTATCTAATGCTCACTAGACGGCCGGATGGCCGAGCGGTAAAGGTGGCAGCCTACCGCTCTGGGGGACCCGGGATCGAATCCGAACGGGTCGAATAATCCCCACGTATTTTTCGGGGGGTGGTCCGTTCGGATATGTCGGGCCCCGTCCCTCACCACCCGGTCGCCCCATTGTAGGCCTGGCCGAACCCATAATCGGCCTACTAAAAGAAGGCCCTCTTAGTGCCCACAGGGCAGAAAGAGTTAAAAAAAAAAAAAAAATCTAATGCTCATTATTCTATTTTTTCATAGTCATTTTTTTCAATACATTTTTAATATTATTGTAATTTTTATTTTAAATGTTCTTTATTCAAAATAAAAGAGAGAGAGGATTGTTGTTGTTGCTTATTTAAACAAAACATACATTATCACGATGTGTCTAACAGATGGCGCCAGCGATCTCTTAACAAAGTTATATAAAAATATTAGTTCTATTTTATATAAGAAAAAAAATATATAAAAGATAATTCATAAAAATATATATATATATATAAAATATTAAAGTTATATAAATATTAGTTCTCTTATATATATAAAAATATTAAAAATATATAAAAATCTTTTAAATAAATAAAATATTAGTTCTTGTATATATATATATATATATATATTTATTTAAATACGATTTATTCCGGAAACGGTCGTTCAAATCGCGCAGAAAAGTATATCCGAAGGGGCATCAAAAATAAATGTAGTGTCAATGTATGTGACCGATTCTGGAATGCAAATTATCTCAGAATCCGTTGTATTTTTGAACCTGCTCGATGTCTTTCCCTCAAAACGGTGACAAAGTCTGGAATAAAAGCTATAAAAAGTAAAACTTTTAACAAATTATTCCAGAGGTTGTCATATACATACTACTAATATTTTATTAGAAGATTTTGCGTTTTTCGAAAGGAACCGATTTGTGTAACTGACTTATGCACTTTCACTGTCCAAGGAAAATAGAGTTTCAAAAGAAAAGGCAAGCAATGTTCAAAGTATTCCGCTGTACAGAAATGTCAGCACTTCTACCTCTGCCAGTATTGTATCAACTATTTATAATCTTTAGAGTAGATATATACGACCTCATCTGAATCGGCTCATCAGTTTTATTGTTATTTATTGTTATTTCTCGGTTGAAAATCGCCCGTTTTGATTTTGCCAGTTAAGATAGTGGCCTCACCCATTGAGCCGGCCCTCGTAAGTTTTGTTATATTCGTGCTATATTGCATATTTGCATTCATACAATATGTGTTAAAGTTTTCCTCGATTTAAAGATTATTTTTTATATATTTTGTACGCGAATAGTCAAGCTTGGCTGACCAGTCACCAATCAACCTTCGGAGAAGAAAATAATTGAATTATCGTTTTTTCAAGTTTATAGAATCTTATCGGATAAAGTCCTCATTCTCTGAACGAGACATTTATTTTAAGATGAAAAATAACCTTCACTTTTTATATTAGCGAGGATATAAATGCGGCACTATCAAAAACTGTGACTATCATATACATACTCGTCCATAGTATTGAAAGAACTACAAAAACAAAGTCTATACGTAAGAAGATAAATTTGTATAGTATAAAACTAAATTATTTTTCTTTATTAACTATATTATACAGTCTCTGCAGCTAGATCTAAAAACAAAAATGATTCTTTTCTTTCTCTAATAGAAAGGAAAAGGTACGGCGGTTTGTAGACTCCTGGAAGTTCTTGTATGTCGTGGATGGGCTTTTGATGAGTGACTCTCCTGAGGGGAGGAACGAACGGACTTTTATAGATTTGTCTTGGTAATCTACGTCATGTGACTAAGTGTTATTGGAGGTAAAGGGTATTGTAGCCGGTGTGGAGGTTAAACGTGTTCCCTGGACCAAAATAAAGTGATAAATTCCAACATTAATTGTAAACTTTAAGTCTTGCAGTATGAGAGTGAGTGCCTGGATGGGTGAATGTTTACATTTAAAAAAAAAGCGCTATAAATTTCCCAGCGATGTTGTTTTTTTCGAATTTTCTAGACAATGGGAAGAAAAATAATTAGGGAAAAATCGTTAAAAATTCCGGTTCAAACATATTATTTTCTTTTTTCTTTGCTGTATTACAATGTTTATCAGACCATCCAAAACCAACTAATAAATAAATAGAAACGAATTAGTTTGCACTTATGACCTTATTATGGCCCTTCACATAGTCTCAGTTTATGTACAGTACAGCAGGATACCTTCTAGAGAGTTTCACTGCAAGAAAGAGTGACATTTGTCAATGGAATTTATTGACCACGTAAAGGCTCTTTTAGTTCCCGAAAAAAACCCAAATCACAGACAGGATTTGTAGGGTGAATACAGTGGATGCTCAGAAAACTTTAACGCCATTTCTGCAGCAGTGCTCTTATCATACTAGCAATATGTCAACGAGCATAACCTCATATAAAAATAAGCGTTTCTTGTTCAAGTACAGGCCTGTTCAGACAATGCGCAGGTCGTAATTGATTTTCAGGGAACTTCGTATACGAGGTCGATTTACGTAAATAGATACTATTCTTTTACTTATTTGTACTATATATTAGTACACGGAAAATTAATCTCCACTCTTTTCTGATATACGGAGGCTAGAAATTTTATAAAACTCTAATCTGTTTACTTAATTTAAAAACAAACACGAGTTAAAACTAAAAGATGTAAGGCAAACAGGTAAACCTTAGAGAGAAATTTTATTCATGTTACTTTACCCCAAATGCATTTTTGCCGCTGACGGCCTGCTCAGTAGGGCTTTTCACAAAAAAACCTTGATACAAGTCGTCCAACAGCAACAGAAACATCATCCACACAGCAAACACTTCGCGTACAATCTTTATATCCGATTAAGCTGTCCCAGCGTTCCGTGGTAATCACACCATTATTCAAATTCATTATGCTTGTTTGCATAATGATTGCGTAATGTTCTTTAAATTTCCGCTTGATTACATTTTTTCCCGATGTAATATTTTAATATTATTAATATCGATAGAACAACTATTAGCCCGACAATGTAAGGACACTGGAGAAGTATTACTTTTAAGACGTATCGAAGCTAGGTGTTCGGACAACCTTACTTGTAGTTTCCTTTTCGTTTCCCCTACGTAAAAATTAGGAGTTTCACGGGTACATGGAAGTCTGTAAACCACACCATCCTCTTCCAATAATTCTTTTTTCACATAAGATCTTGCCACGAGTCCAAATAACCTGTTTTTTTAAATCGAGCTAATTTTGTTAAATTATTACAAAAAATTTTTTGATATTTTTCAAAAATACCTTGTCTGATAAGAGTGGAGATTAATTTAATTCGAAAATACCCTACAAATGTCAGAAAAAAGTGGAGATTAATTTTCTGTGTACTAATATACAGGGTGGGCCAACGAAAACGAAACGGCAGAGTGTGTGTGTTCGTCCAAGCAAATCGCTCGGACAGGTCGATTTTATTCTCGAGGGGACATCTTTTGCAATAAAGTTTTTGCGATTCTGAATACAACAGACAACAAAAAATTTTAAAAACTCATTTATTTTGTATTAACTAAACAAACATTTATTTCGAAAAAAAATGTTTGTTTAGTTAATATTCAGATTCGCAAAAACTTTTTTGCATAAGATGTCCCCTCGAGAATAAAATCGACTTGTCCGAGCGATTTGCTTGGACGAACACGAACACTCTGCCGTTTCGTTTTCGCTGGCCCACCCTGTATAGTACAAATAAGTAAAAGACTGATTTTTATGACTCCATCGGTTTTTAAGATAAGAGTTTCTTTCGAAGTAATTTTTATCTTTTACATTATTTTATTAAGATACTGTTCTATTTTAAATTAGTGTCCTTTAATCGAAGAGCTAATGGAAAAATCCCTGATGAGATGGAAGGAAAAAATAGTGATGATGCCTAACTTATGCTAAGATAATGATGATTATCTTACATTCTTTACGTTTTTACAGATACTATCTTTATTACAATCAAGACATTTCACTCTGTGGATCCATATAAACTAAATGCTAAATGCTAAAAAATGAGTTTCCTGCTTTAATTTTACTTCGTTACATCAGTGTTTTTATTTTTCTTCTCACTGTGACTTAGTTTTGAAGTACAGAACATCAAATCTATTTATACATTTGATGTTCTGTACTTGTAATTTCGTACTAATATTATATCTCACTTATAGAGTACAAATTTTACTCCTTTAAGATATAGTATAGTGTTAAGTTTTTGAACCTTTTTCTTTGGCAATTGTATACATTTTATATGAAAGGCGAGTAGGGTTTATCGAACTCTCTGCCATACATAATCATAGTGTGTTTGTGAATAAAAGGTACATATTAATTAGTCAAATATTTAAAATATCTCTATTAAATTTGGATTCGTATAATTTTCATTCTATAGCATATCAGAAAAATATTAAAATGAAATACAAATATCTTGTATCCAACATAGATGATTCAGTTAATGAATTAATGATGTGTTCGGCCCATTTCATACAATACACGTAAATACGAACAACAGATCGTTAACAACAGTTCAATTTACGTAAAATTAAATATGAGAGATGTTCAATGTGATAAATAAATAAATTACTATTTTTTTGCTGTTTATTGCATTATCGTAAAGCAGATTTAATAACAATAATCATAATACATTTTTATTCTCATCGTTTTTATCTATAAAAATATGAATTACAATTTATGAGTAAAGTTCAATAATAGGTAGAATCATTTCGATACAGTTTATAAATGCAGTCGTCTAGATTATATGATATACGCTTATGTTTATATGTATTTGTCATAAAAATTACCTCAACGTCCATGTTATTTCATATCTTACAACATACATCTTTTTTTTACATACATTCTTATACCTGATATTGGGGTCAAAAGACCTTCAAAAGAAGTAACGATCTTATCTTGAGGGTCCAAAGAGTAAACTTTAAAATTTCGAAGAACATTTGCCAAAACTATCTTCGTTTTAATCATGCCAAGTTTACCTCCTGTAAATAATCATTCAAATGAAATAATTCTTTTGTTTTTGACAAGACTATGTCTTGTTTATAAAATCGCACTGCCGTCACGGCTTAGAGGTATGAAAAAGTACGTCAGGAGTTGCAATTTGGTACAAAGTATTAAATGCCAAAATCATGCGCGCAGAAAAAAAGCAGACTTGTAGATACTCTGGGGGTCGAGAACCGAAATTGGATAGGTTAATTTCACCGAAAATGCATCGTGGACGACCTCGTAGTCGCGGACTGCGAAATTTGAACGATTGCGCTCAAAATTAGCGAGACAAAAAGAGATTACAGAATGAGAACGTGACCCGCTTTGAGCGTCAAAGCGATCCCGCTTCGTAGCGAGTCTCCGAGACATAGTCTTGTCCCAAATACGGCTTTGCCGTTTTACTTGTTGTATTTATTCATTAACCACTTACCGAGACAATTTCGGGGACCGGCAGAAAATGCCAGAAATGCATAAGGATGGAGATTTTTATAGTTTTCGGGTAAGAAACGGTCTGGATCGAACACTTCCGGATTTTCGTAAACAGAAGGATTATGATGGATACCGTAGATATTTATGACAAGAGTCGAATGGGCAGGCAACACGTAATTACCTATTTCGATGACAACGATTTAATGCTTCGAGTCAATAACAAATATAAAATATTATTATTTGAAAACAAACTGCAAGATGTTCAGAATTTACCTATTTTCATTTCCGAAGGATTTTTTCTTCCAATAAAAGGAAAGGAGGATAAATTCTCATCGACTCCTGAAAATTCTAATATATGAAACTGATCTTTGAGTGTATTTAAAAACATTAAAATGTTACCTTAATTACGCATTCTAGGTACGTCATTTTGGTCAGGTCATCGATAGTAATATCCCTGTTCATATCATTTTCGAAAGTTTCTTGCAATTCTAGATACACTTTCTCTTGTACTTCGTGGAATCTTCCTAGGAAATAAAGAGTCCATGACATAGCGTGGGCGGTTGTATCGTAACCCTAATATTAAAATTTAAATTAAACGTGAAATTACTCTCTATATGATGTACATTTGCAGTAAAATAAACATAATAAACTTGTAAAATTAGGATACGACATACATAAATACCGCGCTTCTTTCATATTCATGTGAACCACTTCACAATCCAAAATAAAGTGATTGCCGCGCATCTACTGGCTAAATTTAAAAAACAAGTTTGAAGCTTTCAAACTGTATACAAAGAAACACAATGACACACAACATCCTCAATTTACAAATTGTATAATTTAGCTTCGACAGGTTACTTATGTTAATATAAAAGTAGATTATCATCAATGTCCAAATATAATACTAGGCCCGTATTCAGGAAAGGGTTATTTTTAACGTCGTATTCTTGAGATATAGTGAAATACGACAAAATTTGCCACATATCGCATTTGCAATACACGTAGCTGTTCGTATCATTTACGACAAAATATCAATTATCTGATTTTGAGAGTATGCTGATTCGTCCAATAAGAAAATTGTGCAGGAAATTTCAAATGGCGCGAATTGTTTTTGTCACGAGTTTCGATGAGACAATGGATGAGAGGAAAATAGGCGTCATTTCACTTTTTCCGAAATACAGGCATTGATGGATGGAATCGAAAAAAATATTAATAGAAGGAAAGATGGATCCAACTGTTACTTCTCGCGGAAAACGTAATTATTGAGATTAAGCCTAATTTACAAAGCAGTGAAGTGCAGGGCCGTTCCTAGGGCTGGGCAACTGGGGCAACCGCTCCGGGCCCCGCGCTTAAGAGGATGCAGAATAATGCTTTATAATTAAAATGTAACAACTTGTATTTCAACATAGAATTATACTTTAAAATTAAGTTTTAAGGTTAGGACCGGTCAGATGGGGACATCGAGGACGATGTCAGCTGTCAGGATGGCCGAATGTGGGGTTTAGACGAGGAACATTCCTTAACCGTTAAGACAATAAATTTACAAGAGGTTGCGATAGAGACGAGAACGAGAGAGAGGGTCAAGTAATGGGAGAAGTGAGGCAAGACGACAGTTGGTTTCGGCGCGAAAGGAGAAAAGGACGAAAAGACGTTACGAAGGCGAGAACATTATCGTTACTTCTAGTTCTCTAGTTTCGTAAACAGAAGGATTATGATGGATACCGTAGATATTTATGACAACATTATCCCTACACGTATTGTAAGCTAATAAATGTTTTAATTGAACAAATTTATGCTGCTTAATGGTACTTTTTTAAATTTACTGTTAAGTTCGATATGCGATTAAACAGAATTGTAGCACGTGTCAGGTGTGTTTATATTATCTAGCGTTGATGTACAGTCCACAGCTCTGTCACACGTGTCAGGTGTGTTATGTAACTGTAGACTTAAGAATTCGGGTGAGATCTTTCCGCCTAGAGAGAGAGAAATTGTGCATTCCCTTTAGTGTGTCCGGTCAATGCTGACCAGTGTGTAGCTGTGTGGCTAATAAAGTACCGGTGTTGTAATTATTAAATTAATTGTCGGGTGCCTGAGTGTTGCTCGCTAGTGGAGAAATTGAAGTTCAAATTTGTTGTTGTTGTTGTTGTGTTATAAGGAATCTGTGTACTATTTTAGACCGTGAATACGGAAACATTTTAAAAAACATTTTACATTCACTAAAATGTTATAATTTAAGCACCGTAAGGTGTTCACCATTCCGTTACTGTAAAACAATAGAGAAAAGCGTCGTTATAGTTTTAATAACTTTAAAACTTGGGATTGGAACTTTACTGACACAAGTAAGTTTTTCAAATTTTCCAATTATTATATTATTTTTGACAAGACTATGTCTTGTTTATAAAATCATACTGCCGGCCTGTGTTACCAGCTTAGAGGTATGAAGGAGTATATATATGTCAGGAGTTGCAATTTGGCTCAGAGTATATCGCGTAGCCGATCCAAATAAAGTAAATTATTTGCCTGGATTAGTTTCTCAGTTAATTTTTACCGGCAGAACAAAAACGCAGAACACGTGGTCGAGGTCAACCTGGACATCACGGAAAATGTAGGACGCAATCCACACCAATTCCTCCTAGCAGCGAAACGTGCCGCGTACAGATTGTAGCCACGCCACTAAAGACGTTACATTAAAGTTGTCGTTACATCCGATGACGTTATAATAGGAATTAAACTGAATATTGTTTATGCAAAATAAAAAAATAATTTCTGACGATACAATAGCCACATTTATGTTTTCAAAAACGGGAAATTTTCTATGTATATCATTCGTCTCTGTAATCCAAAGGTTTTTGGTAGACGATCTCACAGCAAACTTTAAGTTAGGAACTTTCTTTATTTCTTAAAAAATGACATATGCATTTCGGGTTGGTATATTCAACCTACCCCTCCTCAGTGCTAATTTTTCAAAAAACATAAAAGAGAATATATAAATCTCAGCACATGACACAAATACATAGTTCATGTGATGTTCACAGGGAAATTTTCGTTAGGCATCGACAAAAATTCAACGCAACGGAGAGAAATTTCGACATTGGATAGGTTAATTTCACAGAAAATGCATCGTGGTCGTGGCCGACGAAGTTAAAACGATCGCGCTCAAAACCAGCGATACCAAAGAAGATCGGAGAATGAGAACGAGACCCACCTTGAGCATCAAAGTGATTCCGCTTAGTAGTGAGTCTCCGAGACATAGTCTTGTCCCAAATACGGTTTTTCCGTTTTACTTGTTTAATTTCTGTGTTTCTATTCATTTTTTATTTCAAGTTTTATTTTCTATTTTTTCTAAGATTTAGAACATTAGCAATGAGTACGAGTAGAGATCGTGATAAAAATAGAAATTATTTAAATGGTAACCAGAAAAGAAAACGGGCCGAAAATAAAAGAGATTTAGTCGTCAAAAAGATAGTCTTTTAAAATATTTTAAAACTGATAACGAAGAAAATGACCTGGCTATAGCTAGCACTAGTGTACAAAACAAAGAGTTACAAACTACATACAAAGAATTGCCTTCATTACTGAATGAAAATGGAGCTATAAATGATGAAGGTAAAGAAGATTTTTTCTTAGCGCAAACAAGGAAACTAAAGAATTATTAACTATATTGGAAGACGATCCTGAAACATGGCCATCTCATCCTTCTGAGAAAATTAGATTATTATTAATTAATAAAAGAATTGTTCAAGTAACAAATTACGATTTTCCCATAGATGAACGAGGTAGAAAATTTAATGTATCTTATTATACAAAAGTACATTTAAATGGCTTCTCAATTCAAAACTAAAAGATAAAGTATTTTGTTTTTACTGCTATTTATGTCCTAACCAATTGTCAAGATCATCTTTAGCATTAGTAAATGAAGGCGTTTCTGACTGGAAGCACCTTGGAACTCGCTTAAATGAACGTGAATTATCGTTGCCACACAGAAAATCACTTAAAGATTTTACGGAGCTAAAAATAGGTTGCGAAAAGAACAAATAATTAACGATTTTCATCAAAAACAATTAAATTCAGATGCAAAACATTGGCGTGAAGTTCTTAGAAAGATTAAATTTTGTATACAATATTCAGCTAAAAACAACGATGCACTTCGTGGAACGAATCAGACAATCTTTACAAAAAATAATGGTAAATTTTTAGGTTTAAGTGAATTAATTTCAAAATTCGACGCAAGAATGGCAGAACATATAAGACGTATCAAAGATAAAGAAACAATCGATCATTATTTAGGTTGGCGAATCCAAAATGAGATAATTAGTCTGTTGGCAAACAAAGTTAAAAATGAAATAATAAAAAAAGTAAATATTATGCAGTACAGTTAGACTGTACTACCGATAAAAGTCGTATTGAACAATTGCCTGTCATTGTTCGAATTGTAGAACAAAAACGAAATGAAGTTGAAATTAATGATTATTTTATCGGTTTTTCTCCTATGCCAAAAAGTACAGGGTTTGATTTATCAGAGGAATTATGTAATTAACTTTGTCACTTTAAATTATGTATTACGAATTATTAAATTTGAATTATGTAACTTTAAATATTTCTTTGGACGATTGCCGTGGACAAGCTTATGACAATGGGGCTAACATGGTGGGCAAGAGAAAAGGCGTGCAAGCAAGGATTTTGGAAACGATCCGACAGCATTTTTTGTGTCATGTTCTGCGCACAATTTAAATTTATTAATAGGTGATATGGCTTCTTCGGTTCCTATGGCTATGACATTTTTTGGAACACTTTCAAGGCTATATACACCATTTTCCACGTCTGCTCACAAATGGGCTATTTTAATGCCGAATAAATTCTGTGAAGACAGTTAGATTTGATTTAGACAAAATTATAACAGCATTCGAAGAATTAAATGACGTGACAGAGGATTCTAGTGTGAAAAGTGAAACAGATTCCTTATTCATTATGCAATTAATTTTGAATTTGTTTTATCTACATTATTTGATACGAATTATTATTGACAGTCGATACAGTAAGTAAAACTGTACAATCACCTAATTGTGATTTGAGTTTAGTAATTAAGCTTTTAAAAAGGTTAATAGATTTTTTTGAAGAATTTAGAAGAAATGGTTTTTTAAAATCTAAAATGAAAGCAAATAATATTTGCGAAAAAACTGATATTTCAAACAAATTAAAAACCGTAAGAATAAGAAAACGTAAACGTTTATTTGATTATGAAGGAGCAAGAGCAGATTAATGTGTAAATGATCCAGAAAGAAACTTCTACAGAAATTATTTCTTAGCAATTCAAGCAGATCAAGCCATATCTTTATTACAAGGAAGATTTGAACAAATTGAAAAGCATATTAATATTTTCGGTTTTCTTTGCAATATTCCACTATTACGAACAATAGAAGACGACCAACTTAAAAAGTTTTGCAGGATTTAGATTAAAAATGGTGAAAATACAACACCAGTACAGTGCTTGAATATGCTAAGAAATATGCACGACTCTTTTCCAAATCTGGCCATTAGTTTAAGAATATTATTAACAATTCCGATTTCAACAGCATCGGCAGAACGAAGTTTTTCTAAATTAAAACTGATTGTTGTTCGTAAATAATTTTTAACGTCACAGGAACGGTTAACAAATCTCACACTTTTATCTATTGAATAGGAAATACGTGAAAAATTAAATTTCGATGATTTAATAAAAGAATTTGCTGAAATAAAAGCCCGCAAAATTACTATTACATGAAATAGTGCGAAAGGGTCATAAAAAATTAAGATAAAGATAAATAAACACAAACATATTAATTTCTGTTTTTTGTTTATAATTTCCGCAATTTTGTTTAATAAAATTTTTGAACAGTTAACGTTAATTACAGTATTTTAATTATTAGTGTGTTTTTTATTAATACTTAGTTTATTTTTAGAAAGAGCTCCGCAATTTCAGATTTGCCCCGGGCCCCGCAAAAGCTAGGGGTGGCCCTGGTGAAGTGTTAGTAATCTACTGTACAGTACATAGAAGCATATGAAATTCGACGTAAATAGAAAGAGATTACAAAAGCGTTTCAAGCAAAGAAGGTGAATAAAATTCTAAATAATTCATTATAACAATTCTGTTTATAATTTAAACATAGTTAACAGAATAGAATGCTATACATGCACGCCTTTGCAAACGAAGTTTTTGATCTTCGATTAAACTAAAAATTCTTTTCACCACATTCGATATTATCAGATTAATTTCACGAACAAAACGTCTTCGATCGATGCACGAAATAAACGTTAAATTAGTCGTTCGAAAAATCAAAGTACTCATCGGCCAGCTTGAATTGTCTCGACTAACGACAACCCACTTCATATCGTAATGTAACGACGTATATTTACGACGTTTTCGGGAATTACGAATTCGAATTATTCCGGATTACAAAATTTTTCGGTCATCGTCTCAGATAATACTTGCTTCGAATAATTTCAATCGTGTTTATAAAAGAAATTTGATTAACTAATACTCGAGAAGATAATTTGATAACAGATAATTGTTACCAAAGAACGGAGTTACAAATTTACAAAGTACTATTTTACATACTAAATAGTGAAAACCGCATTCGATATCGACCAGATATGAAGTCGAAAAGATAAGGTACGACTGTCGTTTTTCATCCGAATTTCCAGCTTTAATTATATGTAATAATCTGCTTCGGAATGTTTAAAAACCTCTAATAGATACACATTTTTGAATCGTCAAAATTATACCTCTCCTACAGTTATATACAATAATAAATAAACCTTTTGTTTCATATCTGAGATTTCTTCCAATGATATTTCACATAATAAAAATGTAAAAGGACAAAATTCAGATTTCAAAACTACAAATTTTTCCCATGTTTAAAAATTATAAACTAATCCGAAATTACAAATAATATTAACTATAATAATTAATTATAAATGAAATGCGATGATTTCACAAACGTCTTAAATACAATTTCCAATTACAAGAAAGTAATTATGATTATTCTTGAAATAGGTTTTACGTTATACTTTAGTTATAATTTTTGTCGCCGAGTTAACTGTTTGTGGAATTACTTATATTTCAATACGTTGTTTACAAAAGCGTTACTTCAGAATAATAAAAATAATATCATTGAAATACATGCGTGCACGGTTATATAATTATTTCCGATTATACCTTTGGTAAATTATGCCTACCGCGAAAATAGCGCCTTCCATATCTCTGATAACGTCTTCTTCCGACAGTAAACCTTGTTTGAAATGAAGATCCAACAGTGAATCGATAATACGCTGTTTTGTTTTCGTCTTTGGTTCCTCTTCATATCGTGTTTCTTTGTTTAAGGAATATTGCTCTCGCATTTCTTTTACAGAATTTTCTTTTCTTCTTTCGAACACCTACGCATTAAATTAAATCATTAATTACTTAAATCAAAAAACAAAAATTCCATTGTCCAGTTGAGTTTACCTTTTTGTCAAAACGATGAATTATTTCAATGTCTTTTTTGTAATTTTTCCCCATTTTACTCATGAAGGAAATTGGGGAAAGCCAGTACATTGGATTTAGTAGTAATTCAGGAAAATATTTCAGAATTCTAAATTTTAATAGAAATTATTATTATATAAAAAATGGTTTATTCAAATTTATAGCTTGGATAAGAAATAAAGTACCGTCAACTATTAAATCTACATAAATTTTAACACAGTATGTTTCGTGTATAATAATAGAAATATATTAAATTGAAATAATTTAAAATATATAAAATTTACTTTAAGTCAGGGATGGGCAACCTGCGGCCCCCGGGCCGCATGCAGCCCGCGACGCATAAAATGTGAATAAATATATGAATTTCCCAGCTTAAGGAAGTATGCAGCAAAAATTCAAACATTATTTTTACAACTTATGTATGTGAATAGTTTTTCCCGCAATGAATTTAGTAAAAATTAAAACAAGAAACCGGCTAACAGACACATGGAAACTAATTTAAAACTAGCAGTGACGAATATTTAACCAAATATTTCCAATATATTACGTTTACATCAGTTCCAGAAGCTAAATTAAGTATACCTATGCTAATTTATAATTATATATGAATAAATAATTCTGATTTACCAACATTTTTTTTTTCCTCTCTTTCTCGTGTATGAGGCCCGCATCAGTTCAAAAGTCTTAAAATGCTGCCCTTACATAGAAAAAGGTTGCCCATCCCTGCTTTAAGTCATAAATTTGTGTAACAGTTATTTTCTTATTTTCGTGTTCAAAAAATGCGAGGAAACTTTGCAGTTATTTCATATTGTAATTAATTTATTTTTGAGGATTATTAGAAATAAGTTGCTCGATTGTATATTTTTATATTTTAATTAAATATTTCAACGTTAAGTGTTTGCTGTCATAAAGACTTCTCCTTTAGTATTGAGGCAACAGGAGAAAAACAAAAAGATGGATAAATACTAGTTATTTATTATTACAACGGTATGCATTTCAAAAAGTTGATCTGTCACACTTTAGTCGTTTATGTTACATATTGTCTCCCGTGTGAACGAAATATGCGAAGTCTACTTTTAAAACATTATTATTGTAATTAAATTGATTTTAAACTTTTTAATACGTACTTGCTTGACACATTTGATTCGTTAGAAACGTAATTCCCTTTAGGCTTCTTTCTACACATTGTTCTAACATCTCATTATTATAATCAGAACATATAGCAATAACACTTCATTCATAAGTTACATACTTTTAATATTCGGTTGATTGATCAACAATCAAAATTTAGAATTGTGAAGATCTAGAAAAGTTAGAGTTAATTAGCTTGTTAACTTAATTATAATGTTGGAGTAGGAACAACCCACACATCCTTTTTCTCTCGATATTCCGATAGATAAAACCGATCAAATATCCCTTCGAGTCAACGATTATTACGATGTTTGTACTTCTGTTACAACCTTAGTCCAAACATTCGATTATTAATGATGAGAAACTGTCAAACTGACGAAATTATGCGGTACGACGAGCCACGATAACGGATAGAAAATATCCACAATTCGCCGATCGTCCGGTTCTTGATAGCTCATATCGGCAAACCCCGGACACCAGTCAAACTTAGAACACATCAAATCAATGTTATCCGAGTCAATCATCACGCGCAACGCGTATATAAAGGGCTCGCACCCGATCGCCGAAGAAGACCGACTCCCTGCTGGACCTCACACTCGTCGTCTTCACGGAACGTCAACCGACCGTCCCGAAGGCATCGCCATCCGACAAACACCTAACGGGGTATTCTGTTTGCTAATATTATATAAACTCTCTCTCTCTCTGTCAACTTAGATTTTAAGTTAGACGTAGATATAAGGCTTAAATGTCTATCTGATACCGTCGTATAGACTGAATAGAAATAATATCGGAACATCATGTCACATATGAAAGGTAGACCAACTCGTAGTGTATTAGCTTACTGTATTGTATGTTTTATGTTAGTTTATTAAATATTTGTTCTTTGTTAGCCTGTCGACCTGTCTTATTTCGGAGAACGAATCCTGTCGGCTAATCCGCTCCCTCGTCGCTGGGATCCAGCCATCCAGTGACGCTGATCGAGGATCTACCATCCTCGATGCCGAACGAAGGGCTTAAAACATTTACCCCCCGAGCCCTCGGCTTCTCCCAAGAATGCTTCATATACTTTCTACTGAAGTTCAATTGTACATTTTAAAAATTTCATCAGATAAAAAGTAGCATTATATTATTTAATATAGATATTACATTTGTAAATATTATTTAAAAAATAAAGAAATATATCTGGAAGCGAATTTTCCTTACCTGTGTATTGTAGACACATATTCTTGATCGTTCTTAGTCTGAGAATGTAGAGAAACTCCTACAGCTATGTCTACGTAAAAATAAATTGATATTTATATTTTTTAAATAAATAAATATACGTCGTTTCAAAATGATAATCAGTTTCGGGAAAACCCCGCAGGAAACACTACATTCACATGAAAAGAAAACAGTACTGTTTCCTTTTAGCCTATAATCAGCTTTAGTTCTAACTACTGTCGCCAGACAGGGACAGTTAATAAAAATGGCGGCTACACCAGAAGAAAAGTCGTCCTGTGTGTCAGAATATCACGCGACTAAGTCCGTATTTATCGTGTAACGTGTATGTGTTAAAAAACTGTTTGAATTCTTGACTTCGTTTGTTGTTGGTTTTGTTCAGGGAAGTTCAGTAGCTTACTTTTCTAGCAGTAACATATATATATATAATTTTTTTAAATTCATTTCATATTTGTTCTACGTGATGAGCAATAAGTGAACAAAATAAATATTTTATTTAATATTTACGTATGAACAAATTGATATTTATGATTCTCAATTAAATATTTTACATTAGACAATAATACCTGCAATTATATCGAGAGTGCAAGATTTCGTCCATTCCAGGACATCGAATATTTCATTTTCCTGCAATTGTTTCAGTTTTTCCACTAAGACGTTTGAATGCTCCATAAATACATTTTGATCATCTTTCACATTCCGAAGCTGAAAATGTGGAGCTAAATATTCTTCTTCTTCTTCTCCAATTATCGCCAGAACTTAATTAAATTCAGAAAACTGTAAACAACGATATTTAAACTCAATATCAAATAATGCATTACCTGTACAGAAGACTGTTGTCTCCAAGAAGTGGCTTTAAATAGTCATAAAAAAAATCCTTATTGATTAAACTGTTGCTTCTTAACACTTCCTACAAAACGTAATACTGTATATTTCCATTTGTAATGAATATATTGCATAACTAGGTATGTTTTATTACCTTTGCAGATTCTGGATGTAAGAAAAAAATTACTTTATATCCAAAAATGTTTAAGCAGGCAACTTTCTCGTTTGGGAATAGCATAGAGAGTCCAGCTATTAAATTTAAAAAAACTGTAAAGATACGAGAAATATTTAGATATTTATAAACAGTCAAAATACCCAATAAAATATTAATGACATACATATGCCCATGTCAGAATTGTGGTATTGTTTGTTACGTTGACAGAATAAAATGTTCCACGAAATTGGTAAAAAGGACATAGAGGGAAGATTCATTTTCAGCTCCTGACCATTGTCTTCACATTCTGGAAGAATAATATTTGTTATAAAAATTTTTTTAAACTATAGCTAGCAATTATTTATTGTGACGTGGTCAAAATATCGGTCTGCAATTTTTCATCATATTCTTAATTTATTTAGATTGAAATATACGCTATACGTCACAAATTAGTAGTGGGTTGCTCTCGTACATCATACTTTCAATTGAACATTAGAGTCGGACCGGTCATCAACTTAAAACCTTTTCGGGGGAAAATATTTGAATTGAAGTAACACGACTTTTGATTTTGAACGAATATTTGTATATAGTTATTCAGGGTCGCCCGACGGTTTCCATCTCTGGTCTCGTCTTTCATATATTTCACCCTCTTCTCGAAATCAAGGATGACAGACAGAAAATGAGAAGACAATGTTAATTTATAGCTTTCTGTTATTTAAAATTTCAGCCTAATATCTATGTATCGTATTTCATAAATTTTTTTTTTTGTTATGTTCGATTTATTAAAATAAGTTTCATTCACCATGTTAGAATATGCATAATGAATATTTTCGAATAATTACTGGATATTTTATAAGTTCACTGCTAAATTGTGTTTGTTTGTATTGTAGACACTTCAGTAAACTAGAAGCGCTTTGTTTTTGATTGAAGCGAAGTAACGGCTCGCGAACCCGTTTTACATTATAACGGATGGGAAAAGTTTAAGCGAGTTGCCACTCTGCATGAGTAGCATCTTTTTACCTTTCTTCCGAAACCGCTTTAAATTACATTATAAATGTTGTGCTGGAGATAATACGTTAAGCTGTTATAGGTTAATTAATATATACATGATTATCTTTTCGAAAAAATGAAAAAAAAATTGTGTTCAAAAAAATTTGCACGAGGTTCACCGTATTCCGAACACGGGTCAACGCCTGATATTTCTTTTGCGTTATTACCAAGCGAAATTTTCTCTTTCACTTAACTGGGGAATGGCATTCAACTTCTTATATGTACCGGTCGACGTCGAATTTGAAACTTCGGCCTCCGTCACAACCCGTCACTTTATTATTTCTATTAATATGAAAAATTTCGTTAAAATCGGCAGAATAGTCACTTATCACAACGTGTTACTTTGAGTGGCTGCCACAAGAATGTTTGTCCACTTCATTCTCGTACGAATATGATATCCCATATAAATAATATATTACTGTGAAGCTGGGCATTTTGTTAAGACTAATAGTAAACGTATTGTTATAAAAACACTGTAATGTAAATGAAACAAGAAGATTAAGAATAATAAAAGTCTTTAAAAATTGGCAGATTGCGCTAGAAATTTGTAGTAATTTGAATGCTCGGATTGTACGAGTTAAAATCTCTATAATTTATTACTATTTTATTTACGTCGAATGAGCATGATAGTAACATTAGAAAATAAAGAAATAAAAACCAGTTAACTGACAAGTCAGTTACACGATTTATTAAAGTGCATCCACGTGTTCGGTATTCGGCAAATTATTTGGCTAAGTGCTTATTACTTGTCCAGCATTCACGCGGCATACGAGTATCTGCCAATCATTTGCTTATGGTGAGATGATTTATAAAATGAACAATTCTCGAACAATAATTTGTGCTGCTGCTTTTCCACTTATGAGTATTTCATACGTGTTAACGAAAAAAACGAGCCTGTTGGAAGAGAATAATAACAGATAACACCTAAACAATGCTGAAAATTAGCTGGATACGAATGTCTAAGTACAGTATCACAAAAATAACTAATTCCGGAAAATACTACATAAAGAAACTCAACTACATAGTTAAACCATTAACCAAATATAAGAAAATTAACTAAATTGAAAAATAACATACGGCTTGTAGTTGTCGGAACGAAAAGACGACTAATACTTGACTTCGTGCATTCCTTGTCAGCATTATAACTCTAAAATGAGTTGTCCGATCTTGATGTAATCTTCTAGGACGACTTGGCATCACTCAAGGATGAACTGGTTAAAATTTCAACTCTCAAAAATGATCTGTTTTTGTAGAACTGGAGACAGAGGTCAAAACGAAGATCGCGTTTTTCGTCAGTATGGATCATTTTTGACAGTTGAAATTTTATCAGTTCATCCATGAGCGATGGTGTGTCGTCTTAGAAGATTTCATCAAAATCGGAAAATTCATTCTAGAGTTATAACGTTGACAATGAATGCACGAAGTCTAGTGTTAGTCACTTACTGCACGCTCGTGTAGAAGCGTTATCTAGTGATCGGAAAATATCACAAGCATTAAAACGGTAATTTTGAAAGGTAAATGTTATCGCTAACAATAGATACACAACAAATATAAAGAATCTTTATAGAATAATAAGTTTAAACAAGTCTTCTTTTTAAAACGTGGAGCAGCAGCGATCAATATTGATGGCTTTACGATCCATTCTCTTCTTCGTCTTCCTATCGTTAGTACGAAATTTCGATCTCTAAATGGAGAAGCTGCGCAGAGATTTCAGATTGAGATGAAGTTGCTCAAATTCATCATCATCGATGAAATATCAATGATTGGTGCAAGAATGCTTTACATGATCGAGAGAAGATTGAGAGAGATAAACCCCGAGAAAGATGAGCGTGTTTTTTATAATGTAATGTCCCAACAAGGTCCCTACCTTGTTGGGACCTTGTTGGGACATTACATTACATTCGCATTTGATTCTTTTGAGATGTTCATTAAACTTAGTAATTCTCATAGACAAAATAGCGCAGACAGTTCCTTCACAGATGTGTTACAACATCTAGCTTCGGGTGATTTCTCTGATATAGATCTGAACATTCTGACGACAAGAAATCGAGCCTATTTATCCAGAGATGAACTTGATCAGTTCCAAACGGCAGTAGAGCTATATTCAACAAACGAGCGAGTTAAACAAAGCAACGAAAACTACTTGCAGTCAACTGGATGCCCTCTTGGTTATATAGCATCTGAAAACACTCTAGATATTGCTACGCCTTCGTCCGCAGATGACTCGGCTCCTGGTCTCTCCGAGTATTTGAATCTCTCAGTTAGCGCCAGAATCATGCCGAGAGTCAACTTATGGGTGCAAGGAGGTCTCGTCAATGGTTCACTAGGAACTATACGCTACATTATATATGCTCCTAATACTCGCTCTCCAGCTCTTCCTTCGATTATTTTAGTGGAATTCGATAGCTATCGGGGACCTTTTATCTATGGTAATCTGTTTCCAATAATCCCCATGATACGCTCTTCGAACGATGGCAGTATATTGCGATCTCGTAGACAGTTTTCTCTTACCTTAGCATACTCGATGACTATACATAAATCACAAGGATTAACTCTTCCAAAAATCGAAATAGATATAGTGAAAAAAAGGGACAGCTATCGGTCTTACCTATGTTATATTGAGTCGAGTGAAAAAAATAACTGACTCAGTATTTTTAGAGAGTTACAATAAAAGTCGCTACGAGTCAATCTGTAAGTCCAAGGCCCATAGTGAAAGCCAGAATTTCGGGAGACGTTGGTATAGCAATTAATTAATGGCTTATTCTGACCTTATATTTGTAGCTTTAAATGATCCAATAGAAATCAAATATATTGTTTAGAACAAATGATTTTTTCTTTCTTTTTCCCCTCATAATCTAGAAAATAAAGGTGCGAGCGGCTTCGTTCCGACTACACGCTGATACAGCGTTACTGAACTAGTTTAAATAAGTCTAAAATCCTGTTTCATGTCAGGAAACAACAGAAAAATTAATAAATCAAAAAAAAGTTTTTGTATTTTCAAGTATGAAACACGTGTTAAATCTCTATGGAATAAGCAATAAGAATTGGTTTTAATGCAAAAAATACAAGAATAATAGTATTAATACTTTATAAAATAAGAATATAAAAACCACTTTTACATAGATAAATCTCAGATGCATTAAAATTACTAAAAAAAATCGTGAATTAAGCATTAGAAACTCAAACCGAACGTTAAAACTCAAGCAACCAGTTGCTTAACTTTCCTAACAACGTTAGAGCCGCCGCAAAACTAGCACTTTGCGAGAGCAAAATGATAGCAAACGTGCCCTAGCACAACCGATGACGTCAAAGGCTCCGCCCCTCTATTCTTGCTCACGTGGTTTTTCCTTTGCTAGAGTAGCGATACCAGAGTACTCTCGTTGTTCACAGAATTCAACAACAAGAGCATTACGCTAGCAAGAGAGAGCAGGGGAAAATGGATGACTACATAAACATGCCACACGTCGAAAAAAAAATAATAGAATTTTATCGATGTACGGTAAATTACATGATTAATACTGCGGCAGGTCGGCAACACTGCGACTGACCACCGTCCCCAACCGGCGTGACGTCAGGGTCGAGGCTAACCACTTTTGGGCTCGACGTGCTTCGGTTCGGACGTCCACCTCGTGCGCTCCGACCATTGTCTCCACGATCGACATTGTTATACTTTCGGTATATATAATTGTACTTAGCTGTAAATAAACACGTAATAACGGCATTCAGACTTTTTTTTCGATTCGAGAATACACCACTCAACGTCACGACGACCCTGTTCGTGGATGCGATCGGATTGACCGATCTAGCCGACTTCGACTATAGAGAGGTACCCATAGCGGACCCCTCAATACATTCAGTATTGAAAAGAAAATGGTATAAACGTTGTATATTAAAATAGTAAATAGCTATTTATAAATAGGCTTAAGCCTAGTTAGGCTTGACTACTAGGCATATTTTTCCCACGCTGTTTCAAAGTTCGGAACGAAAACTGACTGATTACAAGTATAGGTTGTAATAAAATCTTTATTCTATAGCCAATCCACATCTGTGGAATCCAGGTCATGTGGACTACGTCACGCGAGCAAACGTTGGGTAGTTTGCGGCTGCTTCGTGCCCGAATAGCTCACCTAGCAAAAATGGCCCATAGCATCATGGGAAAAAAGGCGGGGCTTGAGAGCGCGACTGAGCGTACGCTAGCTCTCGCTTCCTGTAGTTTGCGGCGGCTCTTAAAATGTGCCTTCGGCGCCGTCTGTTATATGTTATTTTTCAAAAAAACGTTTTATTTCTTTAATTATTATTAAACGGCAAAAACTTTTTATGAGGTTACAGATAAGTTTCATAAAAATAAATTTCAAATGCCAACAACGAATAAAACCTTCGTTACGTTCGACCAGATACGACACTCGAGTTTTTATCTCTCCATACTCTCAACCTGTAACTATTAAAATTCATTAGCATAAATTCACCAAACACGAAAATCTCTCTGCGAAATTTTAGAAACTCGCCAATAAGCAAAAAAATTTTATAGCTGAAAGATTCTGAAATTTTTGAATTGGTGAAACTTATTAGTTTGGAACCTAATGAACAAATTCGTGCCACGCAGACCCGCGCATACACTAAAGTGTTTACACACAAAAAACAAACCGGAATGTTTATGCATTTCTCTATGTTTCAATGTGCTCCGAGTCGAAAAATGTAAAAGCCTTATGGGATCACTTTTTGGCATTTTATAGTTTTTCTCTGTTAAATATAATATTGCCGGGAAAGTGAAAGTAAATTTTGATTATACGCAAAAATGTTTATAACTAAAATTCGTTCTTATCTTTTTAATATTGTCGATTGTTAACGAAAATAATAACGAAAACTTTCAAACATTTACTTACTTCCAGACACAGATGAAGACTTTCCATACGATATTAAACTCGAATCGTTTTTCCGTTGTTTCCCGCTTCTCCATTTCTTCACTAGTGTAGAAATCAACGCAAGAGAAATAACAACTAAACTTAAAAGAATTTGAAAAGTTGACAGAAACATGATTAATACTCGTTTTGCCCAGCACTTTTCAAAGTGGTACGTAATAATGCTCTATCTGTGTGTATATTACTGTTAAAAGAATAGGCACGGACAAATGCCAATAAGCATCAGAGTTACACAGCGCGTGATCTACAGTCTGCCAATCTTACGAAATAAACATCACACTACAGCAACTAAAGTGTAATTATTATTTTCCTCAATTTTGCAGTAATCGAAGAAAATAATAGCAGCAGTAAAGTGCTACTATTATTTTCTTCGATTACTGCAATATATAATTTTCCTCGATTTTGCAAGATTTATTCGAGAATTATAAGTACTTACAGTACATTAATGTTGTAATTTATATTTGAATTCTGTTTGCAAGAAATAAATATTTATAAAAATCTTTACGAATGAAAATGTTTTAATAAAAGAAATTATTTTCAATAAACGACGTGTTTATGAGCTAAACGAATATTTAAAATAGGAAATTTATAGGATATAAAAAGTTTTAAATTTTAAAAACTGGTCACTTTCCTGAGTAAACATTCTTTTCATCTTAAATAGCTATCAGTATAACAGTAATTGAGGTAATATTTAATGAATATTAAGCTGTATGAAAACACTGGCTTAACGTGACGATTTATAACGCACTCTTAAATATGCTAGAAAATAAGAAAATTTGTAAAAATATAAAGTAAAGCATTGAGAATGATAATTATAACTCGGTGGAATTTTCCTTTATTACTGATTGTTCTTTGTCTTCAGTAAAGTACAATTTTACATGTAAAAGGAGTGAATAAATTCGTGGAAATGATAATAAATCAAAGAAAGATAAAAAACCGATAAGGAATTAATTATTTTCAGTTTTTTTATTTTTTTTTAATCGTATTGATATATTGTTATTTCATAAACAACTACGTATTAAAATGAAAAACCTTGATGTTAGCTTTGCTTCTAGGAAAACAAAACTTAGATACTGAAATTTTTATCACGATAAGTTCGAATTTTACTTTTAAACAATAGAGCAATTTCGATAAATATTCCAACTCAATCGGATACAAACAGAATTTTTAAAAACTTAGATTAGAAAAAAATCCAAATATAAACAATTATTCGGTTTGAACATTCGAATAATAAAATCTTTAAACCTCAGAACATTCTTCGTTTATTTGTATTTCGGTAATAAACAGCTTTCTTTAATTAGTTTAACCAATCGACTTATTCTGAAAACTCTTTATAGAAGAATTTTTTTTTCAAAAGTTGCCGACAAATTTACACATTAAATACGATTAAATATATTTTCACCAAATTTTGCATGAATTATTTTTAACATCCTAAAACAATATTACAGGTTACCCATTTTAATAATCTCTCAACTTCAGCTAGAGCATTGTTCTCTGTGTTGTGGTTTCATTATTGTAAATACTCAGGCCAACTCGTGACATTCACTGGTATGTTTTACGACAGTTTTATATAGTTTACAAAAATAAATAAAAATGTATGAAAATATTTCATATTTTCGTTAATTTTAATGTCATGTAAATCAAGTTGCTCTGTGGATATCAAGCGCCTTCGTTCAAAGTTCTTAGCACCACCGCAAAGTGAAATTTGCAAACTAGAATGAAATTAATTTAAAGATATTTTTTATTTAGTACATAAATACAATACATGTGTGTATATGAAAATTAATTTAGATTTGAATATTTATATTAATAATGTCCGTGCGCATTTTTTTAAGATATAAATTTCCTTTGGGTTTCATTCACAGTTAAAACGATATTGTAAGTATCGCCTTAGGATTAATGGTACGGAATAAAGGCCCATTCACGATGAGTTACGTAACTGTAACTTTAAACTTAATCCTATGACGCTAACATAAATAATAATTAGTTTTTTTATGCATAAACTGCACAAAATTTTACATTTATGAAAGTCAAGCTGAAATGAACGTATTCAATTCAATAGACCATTTGTTCGCGAATTACTAATTTGTCATAAAGCAAAAATGGAAAGGTGAAAGATATGGGAATTTTATGCAATGCCGTCTGTAAGGTTTCCGGTTTACTCTAGGGTATCTCGAAAAAAAAGGTGCCCACTAATCAAGATTTTCTTGGTTCCTAAATCCGTCGAGCACCTGGATGCCATTTATGAGCAGAACAGCCGGGTTTCCGAGTTATATTCCAATTACGCATTTTTGCAGAAGATTTGGGTGCTCTTTCCAATTGAACAGCGTAGTACTATTCTCGTTTCTTGAGACGCAGAGCAGTGGCGTAGCGTGGGTGTCAGCCGCCCGGAGCAGAGGAAAATTTCGCCGCCCCCTTATTTAGGTATTTTTACAAGATATTAGTAATTATAGTGAAATTTTCCCGTCCCCTATAAGTGCCGCCCCCACTACGCTACGCCACTGTCGCAGAGGTCTCTCCCGACCTCGGGTGTTTTCTCCTCAAAGAGGTGAAGGTGAACTTACAGTGGACTTGGTGTAGAATCTTAGACTTCCTTCCATCGAATCAATGTTTCAAATGCCTAAAATTTAAGCATTTCGCCCAGAATTGCGGTGCAGAATATCATACATGCCATCAAACATTGAGAGAAGAAAACAGAAAATCCAAAATGTATGAACTTTATTAGAGAGAATAATAAGAAAATAGATCATCCTGCTGGTTTACAGAAAGGAGAGATGCTTTAGTTTAATACGATTTTGTCTTTCCTTCAAGTTATAAAATATTGCTATGAGCCTAAATTAATTATATAATTTTATTTAAATTTTAGAATATTCTTAGTTCTCACAGTAGTTATATATATATCGCAGGGATTGATACGAGTGGGGATTTGATCAATTCACTGAACGTGTTAAAATGACAATTCTATAGTGTCATTTCCCTAAAAAATAAGTGATTTGATCAAATCTCTAAACTGGTTTCGTGAAATGACAAAAAACGAATCAACAAAGTAAGAAGTACTTATAAGAAAAGATAGAGATTTATTTACGCCAAGTATATTTATTTTTATTGAAACACGTTGTAGATTTGTGGCACCTGGAGTTACAGAGGACGACATTTTTTTTACAGGCACATCTATTTGTTTTGCACTCAGTGATAAACAAATAGATGTGCCTGTAAAAAAATAACGTCCTCTGTAACTCCAGGTGCCACAAATCTACAACGCGTTTCAATAAAAATAAATATTAATTATTTGAAGACAAAGTCCTTCCCAAAATAAGGAACCACCATTTATTGTGTTCTGGACATTACATTTTTGGCGACTGACCTTTCTTTTGAGGCTACTGGCCGCCAAACATTCCTTTAAAAACACAGATATAAAGTAATTAAAAATATAAACATTTTTAAAAAACAGTTACTGGTGATATACGGACGTCTTCTATTCTTCCATCATACCTTCTTGGGGTCGTTTCGGCTTTTATCTACAACGAAATAGGCGCTGGTAAAATGTAGATGAGAAAAGCTACCCCCTGGTGACGATACTTTAGAAATATTTTTGTAAATCTTCGTCCGATGGCGAAGATTTACAAAAATAAATATACTTGGCGTAAATAAATCTCTATATTTTCTTATAAGTACTTCTTACTTTGTTGATTCGTTTTTTGTCATTTCACGAAACCAGTTTAGAGATTTGATCAAATCACTTATTTTTTAGGAAAATGACTATAGAATTGTCATTTTAACATCTTTACTGAATTGATTAAATCCCCACTTTTATCATATCCATGCGACATATATATATATTACAGTCGGCATATTCTGCATATCTGGATCCGGATAGTTTTCCTCTTTCCGCATGCTTGTTATTAATCGTTTTGATAAATTTTTAATCGCCGAACGAACCCCACTAAATTCAAAACCTTCATTTTAGTTTTTCTAAAAGTAAAGCTGAAGTTAGATTCGTAACTTTCCTCATTTTACTCACAAACAATACAGAAATTTCTATAAATGTCCCATCCCAATCATATACAAAGCAAATTCAAATAAGTTTAGTAGATAATCGAGACATAATCAGTTAGTTAGGTTGAACATATTTGATTTTAAAAATTATTTCACTGTTATTAAATTTGTTCAACTTTGTACAATTTCTTTAATTTTATTTACTGAATTCTTTAAATATGAAAAATAACATTTATAGTAATCATAGTAAGACTCTATGAAGGTATTTGGGCAAGACTCGTGCAGAAATAGGAGTTTCTGTAACAAT